>NW_028270146.1:82287771-82611938 GCF_037043375.1 Chiloscyllium plagiosum
TTAAGAAGAAGGAGTCATCTATTTAAGCTAAGAAATTAAGACAATTTTTTTTCTCACAAAACAGTATGAAAGCTTTGGAGCTTTGTTGCTCAAAAAGCAAAGGAAGCAACAAATCTGAATATCTTTAAGGCAGAAGCAAATAGATTCTTGATAAACAAAAGGGTAAAAGGTTATCAGGATGGTGAATAATGCGGAGTAATCAGGCATGATCAGCCATGATCTTATTGAGTGGCACAGCAAACTTGAGGGACATACTCCTACTCCTCTATATGTTTCATCAACAAAGGGGGACATGTGTAGGAAGGTCATCTTGAATGTCTACTCCCCAGATTGGTGTAAGTTGACAATTTCCATTCCTAAATGATGTTTAAGATTTAAATGGTTTGTAAATATCCCATCTCTGAATTTATATTAGCCACAAAAAGCTGTAAATAGACAGGTTAAAGCTGAAATGTACAAAATAAGATGAGGCACTGCTCACTGTATAGTATCCACTGTATTTGTATTACTGGTCCAGTTTAGGTTTTAGTCAATGGAAGTTTGATAGAAGGGAGTTTGATGAGAGGGAATGTGACAATACTGACGCTGGGATAGTGATCTCCGTCTCAGGTACTGTTTGCCCAGTGGATAGCACACCCATACTCAGTGGCAATAGCTAAACTTGCAGAAGGATCCCCATCCTTTACCTAGGTACGTCTGACTGGCCCCGGCCCTATCAGTCTGCCCTGACCTGACATGGATGGTGCACGGCCACTGATGTTGCTTCATCCTCCAAGAGCAATCCCAGTAATGGTCATCAGCGGTTTAGGCCGATGGCTACTGGGGCCATGTTGCAGATGCTGCAGCTGACCTCTCCACTATTGGTAAATCGCCATTGTACACACACCATTTATTTCCTTTGTCTCCTTAATTACTTTAACTGCCTGCTCACTAGTGCTGTGTGGTGTGCTAGCAAGAATTTCAACTCACTCCTGGGCAAGACAGCCATCATGATACCACTCCAAAATCATGTGCCTTAATTTCCCAGCCTTCCTATCTCTAACCTTCTTTCAGCAGCTTGGGAAAACTCTCCCCAATGCTTTGTTTCTCTCATCTTATTATTTAAAATAGTTTCTTCCAACATATGTTTTGCATCACGCCACACACCATTACTCAAGGTGCAAGCACCTTGTTCCTAGTTCACTACTAGTGATCTGCTTTGCTCCCTTCCCAAGTCAACATTAGGAGCTCCAGTCAGGAACTATAGTTGTAATTCCAAGTCTTACCACAACTCAGTTGTGGCATCCTCCTGGATGTAACTTTGAAATCCATTCAACACCAAGTAATGCTTCCAAATAAACCTGTTGGACTATAACCTGGTGTTGTGTGATTTTTAACATTCAACACCAAGTAACTCCTGTAAGCAGTGCCAAAGCTCATATTGCTCCAGTTCTGGTCACAGCATAAATGTGCTTGGAAAATCATTTACCCTTTTCAGCTTTATTATCTAAAGGTGACTATTTTTAATCGATAAATGCAACTTTATACTGTTCATTTAAAGTTTGTCATTAAAATGGCAATGGTTTATTGTTCCCTGAAATAGTTTCTGGAATTTCCAGCTCTGAATTCCTTACAGCACAACATATTGTTATGGGTAGAAGTGGGATATAGTGGAATAAATTCCCCTTTTCCCTCACTACTCGGGTGTCTGAAACAAGTTGTGTGTTTTATTACTTTGATATTATGATTGTCATCAACAAATGTGAAACAGCATTTGGGTAAGTTTTTTCTTTCAAGGAAAGATGATGAAAAACAAAATAAAAACATGAACGAAAAACACCCACTGCCTCATGGACATACACACACACACACAAACACAAACACACAAAGTTAGATTCGAGAGACAATGTGTATGTTTAGTTTATTAGCAGAAATGCAAAAAATAAATCATGTGCTCATATTTTATTCCTTTAAGATGCAGACAGTTGGGTTCCCTCTTGTGGTTAATTGCAAAAGTAAGGTTTTAGATTAGATTAGATTCCCTACAGTATGGAAACAGGCCCTTCGGCCCAACAAGTCCACACCAACCCTCTGAAGAGTAACCCACCCAGACCCTACATTTATCCCTGACTAATGCACCTAAAACTATGGACAATTCACTTATCCTGCACATCTTTGTGGAATGAAACCAGAGTACCCGGAGGAAACCCATACAGAGACAGGGAGAACGTGCAAATTCCACACAGACAGTCGCCCGAGGCTGGAATCGAACCCAGGTCCCTGGTGCTGTGAGGCAGCAGTGCTAACCACTGTGCCACCCTTAATTATTGGATCACCAGGCAAGATTATGGTGAGTTTTTGTAGAGATAAATTCCTGCAGCGGAAAACAAATTAGTCCACCATGCGCGTATGAATTCACTGGTTGATGGTCAGAGTTATGTTCTTCTGGTTAAGGAATGGTCCTTCTTGACCTGTTGATCTCCAGACTAGTTTAAGTTCCACCTTGGTTCTTAGGCTTTAGGTAGTAGGCTTTGATCTCTGTGGCCAGTTTTGGTAACATAGTAAATACACACAGAATTCACCCAGAATAATGTTGAACACTGAACCCACTGCTACACAATGGAGAAATATGTTCTTCATTACATATTGTTGGATGATTGTACAGATATCAGAAAAAAACCATATTATTATCACAGCTAGATTGATATCATGACTTGTGACGCTGCAATATAGGAAGTGTCCATCTTACTGTCTGTTTATTTGTACATTCTAGACTAGAGTGGTGCTGGAAAAGCACAGCAGTTCAGACAGCATCCAAGGAGCAGGAAAATTGACGTTTTGGCAAAAGCCCTTCATCAGGAATAGAGGCTCTATTCCTGATAAAGGGCTTTTACCCGAAAAGTCGATTTTCCTGCTCCTCAGATGCTGCCTGAACTGCTGTGCTTTTCCAGCACCACTCTAGTCTAGCATCTGGTTTCCAGCATCTGAAGCCCTTGCTTTTACCTGGTTTATTTGTACATTCAGTCAGTCAGCAGCTAAGCAAGCAGGTAGCTAGGCTGCTGGTCAATTAGAAGAAAGTGAGGACTGTAAATGCTGGAAAATCAGAATCAAAACATTTGGTGTTGGAAAAGCACAGCAGGTCAGGCAGCATCCGAGGAGCAGGAAAGTTGATGTTTTGGGCATAAGCCCTTCATCAGGAATGTGGAGGGGGAAGGGAGCTGAGAGATAAATGGGGGAGTGGGGGTGGTGCTGGGTGGAAGGTAGCTGGGAAGGCGTTAGGTGGATGCAGGTGGGGTAATCATGATAGGTCGGTGGGGAAGGTGGAGCAGATAGGTGGGAAGGAAGATGGACAGGTAGGACAGTTCAAGAGGGTGGTGCCGAGTTGGAGGGTCAGATCTACGATGATGTGGGGGGGAGAGGGGGGATTTGGAAACTAGTGAAGTTGATGTTGATGCCGTGTGGTTAAAGAGTCCCAAGGCGGAAGGTGATGCGTTCTTCCTCCAGTTGTTGGTTGGCTTGATTTGGCTGTGGAGGAGGCCCAGGACTTGCATGTCCTTGGGGGAGTGGGAGGGGGGGGTTGAAGTGGTCAGCCCTAGGGCAGTGGGGTAGTTTGGTGCGTGTGTCCCAAAGATGTTCCCTGAAACGCTCCACGGGTTGGCCTCCTGTAAAGGAGGCCACATCGAGAGCAATGAACACAGTAGATTAGATGGGTGAATGTGCAGGAAAATCTCAGCTGGATGTGGAAAGATTCGTTGGGGCCTTGGATGGAGGTGAAGGGAGAAGTGTGGGTGCAGGTTTTACACCTCCTGTGGCAGCAAGGGAAGGTTCCGGGTGTGGAGGGTGGGTTGGTGGAGGGTGTGCTAGTCAGTTAGTCAACTATGTGAACAATGTAACTGTAATTGCATCCAGACTGTGTAGGTAAATCTTAAATGTCATCTTAATGTATGTAGTTAGTTAAAAAACACTCAAATATCTGACTCAAAATTAGTGTTATGTGAACTTGCATATAGTGAATCACAGGGCATATCATAGTGGCAGGAGAGGCAGCAATTGTACACTGAAAGATGGTAACTGCAAGTGGGCACCACAATCTGACAGCAAGCTGGTACCAATGAGAAAATTGTGAAAAGTTATTTTCCTACCAGTCACCCATCACAAGGCAATGTCAGAGCTGAAGTTCCCAATAACAATTGAGACTGAAGGCTGCAGCTGTACTGAAGCAAGAAGTATTTGTGCGTTCACCAACTCTCTCTTGATTTGAAACGATAGTGGAGACCACAGCTGATCCACGTTAAAAAACAATTTTTAAAATGTGACTGTTTTAAAGGGTTTTTAAATGGTAGGATGGGGATGATTTAGGTGCTCCTCGCATAAAATCAAGAAAAAATATTTTAAAATGTTTTAAGCATCAAAAATGCCTCACCTGTCTCCAGAGGTTGGTTGATTCAGCCAAATTTGCATCAAAATGAAAAAGGCATTCATGACATTATCATTCACTCGTTTTTGGCCTGAATGCTATCCAAAGGCAAAAGCCACAATTTTTAAACCATCTACTTTTAAAGATACAACAACAGAAAACAGAGAAACAACAATAAGAGTAACAAAAAGATGGGGTACTGGGCTAATGGTCGGATACTTGGCAGTGTGGATGAGCAGAGGGATCTTGGTGTCCATGTACACAGATCTCTGAAAGTTGCCACCCAGGTAAATAGTGCGGTGAAGAAGGCATATGGCGTACTGGCTTTTATTGGTAGAGGAATTGAGTTCCGGAGTCCTGAGATCATGTTGCAGTTGTATAAGACTCTGGTGCGGCCGCATCTGGAGTATTGTGTGCAGTTTTGGTCGCCATACTATAGGAAGGATGTGGAGGCACTGGAACGGGCACAGAGGAGGTTTACCAGGATGTTGCCTGGTATGGTAGGAAGATCGTATGAGGAAAGGTTGAGACACGTGGGGTTGTTTTTATTGGAGAAAAGGTGGTTTAGGGGTGACTTGATAGAGGTGTACAAGATGATTAGGGGTTTAGATAGGGTTGACCGTGAGAACCTTTTTCCACGTATGGAGTCAGCTATTACGAGGGGGCATAGCTTTAAATTAAGGGGTGGTAGGTATAGGACAGATGTTAGGGGTAGGTTCTTTACTCAGCGAGTCGTCAGTTCATGGAATGCCCTGCCAGTAGCAGTGGTGGACTCTCCCTCTTTATGGGCATTTAAGCGGGCATTGGATAGGCATATGGAGGATAGTGGGCTAATGTAGGTTAGGTGGGCTTGGATCGGCGCAACATCGAGGGCCAAAGGGCCTGTACTATGCTGTATTCTTCTATGTTCTATGTTCTATAAATAAAAACACAGAAGAAGCAGCTATACACTTCAACACAGATTCTTTACCTTCTGGTACAGTAAGGAGCATCAAAAAGGTCTCCTGCATTTTGTGGCATAAGGATTTTTTTTTCCCTAAGAGATACTGGTCTCAAATGTGCAAGTCATCCAAATATTTAGAGAAAACCAAAGTGCAATACAGTTCTCTGAACAGTATGTAAAGCCAACACAGGAACAATAGCAAAGATGTTTCCAAATTCCCGTGCATTGGAATGCAGGCATGTAAAATGGTTAACTGCAACATAATAGCTTTCAGAGCCCAGCAGAGAGTGCCGTTGTCAACCTGACTCACCCAACAGCTGTCATCAGAAAAGTTGATATCTTTACCACCATCCAAGTGATATACCCAAAAGGAAATGGACAACGTACACTATTTGCCTATATTGACACTGGTTTACATGCAACTATGCACTTTAAATGAGAGTCTGGCATAGTGCGGGGCAGTCCATGATCTTTGAACTTCTTACAATGAGAATGACATCCTACATTGGCATATCCATCTTAAATGTTAATATGGCTGCTTAGAATGAACACCTGAAACCTTTTACATCATTGCTACCTCCTATCATTGGTCTTCCAGCATGGACAGGTCTACATATCATCACAAAGTGCGAGGTGACCAATACATCCATTCCAAACCAACAATTCCGTACCCCAGCATCAAATCCAACCACGAATGCAAATTCCCTAGCCAGACTGGTTTGATTCCAATGGTAATTTTAAAAAGGATGCAGCAATACATCTGAAAGCAGTTTCTCAGGCCACCATCAGTCTCTGCTTCAGAGCAACATTTACAATCAGCTCAGATTGGAATTGGAGTACATGCTTCAAATAACATCACTATGTTTTAAATGAAATCACCATAGCTACATAAATACAAGTCAATCATTAAACCACTTCGTACACATAGAAAACCCATCTGCCACTAGTTCAATGTTTAATACAGCAAGTGTTTTTATTATCTGGTACCTGTGGAACAAGCAATGTGCTGGTTGATCAAACATTCCTGTTGATCAAGAGATCGACATAATCAAAGTATAAACACACACTAAGTAACCTCAATGAAATGCAGGGGGTGTATGCATCACTATTATACTGTTATTTAGACCACAAATCACAAATTATAATACAACTTTGCCTTAAGTGAAACTTAGCAGCAGAAAGCCATCTCACTTGCATGCTCAAGTGACTGCTCAGACATGATGGAGATTGCAATAATACCATAAACGGCTGGTATTGGAGGTATATAATTTGTGCTGGTTTATTGAGAATACTGGTTCGTAAACTGCCAGTTAAAACGAAGCTTGTTGTACTCCAACAAGGAAATAAATTATATTTAAAACATACATAAATCACCCATCTTACATCACAACATTCAAGGGGCATCCTTTAAAGGGGAACTTTCTGGAACAGAAGAACATACAAATTAGGAGCAACTCATCTATATGGCCTGCTTCATCATTTAGAGCAATTATGGCTGATCTCACTGGGACCTCTGCATAACCCTTTAACCCGTTACTCCAGACTTCAGGTATTCTGTGAACAAACAGTAAAAGTCACCTGCAGCTTGTCAGCCACCTCAAAGTCTTTGTTTAATGTTTACTTAATGTTTATAAAGAAATGTCAGTTCCAGAAAATTTATTGCTGAATACAGTTTGTGTTCCAAGGTATGAATATTTCATGCCTTTAACAGGAATGACAATGTGGAAAAATATAAACCAAGTATTCTTAGAAAACACCTTCACAAACATGGAGAAATGTGTCTCTACAACTTGTGTTTAATAAATAGATTTTGCTGTGGTTCACAGGAAATTAATGGATGCTCTTTAACACATTGGTGAATTTGAATCTTTTGACACAACCCTATGACTGTGGCCGTGTGGGAGCTTGCAGAATGACTAATTACTTGTTATTCACTGAGTCATTGTTGAATTCTGTTTTCTCTTGTTTTCTTGGTGTTTTTTCAAACGTGCAAAACTAAATAACACCTCTCATTTGATTGCAGGCAGGAACTTTTGCTTTTAGATTAGTCTGGGTATCATCACAGATAGAATCACAGAATTGTTACAATGCAGAAAGGGGCTAGTTAGTCTATCTTATCTACACCAGTTCACCAAATGAACAACTGACTTAACCCCCCCCACTCCCTGGCCTTTTCCCTGTAACTCAACACATTCTTCCTTTTCAGGTAACAGTCTATTTTCCTTTCAATTGAACATTCCCTCCATCATATAATCCTGCAGTGCACACCAAACATTACCCACTTATTGTGCAAAGATGTTTTTCCTTGTCAATTTTGTTACTTTTGTCAATTTTGCTACTTTTGTCAATTACTTTAAATCTGTGCCTTCTTGTTACTCACTGAATCCCCCACTATTAACATCTTGTGGAGTTACCATCACCATAAACTGAACTGGATTAGCCAAATAAATACATTGGCTACAAGAGCAGGTCGGAGGCTAGGAATACTGCTGTGAGCAACTCACCTCCTGACTCCCTAAAGCCTGTCCACCAACTACAAGGTGCACATGATGGAATATTCCCCACTTGCTTAGATGAGCGCAGCTCCAAAAATATTCATGCAGCTTCACATCATCCAGGACAAAGTAGCCTGCTGATTGGCACCACATCCATAAACAATTCCCCTTTCACCACTAATGCTGAGTAGCAGCAGTGTGTACCACATACAGCATCTACTGTAACAATTCACCAAATATCCTAGATGCACCTTTCAAACCTACACCCACTTCCAAGCTACTCACCATCCTGACTTGGAAATATATCACTGTTGCTAGGTCAAAATCTTGGAACTCCACGCCTAATGGTATTTTTGGTGTACCCATTCCAAATGGACAGTAGTGGTTGTGAGATATTATGTTATAGGTCATCTTTATTAACTCACTCACCAGCTCACTATATTCATTAATACCGAGTTCCCGTTCATTCATTCATTACTCTTTACTAACCCGTTAGTCACTATATTCATTCATTCATTCATTAATAATACCATGGTTCCTGAGTATATTTTTCTATCCAAATTTAAAAACAACCCTTTCAAACACATTACTGGATTTTCACACCTTATCAGCCCTTGCTACAAGCAGTGTTGACCTCTGAATACGTACAGAACAATACCATCCCCATCAAGTCTCCACAAAACGTTACAATATTAATCAGCCGTTACTAACCATCTCCAGGATCTGAATAGGTTGCCCAATTAGTATATACATGATAAATACCTTTTAACTGGACCATTATTCCTTTAAGAAACAGTGCTTCCATGAAATTGCATGAATGAATGAAACTCATACCAACAAATAATAAATAAATCTCACAACCCAGCTGCAGTCATCAGTTTAATATCCTTTATTCTTTTATTAAGGACAGATACAATTTCTAACTTTTTTAGAGCATATAGGCCTCATATTTTTACAAACATTTACTAACTTAAAAGACAAACAGACTAATACCTCTTAATTATGCAAGCAGACTGGACAGACACACTTTTAATCCCATCAGAAGCAGCCGACAGCATTTAGAACGTTTTAACCAGTCTCCAGTCTCCCAGGACGGAAGCCAAACCCTTGTGTACTACAGATAAAACAATTTAACACCACAGTAATGGAATTTTAATATATGTAAGAACTGTGTATAAAGGGGCTCTGGTAAGAACTATGTTTCAGGACTCTATGGCCATTATTTGAACACAACCCCACAACTTCAAGAAGGCAGTTCACCACCATCTTCTCCAGGGCACCTAGGGATGGGCAATAAATGCTGGTCCAGCCAGTGTCGCCCAAATCCCATCAGTGAATTTTATAAAAGATGGATTTACTTCCTTTTGAAGCGAGTGAAAATTTGTTTTCACGGACCTTCACCAATCAGCCCGTAGTTGTAATTTCCATAGAGACAGATACATTTTAAAAATGGTCGGTACAACATCGTGGGCTGAAGGGCCTGTTCTGTGCTGTACTGTTCTATGCTCTATGCACGCAATATTCCAACAGTGGCCTAACCAATGTCCAGGACAACCGCAACATGACCTCCCAACTCCTGTACTCAATACTCGGACCAATAAAGGAAAGCATACCAAACACCTTCTTCACTATCCTAAGTACCTGCGACTCCACTTTCAAGGAGCTATGAACCTGCACTCCAAAGTCTCTTTGTTCAGCAACACTCCCTAGGACCTTACCATTAAGTGTATAAGTCCTACTAAGATTTGCTTTCCCAAAATGCAGCACCTCACATTTATCTGAATTTAACTCCATCTGCCACTTCTCAGCCCATTGGCCCATCTGGTCCAGATCCTGTTGTAATCTGAGGTAACCCTCTTCGCTGTCCACTACACCTCCAATTTTGGTGTCATCTGCAAAATTACTAACTGTATCTCTTATGCTCGCATCCAAATCATTTATGTAAATGACAAAAAGTAGAGGGCCCAGCACCAATCCTCGTGGCACTCCACTGGTCACAGGCCCCCAGTCTGAAAAACACCCCTCCACCACCAGCCTGTGTCTTTTACCTTTGAGCCAGTTCTGTATCCAAATGGCTAGTTCTCCTTGTATTCCATGAGATCTAACCTTGCCAATCAGTCTCCCATGGGGAACCTTGTCGAATGCCTTACTGAAGTCCATATAGATCACATCTACTGCTCTGCCCTCATCAATTTTCTTTGTTACTTCTTCAAAAAAACTCAATCAAGTTTGTGAGACATGATTTCCCATGCACAAAACCATGTTGACTATCCCGCCTTGCCTTTCCAAATACATGTACATCCTGTCCCTCAGAATTCCGTCCAACAACTTGCCCACCACCAACGTCAGGCTCACTGGTCTATAGTTCCCTGGCTTATCTTTACCGCCCTTCTTAAACAGTGGCACCACGTTTGCCAATCTCCGGTTTTCCGGCACCTCACCTGTGACTATCGATGATACAAATATCTCAGTAAGAGGCCCAGCAATCACTTCCCACAGAGTTCTCGGGTACACCTGATCAGGTCCTGGGGATTTATCCACTTTTAACCGTTTCAAGACATCCAGCACTTCCTCCTCTGTAATCTGGACATTTTTCAAGATGTCACCATCTATTTCCCTACAATCTATATCTTCCATATCCTTTTCCACAGTGAATACTTTTGCAAATATTCATTTAGTATCTCCCCCATTTTCTGTGGCTCCACACAAAGGCCGCCTTGCTGATCTTTGAGGGGCCTTATTCTCTCCCTAGTTACCCTTCTGTCCTTAATATATTTGTAAAAACCCTTTGGATTCTCCTTAATTCTATTTGCCAAAGCTATCTCATGTCCCTGTTTTGCTCTCCTGATTTCCCTCTTAAGTATACTCCTACTTTCTTTATACTCTTCTAAGGATTCACTCGATCTATCCTGTCTATACCTGACATATGCTTCCTTCTTTTTCTTAACCAAACTCTCAATTTCTTTAGTCATCCAGCATTCCCTATACCTACCAGCCTTCCCTTTCACCCTGACAGGAATATACTTTCTCTGGATTCTTGTTATCTCATTTCTGAAGACTTCCCATTTTCCAGCCATCCCTTTACCTGTGAACATCTGCCTCCAATCAGCTTTCGAAAGTTCTTGCCTAATACCGTCAAAATTGGTCTTTCTCCAACTTAGGACTTCAACATTTAGATCTGGTCTATCCTTTTCCATCACTATTTTAAAACGAATAGAATTATGGTCGCTGGCCCTAAAGTGCTCCCCCACTGACACCTCAGTCACCTGCCCTGCCTTCTTTCCCAAGAGTAGGTCATGTTTTGCACTCTCTCTCGTAGGTACATCCACATACTGAATCAGAATTTCCAATGGCCAATCCACCTAGCCTGCACATCCCTGGAGTTTGTGCACAATTTAGATGGGTAAGCTTAGACGCAAGAAGGGCACTGCATTACATAGTATAACCAAACCCCACCATATTCCTGCTTCCACCAAAATTATATTTTAGGTTGGAAAGCCCATGGTTAACCTTCCTGTCCCACCAAAAATTGAAAAGCTTAAGTGCCCAGTTAAGGATCTGTGCTTGTACTTCTTGAAAAGGCTGTTAATGTCAAAAACTAAAATATTTCGTGCCTAAGCAGGCATTGCCATTCAACTCACTGCAGGCATGATTTACCATTTATCAGTTGGATTTGAAGCACACTGAAACCATAAATCCACAGTGTACTTACATTAAATGACAGATGCTTGTAATTGACAAAAACTACATTTAAAAGTTTTGTTTCTTTATTGTAGTCATTTTGAGCAAGTTTTTTTTTGATTATGCTCCTTTTGTTTAAAAATACTTCAGGATTATATTTGTAATTGTTGGCCGTTACAGCCAATAAACACTGAAGTAATTAAATGGCAATTGGCTGTGTTGTTTCTGGTTTGTTGCTACGCTAACAGCAATGAATTAGTATTAACTGTTACCAAAATGAAGGACCAGATCAACTCATCCACTACTCGAAACAATTTTTATAAGACATGTCTCTTCCTTGCCACATTGCTGGAATGATTTATTTATTAAGAACAACGCGGTTATTTTGACAGTAAGGAATACGTTATCAATGTCAAAGTAACTATACAACGTAATGGAGCTCACTATGTGTCAGGGAAATGTGGTGAACATGCGTCCATGGGATACATATTTAAGAATTTAAGAAACATACCTTGTGACATTATTCTCTCAGGCAGAATCAGAAGCCTTGAGTTGAATTATTTGTAAGCTCAAGGCTGTATGTTCTGTAAACCAATAATTAGCAGCTAATAGTTAGGGGAGAATGATGCAACCAATCCTCCTTTCCGTACTGAATGGAATAGCCTTTTAGATAGTCAATGATAGAGGATAAATGACAAGTGAATCTTACTGAGAAGAGGGACTTGCTTTAAAAAGATGTTTATTTATTGAATAATAGCAATAGGTACAAGTCACATTAGCTGCTTAGACATAATATGATTATCGAGGGCAATTATAACACTTCTGTCTCCATTTGGATCTCGTGCAAGACTTCCCTTTTCTCCATCTAGGACTGTATGACATCATCAGATTGGATGTAGACTCTAGCATTAACTCTTTCAAAACCATCATGGTACACAACATCTCCCAAAAGCTTTTTCTCCACCCCTCCCATAACTAATATTCTTTAATTCAGGTTTTATCCATATTTTCATTTACCAATACCCATGGTCCTCCAAGTCTCCAACTTCACGAATTCAGGCAATATAGAGAATGCATTATTTTCAGACTTGAAAGATGGGTCAACCTTTGGCTTTAGAACTGTTGGCCTGAGGTTTGTTGGCCTTGAATCTGACCTTCACCTTAATTCGTTTGTCAATTATTTTTATCATGGAGTTCAACACAATCAAGCATTCGGAACAATTTTTCAAAAAGGAGCAAAGGTTCCTGTGGTTTCCCCTTGCACCTTCTTCAATTGGAAACTATAAAATCATTGCTGGCACATCGACTGTTCAATGACCATACCATTCCTGTTGAGATCCCTTACTATTATTTGTTGTTCCTAGCCCAAATGTGGCAATCATCATGCATAGTTATATCTATCATAATGAGTAGCCCGCTGGCCCTGAACAGTAGGTTTAGACACCAGGAAAATGATCCCGACTCTGGTCATTTCTTCAAGTTGCTTCTAGACTTTTTTCATTTAAAGTTGTAGAAAGTTCCTGGGTGCACAAAGGCACAATGGTCTAGAATTCTTCCTTAATGTCATGCAGTATACAGCATGAAGTTTCCTGAATCCTGTGAACAATTTAGGACACCATATCTCAAAGGAGCATTGTAGTTCAAGTTCAACTTTTGAATAAGATTTAGGGAAAAACATGGCTTTCCGTTCATGAGTGCAGTTTCCTGATTACAAATTATGTATGCATCCTATACTATCTGACAACCTATATGTTGAACAGTAACTTGTAGCATGCCTCTGTTGTTGAAAATTATTGCATCCGAACCATATAGGTTCATGTCTTTAAGATTTAACTTCTTGTTTTTCTGCCATAGGATTTATCTGATAGGACTGTGACACTTGCCCCTGTATCAAGATTAAAATTAATGCGATGTCTATTGATATAAACAGGTTTTGGCAAACTCCAGTGGACTGAGTCAGCAATTGTCACCAGATATGTCTTGGGTATCTTTGCAAATGATGGTGGCTCTATAATATTAACATCTTTGCATGAGTAAGCATTTGGCCTTTTTCTGTTCTTAAACTGCATTCTTTAAACTACATTTTTTGGAAGTAATTTATAGTTTTATTGATGAAACTTTTTCTTTGTCATAGTTGGACATTGCCTGTGCATATGAAACTTCTCTACTTCATAGTACAGCAAATCTTTTATTAGTCAGCACCTATGGGACCAGGAGTGTGCCAGTTGATCAAATATTCCACATAATCAATGTAAAAACGCACACTAAGTAAATAAAAAAATCATGCAAGGGTATACCCATCATTATTATTCTTTATTTACAGCACAAATCACTTAAATAATAATGTGACTTTGCCTTAAATAAAACTTACCAGCAGACAGTCTTCTCAATCACACCTCCAGTTAACCATTTGGACATCATGGAGATTGTGATAAGACGGTAAGCTTCCAGTATTTCAAGTATAATTTTTGCTGGTTTAGTAAGAGTGCCAGTTCAAAAACTGCCAGTTAAAACAAAGTTTGCTGTACTAACAATGACTCTCAGTATCTGCTAACTGGCCCATAGTTTGTGTTGGCTTGTCATTTACATTATGAGAGTGCTTTAACTTTATGAATCAGTGGAATCTGTTGTGATGAACATGTCATCCACCTCAGAATTTTCTGCTGCCTGCACAATTTGAATAGATTTCTCCAAAACCAAATTTTTTTTGGACTGTGGTAGATTTGACATTCATCAGTAATTCCATCTTTAATCCTGTTTCTTATGGAAGGCTGATTTCAAAACTCCAAAGTCACAGCTTTCCACTAATCCAGACTTTCCAAAGTGCAGGTTGGGACCCCAATTGCTGCAGCTTAATACAATCTCCAATACTAAGCTGAAAAGATCATGAAATAAATTATCTACAGATTCCACCAGATTGAGTTAATCTGCTAAATCTTCTTCTTTCAAATACAAGTACTTTTATTGGTCTCTAACTAAAGTTGTCAAAAGCTGTTAGAACTTCTTCAAATCTTTTTAATCTTGGCAATCCATAAAATCATTTGCTATACTCTTTTCTTAACTTATTAAGAAACTGCTACTTCTTAAATGTTATATGTTCATATCCCAATCAGCTATTAGTTTGTGTAGAGCTCTGCCACCAATTCTCCTTTTTATGGTTTTAAAATAGAGCTTCAGTCAAGTTAGTCAACCCCTGGTGGGGCAAATCCTGTTTTCTACGCTTTCAGAAGAAGACAGCAATCAAGTTGCACAATAATGTTAAAAATTAATAATAATCAGACATAATGACTATCAGGAATCATGTTGACACATCTATCTTCATCCACTTAGGACATCATCAGATTTTGCTGCAGCTTAATACAATCTCCAATATTAGCCCTCTGACACATTACCTGATGCAGCACTCTCTGATTTTCCACTAATTGTGTATTATCTTTCATGTATGTCATAAGCTCCCCTGAAAAATGGTTAATATATTGAAACTCAATGGACCATAATATTAGCATTTTTCTAATTCCACCAATGGAGTCTTTCAAGCTTGTTAGCTCTCGTTTTGAAAAGTGAGTGAACTCAGTTTTAATATGAGGACCCACCAAGACCCACAGCCTCGAACTATAGCTTAAATGCTGTCCCCTCCACACTTCATTTCAGCTCTGATGAAAAGTCATCTAGACTCGAAATATTAGCTTGCTGTATCTCCATTGATGCTGACAGATCTACTGTGATCTTCAGCATTTGTTGTTTCCAGTACAGATTCCAGCAGCTGCAGTAATTTGTTCCTAAGATTTAAAGTCATCTTTGGCAGTCACTGGCCATTTTCACTTGTCCTCGTCAGCAACGGTTGCTCAATGACAGCCTGCTTTAAGCGATTCAGACCAATTGAGTAATTCTGATGATGTTGTGATCCATGATGTAAAGCTCCGTTGGAGGATGAATGTAAAAGAATGCAGATAATACAACCTTCCTAAGCATGGTTTGCTGAAGAAAGAGAAAGTTTGGTCAATAACATCTGTGATGTTTACCTTTGTACATTAACATAGGACTGGGTGCCAGTACAACCAGATAGCATAGAGCTACAATGCCAGAAAAAAAAAAATCTCAACTTGAATAACTTTTTTAAAGATTCTCTTGACTTTTGGTATGTCAAATTACTGCAGCAATGTAAATGTATTAGTTTATAAAAACAATGGTGCAGAATTTACCTGGTCAGGGAATAAGGTGTGGGGCCTGAAATATTAGGACAGATACCCAATGCCTCCCATCTCCATGCAAATACATTTAAATGCAGGAAGGCCCCTGGATAACTCTCACACCCCGTCTCCACTAAATACTTCAGACCCTAATTGGTCAATGTGGTACATTGACAAAGCAAGGCTCTGGTTCCAGTCTCTTTAACGGCATGAGTTCAAATCTCACTACTGACACAGATCCAGTTGTTTCACATTGGGGGGGGGGAAATCCTCTGGTGATGTGGCACTATCCCTCCCTTTAAACCACCTGCTATAGAGCTGTGTTATAATCTACCTTGCCAGGCCATTTAAAATAAAACAACTACTAGGTGCCTATTCCTGCTGGGGCTGCGATTTCTGTAGCTCCAGGCAATACAAATAACAGGTAGGTAGGGGTTGGTGGTTGTGGGGGAAGAGGAAGTGGGGGGGGGTCCTTTATCTGGACATATTTCCATATGATCAAGGACATGGGTATACGGCAGGGCGGTTGCAGCTGACTGCTACTGAAGCTCATGGTCCCTTCTCTTCACAACTCATAACAAACAAGCCCTGATTTCCCCTCCCCTGCCAACCCTTCCACAATAATTCCCTTTGATCACTGCTTGTTCCTGGGAGTCTGCTGAGTGCTAGACCAGGAGCAACATGGCATTGCTGAGTTCTGGAGCTGCCAGGCTCCCATAGACCAGCAGCTCGAGGTGGTCAAGGCATCGTATCCCAGTGTCCACCAGTGGTGGAGGGCTGACTAGTGCCCAATTAAGTGTCTAATGGGAACAGGATCCATTGGGTCATCATGGCTGTCTCTGTAATATTTCAGGGAGCACGCTTGCCCAACAGAAAATATTCCACCTTCAATGTCAACATGGAATGTGTTCATTGTCATGCAATATTACACAAAATTAGAATATCATGACCTAGAAACAGTCACAAGAGGTTTGCGCAACATATATTTGCCTTGATGCCTTATATGCCTAGAAAAGAAAGGCTAAGACCCTTTGTGATGGTAGTTAACAGCAATAGTTTATTAAACTTTCAATTCAGAGCTGATCTACATTGTACAAGACTGTTTTTCAGTCAAATTGCTCATTTCTCAGTATTATTTCACTGTTAATGAATTGGGGAATAACTGGTCCATATGTAACTGTTCACTTTTTGATGCATTTTCACCCCAGATAGAGAATCATTGAGCATGATATTTGTTCATAACTATTATGAGTTAGTCAAAAAAAAGGAAAGGTAAAGTCACCTTTCTCTTAGAGAGAGAGAGAGAGAGAGAGACGAGTGGTGGTTTAACTTCAGGGTCACCACAGCTCAGGCAAGAGGTAAGATTGAGAAGACAGGACCTTCATGGTGACCTCAGCCAGAACTGAATCTGTGATGTTTTAGTATCACAAACCATCCCATCAACTAAGCTAATCAATCCACTAGAAGGTGAATTATGGCCGCAGAGTCACTGGAAGTTGAGACTGAATGGAAAATAACCAAAGAAAGACACAACCAGCAGTAAAACAAGTTCTAAATAGTTCCAACTCTGCACTGGTAGGTTGAGGAGGCAGAGATAGATTCTGTCTGTAGGATGCCAGCAGGGGCTCCAGACAGGCAGTCAGAGAAAGTGGAGAATGAGAGCCATGGTGGTCAATACCAGGAGTCAGACAACAAGGATGTTGATTGCCTTTGATTAACCCATGACTTTTAAGCGACTGTATACCCTTAGGTTATTTTCTCATAAACTTTCCCACCACTACTTTTAGGCTGACTAACTTTGTTTTTACTTGATCTATCCCTCCCTCCTTTTTCAAACACAATAAAATGTGAGCAGTCCCATACACACAGACAGAGAGGATTGGATAAAAATGGTCCCAGCCTCTGCTATTGCCTCCCTTGCTGCTATTAGTATTCTAAAATGCATCTCAACAACGTCTGGTCATTTCCACTTTAACAGATGTTCAGTCCCTTAATATTCTGTCAATTTCTACTATTCAATGTTTCATACTCCTCCTCGTCACAATGTAAGCATTGCCCTCTGTAATGGAGACAGACACGAAATATTCATTAAGAATTGTTCTCACATTTTCTGTACTCTTTCGGGCTTTCTGCATCATTGAGTCCTCAAAGTTTGACATTAATTCTCTTTCGTTACATTATTCTACATGCTCGTTGCCATCAAGGAGATCTAGATGTGAGAGTCCCATCTGTGAGATTATGACCTGTGAGTTCCTAATTTTTCACTTATTTCCTAGATCATTAAAATCTGTCTGCAGGACCACATCTTCCTTTTAACCAATGTGTCATTGTTAATGTGGGCCTTGACCTCTGACTATTCATCTCCCCAGCCAGAAAATTCTGAAAATGTTCAGTGACATCATTAACCCTGGAACCAAGGAAACAACATACCGTCATGGTTTGTGACCAATCATGGCTGCAGAAATGCCTGATGGTTCCTCTTAACCAATGCGTAACATTTTACTGTTTTCTTCCTTCTTTCCCTCAACACCATACAACGGAAGCACTGATGGCTTTCGTGTACTTGGTTCTGACTGATATTCCCAAAAGAACAAAGATGTTCTGCAGTATTCAGCAATTAATACTGGTTAGAGACAGAGATGCATTAAGGGAACTTATTGGTGTGTGTGTGTGTGTGTGGTCCACAATGCTTACTGCGCATTTAATTATAGTTGACACATTCAATGGAACTGAGTAGCTCTGCCATTCTTCTATCAATAAAACAAGTAGCTGAAGTTACTAAAACAAGCTTAGATTCAACTAGTTGAGGTTTTAAGTAAGTTACATCAACAACTTATCTCTAACTTGCACCCATTTTTCCTTCTTATGATGTTTGGAGTCTTCTCCTCTGCATTTACAGTAAAATCACTTTCTCAACTTTCCTAAGATTTGATTTGGCACTACTTTGTTTAAATCTGTGGCCTCTCCCAAGGTACTCTGTGGTCTGTGACATCACTCCTTAGGTCATCTTTTACACTCGTCCTCTCAGTTCCTGCTCCTTTCACTCTCCTTGCTCTCAGTCACTGATACCTTTCACACAAGAAGCCAATAGAAATAAATCAGCAGCTACTTCAAAAGGAAATGTAGTCTTAACATTATTTCACAGATCACAAGGTCACAATTAGAATTAACCATTAGGTTATCTGAATCTCAAAATTAGATTAAAGCTGTGAAATCATTCTTTGACGTTTAGTCATTTGCTGCTACATAACTTGTGTCTTGATCAAAAAGACTCATTTTGTTGAATCTTATAATCTTGCACTCATCAGGATAATTCACAAGATTATCAATTTAAAGAGAAAACCACCATTTATACTGCATGACAGGAGAGCACTGATTGGGTGCAATCAGGGATATGTGGATGCATATTTTAAATTTAAGGCTTGGAAGATTGGAGCTAATAGGTTGAAGCATGAACAGAAACTGGTGATCCTACAGAGGAGAAAATTACAGTTATTACTCTTGGAGAAAATTTGGAAGTTAAGTTTGGGAACAGTCTGGCTTAACTTGTGATGTTGGTTGCAGAAAGTAAGAAAAGCAATGCCAAAGGTATGGCGAAGGGTAGTGATAATGGCTTCCAAATGTTAACTGGGGAAAATTTCAACTTCACCTAACACCATACCAACAGTGAAAGTCATCCTGTGGGATCAGGGCTGCCCTGGTCAGATCATTTCTTGTTGTGTATCAAGCAAACTCATGAAAAGTCCTAAGCCCATCACTTAACAATGCCCAGTCTACCTCAGATTATCCTGGAAGGGTAAGGTATCTCAATCGTTTCAGCAACAGCTGAGGCTAGCTAGCTTTAGGCTATGTATTGGCAACACGAATGGTGTTCACTTTTAACAGAATGCTACTTCAAGTCAAAAGCTTACATCACATAAATGAGGATTGTGATATATGGATTTTAGTGTTGACAGGATGCCAAATATGTAATTCTTTTATTCTAGAGACTGTTGGATCATATCAAATAGCATATTACCTTTGGCTGTAAATAAGGAACGATTGTACCCAACCAGCCAATGCTTGCAAAATGGACAACACAATGTCAAACATTAGATGTGATTCTGAAATTGGACAACATTTGCTGGATTATCCAAAGTGTACAAAGATTTATGCAAAGTCAGGCTCCCAATGTGGGGCACATGCATATACTGGAAGATATGTCCATCAGTACATCAAGACATGTTCGTTGCAGAAAGAAAGACCATGCACTGCACCTGTTTCAACTCAACAAAATAGATGACAACCATTCTCTGATTCCTTTATCAGTGAGATGCTTTGGACAATTGGAGTCAACCTGCTTGGTTTTAAAATTTAAAACAAAGCTTGAGAATTAACTGTTAATCATTATTAACTGGCGCACTCAATGCCAATGCCTCTATTAATCCATTTGCTAACAATAAGCATTCTTCTGCCATACAGTCCAATTATTAATTTTTTGCCTTTTTTTAAAAAATTGCCTTAATGAGTAAAACAACATAGAAATCTTCAACAAATGAGCATTTTTACGCAATACTCTTTAATATTTGTTAGTTTTTAAATGTATTTAAAAAGTTTTAATTTGACTTGAAGATTTATTCAAATTTAGCTGTGTAGGTGTGTTCTATGTCACTGATGCATGATGATTCCCAAACTGTCAAACCTGCTGAAAGAAGGTTCATCAAAAAATGATTTAAACTTAATTGTTGCTAAATTCTACATCTGGTATGTGTAATAAATTGAACATAGTGCCTATCATTAAAATTTTAAAATTAACAATAGCTTGCATGTATTTAGTTCTTTTGATCGGATCCAAAATAATTACATAATTGAACTGAACACCGTGGGCGGCACGGTGGCACAGTGGTTAGCACTGCTGCCTCACAGCGCCAGAGACCCGGGTTCAATTCCCGACTCAGGCGACTGACTGTGTGGAGTTTGCACGTTCTCCCCGTGTCTGCGTGGGTTTTCTCCGGGTGCTCCGGTTTCCTCCCACAGTCCAAAGATGTGCAGGGTCAGGTGAATTGGCCATACTAAATTGCCCGTAGTGTTAGGTAAGGGGTAAATGTAGGGGTATGGGTGGGTTGCGCTTCGGCGGGTCGGTGTGGACTTGTTGGGCCGAAGGGCCTGTTTCCACACTGTAATCTAATCTAATCTAATTAGCAGGTGAAATTATGAAGTTGGCTAATTTTATGGTTAAAGTGGTAGAATATAAAGGTTGGTCTTATGGGAGATGAGCCAGGTGGAAAGGTGGAAATGAATTCCAGGGTATGAGGCCTAGGCTGCTGAAAGATGGAATGCAATTTGGGATGTATAGGAGGTCTGGATTTTAAGAATGCAGAGTTCTAGTAGGCTAATAGAGCTCAAGAAAATTATAATTTTTTTAAAAAACATAGACACATAGAAAATAAAAGCAGGACTAGGTCGTTCACCATTTCAAGCCTGCTCTGCCATTCAACATGATCATGGTTAAGAGACAAAAAATCTGCAGGTGCTGGAATCCTAGATAGATAAGCAGGAGGCTGGAAGAACACAGCAAGCCAGACAGCATCAGGAGGTGGAGAAGTCGACATTTCAGGTGTAACTCTTCTTCAGGATCCTTCTTCAATATGATCATGGTTAATCATTTAACTTAGTACCCTGTTCCCGCTTTCTCTTCTGTAGTGGTTGGGATCAGGTGGACCTCGTTGACTATGAGGCTCTTAATTGGGGTTGTTAACCTGAGCCAATCGGTAAAGCCCTAACTGACCAATTTAACCAAGAGATATAGAACCTCCTCAGTTTAGGAAAAAACATAACTAGGAGATTTAGAATTCCTTCAGTCGAGGGGACTGACTCTGTGCTGGTTAGGTCACAGTCAGTGTGTTCCTACTGTTGAGGAGGATACTTCCTTCTTCTTTCCTCTTGTTCAGGGAAGACTTTTTTTTGTTTTTCTTTATTGTTTATTATGTTTTTTTTCCTTTTGTTTGAGCTGTGCTCAACTGCACAAGTAGCTACTACCACCACTGCTGCTGCTGCTGCTGCAGCCCGGGCCTTGCAAAAAGAAAAAAAATTAAGCAAGAGATTAGAATCTCCTCAGTTGAGGGGATTGACTCTGAGCTGGCTGGCCACTGTCAGAGTACGGTGCACTTGTGAATAAAGGGTGGCTTGGTGATAGGACCTGGTCTCATCCCCATACCCTGCAATTTCTTCAGTCCTAAGAACTATATCTAACTCCTTCTTGAAAATATTCAATGTTTTAGCCTCAATTTTTTTCTATGGCAGATAATTGCACAGGCTCGCCATGCTCTGAGTTAAAAAAAAATTGAACTGACACCATATCATGACAATGTGATGAAACTGAATTTATATTATTTAATTAGTGCACAATGTTTCAATGATCATATCATTTCATTATAGTAGACAATTGTAGCTCTTTCCCACTGATGAGCTAAATAAACCACCTCAAAATCAAGTAAACAGAAAGTGACAGAGAAAAAACAAATGGGATTAATTTTATCCACAGTTCTTTGTCTCTGTCTGATTTCCAAAGACTTGCGTCATGAACCCAAACATTGAATGTTTTACACAGAAATAAAATTAAAATCTTGACTACTCAGCCCATGCTGTGTGAATCTCACACCAGCTTGCGAATGGTTTCAGTTTCACACAATACAGATGGACATCTTTGGATTCAGCCTATCCTGGTATTACTGCATTTGGAAACACTGTGACAGAAGGATGAGAATATAGAAACCTGGCCCAGTCTAACTCTGTAAACAAAAGGGAAAGTTGCACTGGTTCATGAGCTGCTTGGATCATGAAAATATCATGCAATTAGGACCAATGCCCAATGGTAATGCGAGGTCCAATATCAACAAAAACTGAAAGAACTGTAGATGCTGGAAATCAGAAACAAAAACAGAAACAGAAATTACTAGAAAAGCTTAGCAGGTCTGGCAGCATCTGTTGAGAGAAATCAGATTTAATGATTCGGGTCCAGCGATCCTTCCTTAGAACTGCACCATCACTTGCCCAATTATTATGCTACAGCTAAGATGCACTGACTTCCTTATGTTGGCTTCTCATATTTCTATCTGCACTCTGAGATTATTTCTGATCCCCAGCTACTATTAGATATTTTTGAATCAATCTGCTCAGATGTTATTACATACGATAGTAGCAGGGTCCGAGGTTCGATTCCAGCCTTGGGTGACTGTGTGGAGTTTGCACATTCTCCCCGTGTCTGCGTGGGTTTCCTCTGAGTGGTGTGGTTTCCTCCCACAATCCAAAGACGTGCAGGTTAGGTGAACTGGCCATACCACATTGCCCATAGTGTTCAGGGATGTGTAGGTTAGGTGCATTAGTCAGGGGTAAATGGAGAGTAATGGGATGGGGGAATGGGTCTGGGTGGGTTACCCTTCGCAGGGTTAGCAAGGACTTGTTGGGTCAAATGGCCTGTTTCCACACTAAGGATTCTATGATTCTACGACCTCTGGAGCAGGTCGGACTTGAATCGTAGAAACAAAAATTGGAAATGCTCTGCAGGTCTGGCAGCATTTGTGCAGAGAAATCAGAATTAACGTTTCGAGTCTGGTGACCCTTCTTCAGACCCTACTTTGTACCAAGAACTAAGGAAAATACATTATTTGAAAAACAACACAATGTGCAGGACATAAGCAATTGGATGGATGCCCTACTGCACTTCCAATCAGTCAGATTTACACCCACATTCAGGGATTATAGCCTTCTTTTAAATGTTGTTGAAAAGAATCATCTGTCTCTGAGAATTAGCCCTTTGATCATAGGAATTAATGAAATTATGCAATAAACGGCAGCACACTTCCCTTCACTTTTTTGATCACACAGCATTGCCCTTTGACGAGAAGGGCATTGCTTGTCACTGGCCACTCGGGTGTTTCCTGTCTTTCCTGGTGGTGGGAATTCAATAAAGAGTTATACACCTTGTGCCTTTCACTGTGTCTCACACCTGCACACACACAACATGGGTGCTGGGGAAAATATAAGCACTACTGCAGTTAGGCGGTAGGGTGGGGAATGGAAAAAAAAAAGAAAAAAAATAAACAGCAGCACAAAGGCAATTACCATTTCTCCCCAAGCTGGTTGAACTGGACCTGCTGGGCTGACTGGCCTGCTCCCTAGGCTGTAATAATTCATATCCCCTTACCCTGACTGCCCCAAACGGCTGGCTGAGTATGCCCAAGCTCCTGGATTGAATTCATGCTGCCCTTGACTGACTGACTGTAGCAGGACACTCTTATTAACAATAGTCACCCTTGATCTGAATGAGGACTATTCCCCTTAGACTTTGAGACATGGCCATTTGGTTGAAGCAAAATGCATTTGCCACAAAGCTGCTAGCTCATGCTGTTGTTATGGCATTCACATAGCTTCATGCTGTACAGTAAAATGATTACCTCTTCAGTGATCATGACAATCATATCAAATTGTCTGACTTTCTGTCTGCACTAAGCAGAAAAGTAACACAGAAGGATGTGAGCCCTCAAGTTCTGATGAAGTGGTGAAGTGCAAAATGACAAGGTAAAGCATGGCTAGATGCTTTATCCAATTATGTGCAAAGTGAGTGAGCATTAAGAGAGCAAATGAGAAGTTGTGAGATGCTCCTTGGTTCAGATGGATGCTTATCCCTGCATGCAAAGTGGCCTGACAGTAGCAGGACAATGAGAGATGCCAGTGTACTCTGAAATGCAGTGTTGAAGTGGAGAACCTTCGGGCAGGGCTAGTGTATTTTCAATGCCAGAGTCCATGGATGGCTGGGGTGCAGGTGGTCACCATAACCTGAGATGCTGGGGGCTCACGTCCAAGATGGAGGTTCGAGGAGCTGGCAATAAACTGGAGCACCTACCAGTTCTGACTGTCATGTCGGGAATTGTTACTGTCTAATTTCCATCATATGGGAGAATAGGAAACTGCCCATAAATAGTTAGAAGTAGCTAGCACCGACAAAATTGTTGTAAACACAGAGAAACTCAGCAAGTCTGGCAGTATCTGTGAGTAAAGTTACAATTTCATGTCCAGTATAACTCTTCTCCAGAATAGTTTTGTGTCGAGCATTCCCAAGTAATTTTATTCGAAATTCATTCTTTTAAAAAGAGCTTATCAAAGTTTGACAGCATAGAAGTGGAATGAAGGGGGAGTGGACCAGGTGTCCTGTGGAAGGTGGGCAAGGGAAGGGAAAGGAATATGTGTCTGGTGCTGGCATCCCGCTGAAGGTGACAGAAATGGCGGCTAATGATCCTCCGGATGTGGACTGTTAGGATGATAGGTGAAGACAAGAAGAACCCTAATGCTGTTGCAGGAGGGAAGAGAGGGGGTGAAAGCTGAGATGCAGGAGATGGGTCAGACCTGGCTGAGGGTCCTGGTCAACAACGGTTCTGGGGACTCCCTGGTTGAGGAAGAAGGTGGACATTTCTAAGGGCCCCTTGTCAAAGTTGGCCTCATCTGAACAAAGTTGGCCTCATGGAAATGGAAGAACTGGGAGAACGGACTGGAGTCTTTATGGGAAGAAGGGTGTGAGGATGTATAGTCAAGGTAACTGTGGGAGTCAGTAAGTTGGTGTGGATATTGTCCATCCCCAGAAATGGAAACAGAGATGTTGAGGAAGGGAAGGGAGGAGTCTGAGATGGAACAGGTGAAAGTGAGGTGGGGTGGAAACTGGAGGTGAAATTGATAAAACTTTCCAATTCCAGACGAGAGAGGGAAGCAGCAATGATATCATCGACATACTGGAGAAAGAGTTGTGTGTGGGAGCCGGAATAGGACCGGAAGAAGGAATTATCCATATGCTCCAAGCATAACTGGAGCCCATGTGGGTACCCTTTGCCACCTTTCTGACCTGAAGTACGTGAGAAGAGTAAAAAAAAGTTGTTGAGTTTGAGGACGAGCTCAGCTTGGCGGAGAGGGGTGGTGGTGGGTGGGAACAGTTCAGGCCTTTGTTCCGGGAAGTAGCAGAGAGCACTGAGACCAAACTGATGGGGGATGGGAGAGTAAAGGGATTGCATGTCCATGGTAAAGAGGATGCAGATGGAAATTCTAAAACTGATGTAAAGCGTCAAAGGAATCGCCAAAGTGAAGTGTCAAAGAAATCGCGGAAGTTCCTGCAAATCAACATTTGCAAAATCAAGACAAGTTGTCATAGCTATAAGAAATCGGTAGAATTACTCAATTTCTACAAATATGATTTCCAAAAAATACTCCTCATGAAACTTTAAAATTTAATTTTTCTGCAATTATTATTATAAATACAAAAAAATAAGATTTTCATCCCATTCTGCATCCAGCAATGATAAAATATGTTAAGAATATGGATAAAGACATTAAAACATTTAAATGGTGTTTGGATGCCATTCCATGTGATTGAACAAAATGTCTTGAGAAATAATCTGTGGTATAAAGCTAAGCCACTGAATCCATATGTGAACGATATCTGATCATGGTCAAACATTCTTTCTAAGCTGTAAGCTGTTTGTTTCTTCACAGCATTAATACAGATGAATACACAAATGAAAAACTGATTTAAGACAAAACAAAGAATTGTGAATGGTGGAAATCTGAAAGGAAAACAGAAATTGCTGGAGAAACTCAGCAGGTCTGGCAGCATCGATGGAAGAAAGCAAAGTTAACATTTAGGATTCAGTGACCCTTCTTCAGAACTGATGGTAGTGAAGAAAAGGAGGTGGATATGCTGAAGATCAGAATAGTGGGGGGGGGGAGGGGTGGGAAAGGAATATGTGTGAGGTGGAAATGGTGTCCAGAGGCACAGAAAGACTATTAGGCAGACAAAGAGATAGATAACAGTGAGCCAAGGAGAAACAAAAGATGTGAATAGGGACCTTCAATGGGTGAAAATGGGTTGACTGTAATGAAAGCAGCCTGTGTGATAACAAAGCCTGGTGTGTGGGGGTTGGGGTAAGGACATGGAAGAGGCTGCTCAGGCCCTGGAATTATTGAACTCAATATTGAGTCCTGATAGCTGCAGAGTCCCCAGGCAGTAACTGAGGTGCTGTTCTTCCAGCTTGTGCTGAGCTTCACTGGAGCACTGCAGCAAG
This sequence comes from Chiloscyllium plagiosum, assembly GCF_037043375.1. Classification (NCBI taxonomy): domain Eukaryota; kingdom Metazoa; phylum Chordata; class Chondrichthyes; order Orectolobiformes; family Hemiscylliidae; genus Chiloscyllium; species Chiloscyllium plagiosum. The sequence continues at coordinate 82,314,564 of NW_028270146.1, forward strand.
CCTGAGATTGAAATGTTGGCCAGAGAACATAGTGGCATGTTGAGGTGGCAGGAAACTGAAAGCTCGGGGTCATTTCTGTGGACAGAACGTAAGTGCTCTGCAAAGTGGTCACCCAGTCTGCATTTCATCTCCCCAATACAGAGGAGAACACATTGTAAGCAGTTGCAACCTCCAGGACTCAATATCGAGTTCAATTATTTTAGGGCCTGAGCACGTTCTTCCATGTCTTTTCCCAGCTCCACATTCCAGGCCCTGTCATACCATGGGTCACTTTCAGCACAGCCACCCCATTTTCACGCACTAATGGTCCCTATTATCAGATTTTTTTTTCTCTCTCTCCATGAGTTTCCATTATCCATCCCTTGTTTGTTTTATTGTCTCTCTCTCCCTCTAGGTTCCATCTCCATCTATTGTGTACTCCAGCATCACACACCCCAACACCTGTCTTCAGCCCTTTTCCTCACTACTACCAGTTCTGAAGAAGAATGATCCGACTCAAAAAATTAACACTGCTTTCTCCCAACAGATGCTGTTAGATCTGCTGAGTTTCTCCAGCAAATTCTGGTACAGTTCTAAGATACTTTAACAGTCAATAAAACTTTGTAAAATGCATACATTCAATGCAAAATTCTATAGCTGAAAACCCAGCTTCTGTAACGTAAGCAGAGAAGGATGATAAGGTGGAAGTTGGCCACTCACCACCTATCTTAGCATGGTTTAAAAAACCATTATCGCTGCAAGCTTGTTGTCGTGGAATATTAGCAAGATACTGTAGATGCTGATACATACTTTTGCAGCACCTCAAATCTGTTACAAAGAAATTCTGCAGTTCTGGCAGCATCCGAGTGAAGAGGTCACACTAGACTCGAAATGATAACTCTGTTTCTCTCCACAGATGCTGAGTTTGTCTCGGATTCTCTGTGTTATATATGAGTCCCTGATATCTGAATACCCTTCAAAGATTGCCGAAATGTGCAAAGTGCTTTTGTTAGAACTTGGTCATTAATAAAGATGTTTTGCAAATGTTTTAGGAAACACAGTCTCTCAATTTTCCAGCTTAACCTTCTGTAAATTTTTGTACACTCTATGTTTTAATCAAGGAATCAACTTAAGTTGTTCTCTTAATGTATAGCTCCACCTCTTTAAACAACTCTTTCATTGCCCACATTACTTGTCACTATTCTACCTTCATCAGGGAGGGATTGTGTGGGTAGGACATAGGTGTTACCAAGACTGTCATCTCTGAATGTTTATCATGTTTTGTTTTGTTATTTCTGAAATGAACCACACAGAGGTTTTCCATCCTGTAGACTGGATAAAAATTGGAATTGTTGAATGGTTCAAATGCCAGAACAATTTCAATTTTGGTCTTGTGGCAAAACAAATGCTTTGATTTCCTTGAACATTCTGTGACTGGACAAAATAAATGTACTTATAAAACATTTCAATTCACAGGGATTGGAAACTGGTAAACCTGAACACCTTTGTGGAAAACTGACCTGTGTCAAAATCCTTACAAGGAGTCAGTCTGAACATTTAATCAATCAGTAATAGCCCTAAGCATCTGCATGTTTTCTTTCCTATTTTCCAGTAGTGGACAAAGGCACACTGTGGGGAAAGGCTTGAAATGAAATGCTGATGTAATGGGTGATTCAGATTTTCCACATGAGGCTGTGTAAGGGTAAGTCAAATTACAGGAATGTAGAGTTATGGTGAAAACACTAGATTCAGAAAAACTGCATAACCTGCAGCCTACTGGGGCATCAGCTTCATACAATTGCTTTCACTGTTTCAAACTTCACTTCTAAACATTGCATGTGAATGAGTTGGTTTAATGTTGCTTTGTTCACATGGTATTGATTTATTTGCAATATTGTCAGCATATGAACTATAATCCCATCCCTTTCTGATGGAATAGCTTAATGATGGGCAACGTCAATGCAATTTGAACTTTTAGGCAATTTTTGTAACTGCAAGAGTTGCTGCAGACATTGTTTCTGCTAAAACACAGTCTAATGTATTGAAAGAGACAGGATATAGTTGAGGTGCTGCTCAATATACACACTGTCATGTTTGACGAGGTTAACAAACTAAAACCTATCAAGCACAAACCAAATTAAAACATTAAGCTCCATTGACATCCTGCTCATAAGTATTAATAATAAAATAATGAGAGGCATGGATAGGATAAATAGACAAGGTCTTTTCCCCAGGATGGGGGAGTCCAAAACTAGAGGGCATAGATTTAAGGTGAGAGGGGAAAGATTTAAAAGGGACCTAAAGTTCAGCTTTTTCATGTAGAGGATGGTGTGTGTGTGGAATGAGCTGCCAGAGGAAATGGTCGAGGCTGGTACAATTTCAACATTTAAAAGCCATCTAGATGGATAGGAAGGATTTAGAAGGATATGGGCTAAATGTTGGCAATTGGGACTAGATATATTTAGGATATCTAGTTGGCCTGGACAAGTTGAGCGGAAGGATCTGTTTCCATGCTATATATCTTTATGACTCGAACTCAGTACAGCATGATAAATAATTATATTCCCCACTCAAATATGTGATGGATTAAAATTGCAATCCCCAAACGAGAAATATTATTTTACCAGTTATTTTATGGGATGTGGATATTGTTGGCAAGGCCAGCACATTTATTGTCTTTTCCCACTTGAGAAGGTGATGGTGAGCTGTCTTCTTGAACCATTGCAGCCCATCTGGTTTAGGTTCGCACACAATGCTACAGGAGAGGCAGTTCCAGAAACCAGAGACAGAGAGAAGGAGCATGACATAGTTTCAAGTCATGATGGTGAGTGGCTTAGAGAGAAATTTGCAGGCAGTTGGATGCTCATGCATCCATTGTCCTTGCCTTTCAAGTGACAAAGGTCATTGATTTAGTAAGGTGCTATAAAAGCAGTCTTCATGAATTGCAGGATACATCTTGTATATGATGCCACTGTATATCAGTCTTGAAGGGAGGTAAATGTTGATGGTGGTGGACTGGGGGCTAATGAAGTAGGCTGCTTTGTCTAGGATGGTATCAGCTTCTTGAGTATTGTTGGAGCTGCACTTATCTGAGTAAGTATCCTAACACCCTCCTGAGTCATGCCTCGTAAATGATGGGACAGGCTTTGGGGAGTCATAGTCATAGAGTCATAGAGATGTACGGCATGGAAACAGACCGTTCAGTCAGAAAATGAGTTTCTTGCCACAGCTTCTGACCTGTTCTTGTAGCTACAATATTTATGGGGCTAATTCAGTTCAGTTTCTGGTCAGCAATAAACTGCAGCACGTTGATCGTGGGGTTATAATGACAGTATTGTGATAGAATGTTAGGGAGCCATGGTTACACCTTTCCTTCTTGGAGATGGCTAGTGCTTGCCCTTGATGAGCTGAGAATGTAACTACATGTTGTCCAGTTCGCAGTAAACAGACCACTTCTATTGGTTTGATGGAGGATAGTCATTAATGAAGTCAATGTGGATGGGCTACAACACTACTCTGAGCAACACCAGCCAAACTATCCTGAAATTAAGATGATTGACCTCCAACATCAGTAACAGGCTACCCTTGTGTTAGGTATGATTTCAACCAGAGGAGAGTTTCCTTCCCAATTCCCATTAATTTCATTTTTGGCAGCAATTCAGACATGTACACTTGGTCAAATGCTGCCTCGTTGTCTAGGCAGTTACTCTCATCTCACATCTGGAAATCAGTTCTGTTGTCGATGTTTGAACCAAAATAAGGGCAGGAATGAAGTAACTTGGGCTAAACCCAAATGAAGCATCAGTGAACAGGACATTGTTGTGTAAGTGCCACCTGATTGCACTGCTTACAACACCTTCCATCACTAATTGAGAGGAGGCAGAAGAGTAGCAATTTGCTGAGTTGATTTTTCCTACATTTTGTGTAAAGGCCATAACCGGGCAGTTTACCAGATTTTTGGATAGATTCCAGTTTTGTAGCTGCACTGGAACAGCTTGGCTCGGGGTATAGCATGTTCGGGAGTACAGATCTTCAGTACAATTCCTTGATTATTATCAGAGTATTGTGGACCAGGCCAAAATATTTCAAGAAGTTAGCCCAGACCCTAATCTTTCCTTATTTTAAAGGTAGATGTGAAGTGGATGTTCCAGGTGTGATGCAGCTGGTCAAACCACTCAGCTTTAAGCAAAACAGAATTTATTTCAACAGTACAGTTGAAATACCAACAAAAGAAAACAGAATTTAAAATGACTTAACTGTTTGAAATTTGAACCGACTCGATACTGCAACTTAACTAAGGAACTGCCTCAATTCCCACAACATCCCATAAATATACCCCTTGGCAAAAGGTAAATTCAAACACTGGTTCTTACAGGCAGGAGAGATTTCAGAGAGAAAAGTCAGCCAGGGATCATCTGCTGAAGTATGGAACCTTTTCTCTGCAGCAGCCTCTTTGCCTGCTACTAGCAGTTTCTCTGCTAAAACTAAACTAGAAAAACTTGAACTGGGAGAACTGGCCACTCCCCTGCCATTCACAAGCTTGGCTCTTTCCAAGATATTTCGGCAACCCTGCCTTTACAACCTCTCTTAAGAAAAAACTGAAGGACAAAGCAGCCTTGTTAAAGTGACAGCATCGTCACAAGAGCCCATAGCCTTTGAGTATTCAGTGCCTTCAGCCATTTCTAGATATTAATGGAATGAATCAAATTGGCTGAACATTGGCCCCAGTGATGCTGGGGACCTCTGGAGGAGGCCGAGGTGGATCATCAACTCAGCACTTCCAGCTGACGTTTGTTGCAAAGTAAATCTGTTGCACTGATGTGCTGGACTTTCCCATTAATGAGAACTGAGATAATTGTGGCACCTCCTCCATCAGTTAGTTCAGCACCATTCACGGCTAGACTAGCAGGACTGAAGATCAGATCTACTGGTGATGCGATTGCTTAGCTTAGTTTATGACATGATGATTCCACTGATTGGCATGCAAGTTTTGTTCTGGAATTTCACCGCGTTTAAATCTCATTTTTTGATGGATGTTAGGTGCTGCTGCTAGCATGTCCTCACATACCCCTCAAAGAACTAGAATTGTAACCATTTGCTTAGTGAGGGATATGGACCATGAGGTTACCGATTGTGGTAGTTGAATGCAATTCTGCTGCTGTTGATTGCCGACAGCACCTCATAGATATCCAGTTTTGCCATGCAAAATCTGTTCTGAATCTATTCCAATTAGCATGGTGGTTGTGTCACACAACATCATGGAGGGTATACTCAGTGTGGAGATCCCATATTTTAACAAGGACTGTGTGATGGCCATTCCATCCTACAGTGTGAAAGACAGATGTATCTGTGGCAAGTAAAAAGATGAAAATGTGATCCAGTACATTTTTACTCCCTGTTGGTTCCCTCACCACCTCTGCAGATCCAGTCTAGCAGGATGCAGCCAGTTTGCTTGCTACAATGCTACTCTTGGTGATAGAATCAAAGAATCATGGAATTCCTACAGTATGGAAACAGGCTATTTGGCCCAGCAAGTCTACATCGACCCTCTGAAGAGTAACCCATCCAGACCCATTCCCCTACCCTATTACTCTACATTTACCTCTGACTAATACACCTACCATATACATCCCTGAACACTAGAGATTGAAGCCTCCTACTCAGTGAATTCAGCACTCCTGCCACTCCCAGTACCTCTTCCGAAGGATATTTGACATGGAGGAGTACTGATTCCTCAGCTGAGGGAGGGTAATAGATGATAATCAGTAGGAGTTCCCTTGACCGTGTTTGCCCTAACTATGTTCTTTTATGCATGATGAATGCTAGAACTGAGAACATTGTTGTGTATGTTCTGATTGAAAGCTCAACCATCCCCATTAATTCAAGATGCCTTTCACAGCATGTTACCTAAGATAATGACCAGGAATGATCTATGACTCGCAAGTAATAAAGACTTCGATTTTAAAATCATGGTTTCAAATCATGAGTCCATCTGATAAATAAAATGCACTTAATATTTGGTGCTATTTTTCCTTCATTCTCAGTGGTTCAGAGAGTGGCTGAACCTCACAAGAAATTCCCACTTTTAATTCTTGCTCAGCGATCAAATGCTAACCAATACAATGATGGGGTTACTGTAATTGGCCTTGGTGCTTAAAAACAATATTACAGATAGGAAAAATGGAATTTCGGGCCTTCTTCAGACAGGACTGTCATTCCAAGTTGATCAGACAGGTTTGCATGCTGAGGTTAGTCCTGGGGATCCGCTTACTGGAAGTTGAGTGGTTAATAGGAGCCAAGGCATGGTAGGGAAGCTGGGGAAGTGAACTCGTGGAAATTTGCAAGATAAGTGGGTAGCAGAGGGGCCTATAATTGTGAAGGGATGTAACTTACCTTGGGAAGGTAGAAAGAAGTGGGGGATGTGGATATTGTAGGATGGGGAGGTGGGGGAGCAGATGGGGGAGGTGTGTAGTGAGGTGTTTATTGACAGTCACCACCACCTTACCATTGACAGGGTCAACAGTGTAGCAAGGTTGGAATGACTTGGCTCAGGGCGTAATGTTAAGAAATGAAGATATTTACGATAGAGTTGATTGTGAACATATGGAAACTCCAAAATGTTGAGAATGCCACATCAAAACAGGGATAACTTCATCAACAGGAAAGGTTTTCATTTGGTCAATATCCAACTCATCTACGATCATTGATATCACATCTCAGAAGTTTGCGCCAGGAATCTTGTAAGCTGCCATGGTGCCTATTTCCTTGAGAATTCTCAAGTTCCTGCTTTGTTCCATGAGCTGGATGCATTACAAGCATGGTTACTTGGAAATGAGAGCTAACCTCTGCAACCAAGTGATGACTCTGATGCACAAATCACTGAATGAGGCTGACTGTAAACACAATGCAGCCCGTTTTGCCAGCAGGGTCATTGTGGAGCAGACGATGTTCCAATGCATGGATTGGTCTGTTGTTGGCTACTGCAATACTGTCCAGGCTGAGTGTGCTGTATAGTCCTAACATGCTACACTCTGCACAATTGGTTCAGGCAAAGGGGAAATGTGATGATTGCTGTGGAGCTGGGAGGGCAGGAGCAGTCTTTTGGGGAGGAAGATGAGGACACTGCAGAGGACAACATCACCTTCATGCTGATAGAGCGATGCAGCATCAGATGCAAAAAGCCAGGCAGCATAGAATTGAAACACAACAATATACTATCTAATAGAGAAATATCGCAAATCCTAACCCGAACAGTACAGAAAGATCTGTGTGTTCTGATACATTAATCACAAAGAGTTGGTATGCAGGTAAGGCAAGGAATTACAAAGGCAAATGGATTATTGTTGACTAATGGAAAGGAAATGGAATATAAAAATATGAGAAGTTTAGCTACAACTGCCTCAGAGGTTGGTGAGACTACATCTGGAGTCATGTTTTGAGGTTTAATCTCAAAAAAAAAATGTCATAGAGGCATTAAGAGAAGTTCTAAGATGTCTCCTGGGATGAATGGGTTATCCTATTAGGAAAGGTTGGGCCTGTATCCATTGAAGTTTAGAAAACTGAGAGGTGACCTTATTGAAACATAAAAGATTTTGAGAGGAACTGACTGAGGGTGGATGCCAAGAGGATGTTGCCCTTTGATGGGAGAGAGTAAAAATAATGGATACAGTTTAAAAACAAGCGATCTCCCATTTAAGACCTTGATGAGGAGGTTTGTTTTTTCTGAGTGTCATTTGTCTGTTGAATTCTCTTCTAGACGACAGCGGAGGTTGGGTTGTTGAATATTTTTATGGAGAAGTTGGCCTGAAAATTAGCACAGCAGTCGATTAATTATGCCATCAAGAGGAAAGCCATTCAGTGGATGGAGTTTAAACTGACAGAAAGGAAAATGGTCAAGACCGTTAAAGGTCAACAATCACTGCATGAGTTTCTTAAGCAAATGTTCCAGGTCCCAACCTCTTTAGTTGCTTCATAGATTTTTCTTCCATCACGATCAAGAGTGTATCTATTCACTTCTGATTCCAAGGTTTTAATCTCTATTCATGGTATTGCCGAATACTCTCCAGCAGGACCTGAGCAACACCCGCTCTTTGACAGTAAACAAGTAGTAGATCATTTCCATGCCACATAATAAGATAACAGTCTTAATAACATGAAAAGGTCCACCCACATTTTTTATTACTTTGAACACTCATTATGAATTAGAAACTTATTAGATGATGCACAACAAAACAAAACAGAGAGAATAGGGTTAAAGGGCAGGAGAATCGACGTTTCAGGAATAAGCCCTTCTTCAGGAATGAGGCTGGTGTGCCAAGCGGGCTGAGATAAAAGGTACTGGGCGTGGGGGGGGGGGAATTTGGGGGAGGGGCGCTGGGAATACGATAGGTGGAAGGAGGTGAGGGCGAGGGTGATAGGCCGGAGAGGGGGTGGGGGCGGAGAGGTCGGGAAGAAGATTGCAGGTCAAGAGGGCGGTGCTGAATCCGAGGGTTGGGACTGAGATAAGGTGGGGGGGAGGGGAAATGAGGAAGCTGGAGAAATCTACATTCATCCCGTGTGGTAGGAGGGTTCCTAGGCGGAAGATGAGGCGCTATTCCTCCAGGCGTCGTGTGGCCAGGCTTTGGGGATGGAGGTGGTAAGGACCTACATGTCATTGGCGGAGTGGAAGGGGGAGCTCCCACTCCGCCAATGACATGTAGGTCCTTACCTCCTCCATCACCAGACGCTGGCCACACGACGTCTGGAGGAAGGGCGCCTCATCTTCCGCCTAGGAACCCTCCTACCACACGGGATGAATGTAGATTTCTCCAGCTTCCTCATTTCCCCTCCCCCCACCTTATCTCAGTCCCAACCCTCGGATTCAGCACCGCCCTCTTGACCTGCAATCTTCTTCCCGACCTCTCCGCCCCCACTCCCTATCCGGCCTATCACCCTCACCTCCTTCCACCTATCGTATTCCCAGCGCCCCTCCCCCAAATTCCCCCCCCCCCCCAGTACCTTTTATCTCAGCCCGCTTGGCACACCAGCCTCATTCCTGAAGAATTGCTTATTCCCGAAACGTCGATTCTCCTGCTCCTCGGATGCTGCCTGGTCTGCTGTGTTTTTCCAGCACCACATTTTTCAACTCTGGTACTCCAGCATCCGCAGTCCTCACTTTCTCCTAGAACAGGGTTAAACATGAACACTGAATGGTGAGTGGCTTACTTTCCTTAAACCCTCTCCAATATCTATAATGTTCAAAATTGTGATGAAATTCCTGCTACTCACCTGGATTTTTATAGCTACTATAATAAAACTCAAGAAACCCACCAGATCCTAGAATAGTGCAGTCTCTTTTACTAGTGCCCTTGCTTCTGATTTAGTATCTTCCCCATTGAACTTCAGAGCAGTGTAGTTAAAGCAGATATATATAAACAGTTTTGCAGACTGGAATCTGCAGCATCCTTGCAGAGGGTTTACAAAATAATTTGAAGTTGAAGGATTGACCACAGGAAGTTGGCCAAATAGCAAATGAGCAGACGCAAGAGGCAGGTTCAGTGAGGCCAAGGGGCAAGACCAGAGTCGGACATATTAGAAGAGAACATACATCGAGCAGCTAACATAAAAGGGCCTGCATCTCACCTGTCAGTCAATTCTGAAAGGTATCCTGCACTGACAACCTCATATCACAACCAGACTCTCGAATTGACCTACTCTGTATAACTTCAGACACGGCTGGCTGCTTAACAAACCATGGGAAGGAGCATTGTTGTACTTATTTCTTAACTGAACACCTTCATTATTCTCTGCAAACAATAGTTTAATTATGAAGATATGCAATGTAAATTACATATTGTCTCATGATTGCCTCATGATTTCTAATGACTTCATGTTGAACACTGGAAGAGAATTCACTAAATTTGTTGAGTGTCTTTTTAAAAAGTTACACTTTTATAGCTACTACAATAAAGCTCAAGAAATCCACCAGGTCCCCAGAATAGTGTAGTCTCTTTAAACTTTTTAACATTTAAAAAAAATTCTTCTACAGGATATGGACGTGGCTGGCTATAAGCCAGCATTTATTGCCCATTCTTAACTGTACTTGAGAAAGTGGAGGTGCTCCACCTTTTGAATCACTGTAGTCCATGTGGTGTAGGTGCATGCATGGCCTACAAAGCATTGGTGGTTATTCAATTTGCCAGTTCAATAATTATTAAATATTTTAATTAATCAGCCAGCAAAGTCGATTCTTTCTTGCTTGAGCTTTTCACATGATAAATTAGGCTGCTGCATTATTTCACAACAGAATATTAATTATCTCAAAATTCCAGCAGCAAACGAGCAATTCACCAACAATTCGTGTTGGCGTTTATCTTTTACTAATTGTACTAACACTTCCAATTCTAATGATATCGTGATTAAGAATTGTTTCATCGTATTTTTGTAACACAAAAGCAACTGAGTGGAAAATCATTGATGATAGTGTTTCAGCAAAGTACTACAAAATGAAAAAGTATTTAAAATAGGATCATGCTAACATTGCAAATAATACAGCTTAAGCCATAGACAGAGTTGAATTCAATAGCAAGAATCAAATGAAGAATGGAAAGTAAGAGAGTTATTTAAAATTTGAATTGACAGAGCTCAGTGATGGATGGTGACAGTAGGTTGTGTGCCCACAGGTTTTATTCAACAATGCAATGACATTTGAAAACTATACATCATTTCACAACAAAGAATCTGAAATCAGAAAGATACAATCACAGATTTCTTTTTAACAAGGAAATAATACAAGTGTCAGAAAACTCAAATGAAAATGCAATGTCGGTTCCAGAATAGGCACTGAAATATTTGCTTCACATGAAGATATTAACTGGTTATCTTGTAGCAGATAACTAAGATGGGTTTAAATCTTCATTAGGTATTGCTGTTATTTCTTTGTGTACAATCTTGCATTTGCTGAAAATGTCTTTGTTTAATTATGAATAGATTTTATTGCTGATACATTAAAATTTGTTAAATCAATCTATCAATATAAAGAGGCAACATAAGTATTCACAGTGTGTGAGAAGATTTAGAAAAGAAATTAGGATTTCAGACATGCTCTCATTACTGACTGAGTTTCTGGATGCAAACACAATGACAGTTGACTATGTGAAAGAAAGGATCATTGCTCATTTTGCAATGTTGGCAGAGTATTTCAGTGTTCTTTTTTGAAAGATAAACACAGATGAGTATGACTGGGTTCAGAATCCATTTTTAACATTTGTTACATCACCTAGCTGCCCAAGTGAAGTGCAAGAGGAATTGGTGAAACAGTCCAGTTTCCACTCACTGCGAATTAAGTTTTGTTAACAAACATTTTCCTGGGTTTTGGCCATCTGTTGATGTGGTGGATCCAGAATGGGTAAAAGAAGCAATGGAACTGTTGCTACATTTCCTATCATTTGCATTTGTGAAACATCATTTTCTGCTAAGGCAGCAATGAATACAAAGTACAGATCCCATCTGGGAGTGAAGAATGATTTACGAGTGTCATTGTCAAACATCACACCAAGGATAGACAGCCATGAGAAATAGCATACACATCTTACTGATATCTATGAATAAATACCATTCTTTTAACAAAAGCATTACTAAAATTTCTTACATGTGAAACTTCCATGTTATGATTAACATAGAGAATTATAATTTGGATCAGGGTTCTTGATTTTGAATCCATTTGAAAAGGTGAGAGAACCATTAATTTATTGGGTGCACTGCATGAATACATCAAAATTTATTCAACAGCAGCTCCCAACTTCACCATGGAGAAAACAATTGCAGCAAGTTCATGTGAACTTTACTATCTTCAATTATTTGTTAAAACTCACCGCTATCCCAACAGGGACACATTATTGTTCGCTGGATGAGACAAAATTGTGCAATTTCCAATCTAACACCACACAGCCACTCTGGCCTCAATGTCAGAAATTAAGGAGAAAGCAATAGATGATTACAAATGTGTGGCTTAACCAGCGTGAAAACAGAAACAAAATGGGCATCACAATTGGAACACAAAAGTAAAATCCTGCCGGTGTTGGAAAGCTGAGATATTGGGTTGAATTTTCCCAGTCCCTGAACAACCATTCAGTTAAAAAAGCATAGCTTGACCATAAGAAATAGGAACAGAATTAGGCTTTTCAAAGCATTGAGTCTGCTCCACCATTTGATTATGGCTAATATATTTCTCAACCCAATTCTGCTGCCTTTGACCTGTAATCATTGATCCCCTTACTAATCAAGAACCAAGCTATCTCTGTCTTAAATACATTTAATGACTTGGCCTCCACATCCTTCTGCAGTGATAAGTTCCACAGATTCACCACTCTCTGGCTGAAGATGTTCCTCCTTGGCTCAGTTCTAAACGGTTATCCCTTCACTCTGAGGCTGTGCCCTGGTGTCCTAGTCTTTCCTATTAGTGGAAACATCTTATCTACATCCATACTATTCAGCATGAAATGCAGCAGTTTGTGTAAAACTTGGCTGTTGATTCATGCCAAATCATCTAATGAACTTGAAGCAAGATCTCCACGTAAACCTCCAAGAAAAACAAAGCACGATAAAATGAATGAGGTAGTCTCTATGATTATCTAGCATCAATGGTTCCATGTACTTTGGCAGTACAGCAGTTCTCCTGCAGTAACTGTATTAAATTTGTAAATGTTCTGAAAATCATTGGGAGGTGAGGGACAAAAGATTTTGTACCCTTCAATGTTAGGTTGAAAAAGATACTTTTGCGTTATATAAAATTTAATTGAGACTACTAGGTATAAATACATTAACAATAACTTGACATTTAATCTTTATTTAATCTCTCTGATATAGCTTTGATTGAACCTCCACAAAGGAGATGTATGTATCAGCTTGGCTGGGTTATCATCACATTGAACCAAGTGTGGATAGGTTCACATTTACATTAGAAACGCTGTCCAAAAAGGGCTCAAATGCCTCTGGCTGAGAGATTAAAACTTAATCAAATTGGAGTGGGTCATTGAACACAGCATTTCGTTGCTCCACGTTGCATCAATGTCCTTTGCATGTTTTCGCCCCAACAGTAGCTCCCATTCCTGGTAGGGCTGTTGAGCTGAAAACTGTGCTGCATTTCTGAGGTCAGACTTCTTCCTAGATTGTGGGCAGAAATTCCAAATGCAAGCTACTGACCTGCCTTGGAGTGTTAACGGTCTGTGGGGTAATTGGCATTGGTTAGCACCTTTCTCATCTAGGACACAGGGAATGAAACTCTGCCTGTTGTTAAATCTTGCCTCTTGATAATATTTCAAGTCTGTGACCTTGCAACACAGTTAGAAGTTAGAAAAGTAAAGGTTTTGAATAAGTGGGGGTAAGACCAAAAGGAAAGGTCTGTAATAGGATGGAGGGCTGGAGAGATTAAATCACAAAAGGTATTATGGTACAACACCTAATTAAGGAAATGGCAATGTATCAACTTAAGAAGCAAACCATTGGTCTACAGGAGTGTGAATGGAGGAACAACAGCTATTCAAGATACTGTTGCATCTATACATCACTAAAAATTATTGCACTAGTTCCAAAGTAGGACTTTAAACCATTAATGGGATGTTGGCTTTCAGCTCAAGGCAACTGGAATGATGTGAGGAAGTAATTCTTCAGTAGTACAAAACCTAATGTCTTGTGTTCAGTTTTGAGCACCATATCTCAAGGAAGGTAGATCACTCTTCCTATCAAAGGTTTCTTTATTTAGAAATCAACCAACGTTGTTTCCAAGGTCCAAATTGAGATGATGTTTTACATGAATTCTTAGCACAGCACATTCATTTAGATGCCTGCAATGTTGAACAAGTACATAAGAATATAAGAACGTAAGACCAAGAAGCAGGAGTAAGCCATCTTGCCCTTCGAGCCTGCTCTGCCAATTAATATGATCATGGCTGATCTTTTCGTGGCTTCAGCTTCACTTACGCACTCTCTCATCGTAACACTTAATTCCTTCATTGTTCAAAAAAACCCCTTAGTTTTAATAATATTTACTGAAGTAGCGTCAACTACTTCACTGGGCAAGGAATTCCATAGATTTACAACCCTGTGGGTGAAGAAGTTCCTTCTCAAATCAGTTCTAAATCTGCTCCCTTTAGCTGTGAGGCTATGCCCTCTTGTCCTAGTTTCACCCACCAGTGGAAACATCCTCTCTACGTCTATCTCTGCTACTCCCTTCATAATTTTATATGTTTGTATAAGATTCCCCCCATTCTTCTAAACTCCAATGAATATAATCCCAGTTTACTCAGTTTCTCCTCATAAGCCAACTCCCTCAACTCTGGAATCAACCAGGTGAACCTCCTCTGCACCCCCTCCAGTGCCAGTACATCCTTTCTCAAGTAAAGAAATCAAAACCGCATGTAGTAATCCAGGTGTGGCCTCCCCAGCACCCTGTATAGCTGCAACATAATCTCCTTGTTTTTAAACTCAGTCCTTTTAGCAATGAAGGACAAAATTCCATTTGCCTTCCAAATTACCTGTTTTACTTGCAGACCAACCTTCTGTGATTCATACACAAGGACACCCAGGTCCCTCTGCATTGCAGCATGCTGCAACTTTTACCATTCAAGTAATAGTCCTTTTTACTCTTATTCCTATCAAAATGGATGACCTAACAAATATTAACATTGTATTCCATCTGCCAGACCTTTTCCCACTCACTCAAAGTATCTATGTTCCTGTACAAAGTTTCACAGTCCTCTGCACGCTTTACTCTGCCACTCATCTTAGTGTCATCTGCAAACTTTGACATACTACATGTGGTCCCCAGCTCGAAATCATCTACATAAATTGTGAATAATTACGGTCCCAACACTGATCCCTGAGGCACAACACTAGTTACTGATCGCCAAACAGATTAGCATTCATTTATCCTCACTCTGTGCTTCCTTTTAGTCAATCAATCCTCTATCCATGCTAATAATTTACCCATAATGCCATGCACATTTACCTTATGCAGCAGCCTCTTCTGCGGCACCATGCCAAAGGCCTTTTGGAAATCTCAGTGTATCACAGCCACCATGTTCATAATGTCTCCATAGAATTCCAAAAAATTGGTTAAGCATGACCTGCCCTCATGACCCCATGCTGTGACTGCCCAATGGTACAATTTCTATCTGCATACCTTGGTGTTTCTTCCTTGATAACAGATTTAAGCATTTTCCCCACTATAGAAGTTCAGCTAACCGGTCTATAATTCCCTATCTTTTGTCTACTACCTTTTTTCAACAGTGGCATCACATTTTCTGTTTTCCAATCTGCAGAATTACCAGAGTCCAGTGAATTTTGGAAAATTAGCACACGTGCACTTGCTATTTCTCCCGCCATCTCTTTTAGTATTTAGGTATGAGATTTCTAATTGGTTTTGCTGGTCAGGTAGAGACTTCATAAATGTGAAGGAAGCACTCACCGTGTATGTGGAAAATACATCAACAACTGGCGTAGCTGCTCACTCGAACATGATGTGCAGAGCCAGTCAGAGGTAAGGTAGAAGTGTACACATACATGTATTAGTATAGGAAACCATGAGGAGATGTTCTCCCATATATACTAAGGCTTAATACATGTAGGCAAGTTGTAGCAAGTGTTTTTGTCACTTGCTTTTGAGCTGGGTTGCATGGACATAGATGATGGTGAGTTCAAAGGACACTCGTTTGGATCTGACATTCAGAACGGTTGTATTTTGTCAATATAGTAGTGCTTACTAAAGACAACTATTTCAACTCCTTTAAGATAAGCTAACTACTCTGGGTGCTGGAAATCTCATATCAACAAGAAGTGGAAGAGAAGCTCAACATGCTTAGCTGCATCTGTGGAAAGACAAAGGCAGACTTAACATTTCAAGTCCAAAGTAACTTTTCTTCAGAAAATTCACTGAAAGAAAACATGGACTACTCTTTTTCTGCTTCTGTCTTCTCCTGCTTTACTTGAGCTCTTAGCAATGCTTGTTAATTACCCTTCTCCATCTCCAATAGTTGATCACTATTCCTTTTCCTAACCTGCCATATTTAATCTCTGCCACCAAATCTCTCCATTTGCTCTAGTCCTTCCTCATTTCCTTGCTGCTGGCAGTCCTTTCTCCATCATTTGCTGCATCATATTTGTTCTCTTCCATACCAGATGACCGTGCCATTTCAATCCCTTCGCAGCTAACATGCTGACATTCCCACAATCCTCACTGATCCCCTGATGTACTAGTTCATAACCTTGTTCTTTCTGATTACTCCACACGTTCATCTTAGCAACCATATCTTAAATATATTCAGTTGTTGTTCAGGAATCTGCACCAGATAACAAAGCCAGTAGAATACCAGAGCTTTTATGGTTAAGTTATGAGGGCATGTTGTATAAAGTTGTTTTGCAACCCTTTGAGCTTTAGATGATGGCCTAATAGAAATGTTTAAAATACTGAAGGGATTTGGTAAGGTAGATCTGGAAAAACCATATCCTCTTGAGGAGAATCTTACAATTTAGAGAGAGGTCATTTAGGAATAAATTCAAGTGCAATGGTGAACCACTGATTTAAAAAAGAATGGAAAATAAAGAGGAAAAGTTCATATCTATATATCACCTCATTGTACCTTCAAATGTTCCAAAATACTTCAAATACATAGAATTATTTCTGATGTTGGATTCACTATTATATAGCATCAATGTGGTATGCAAGGTCCCACAAGTAGTAAATCAGCTGTGTTTAAAGGAATTATACTGTCCAGAACTTCCTATCAATTTTGAAGGTTGATATCATATTCTTGACATCCACCTGAACATCCCAGCTGAAAGCTGGTGCTTCTGACACTGTAGCAGCTCCTTAGTACTGCACTGAAACATGCATTTTGGTGTTTTCCAACCTTCCGAGAATGATTTGGTTCTCGAATGCTGTTGTTATCTGTGTAATTGTTAGAAAACTACATGAGATAGGAAAAGAGGCAATTTGATTGTCAGTCAAGAATCATCCAATCCCTTTCCAACTGGTCCAGAAAGGCAGGACTCTATAAGATCAATGGTGGGGATCCTGAGTACAAAAGGGGTTGGCTGGTTGGAGGCAGCAGATTATGTGATAAAACCACCAAGAATGCAACTGGCCAGAATAAGTAATAATAACAGTTGCAACCAAATCATTGTGCATAACGCATGTGTAAACATAGGTATTGGCTCCATTACTTCAAACAAAGCAAACTCGTAAAATTACAATTAACAACACGTCCTGGGGTTACTATCCAACAAAATAAATTGTGAATCTGATCAGCTATAGCCAGCTGGCAACTTAATTCACGTGCAACATGATTGTCTCCTTTTATTTAAATCTGCTATCTTACCAGCTCCTGTGCAGCTTCTCATTGTGCTTTGCTTTTTGCTGTCAATGCACAGTTCAAAAGTTCAAGGAGGGGTATAGCACACAAACTCACCATTCATCTTGTTGAAGAGAAATGGGCAAAACCAAAAGGAAGTCAGACATATATTGAGTATTGAGCATATGGAGAAACTTGAACATTCTTTCTCGTATTTTTAAGCTCAGAGTGTTATTATGAAATCCTTATGGCAACTGAAATGCTGCCCTCCTCAGAAAGTGCTTAATACCTTTCTCTACCGAATAATTTGATCTTCCTTCCAATGTAATGAGCCAAATAGCTGCAAAATCAGTAATTTGGTCAAATGTATTTTGATATCTCAGTATAAATCTCATTCAAAGTTGAACTCATGTCTGAGAAATTAAATGTACTTTGGAGAGTAGTGTTTCTCTCAGTATCATTCAGCTACTTTTTCAATAAGACCCAATGCATTTTGCTTTTATTTGCATATTTACCTATAACATTACTCCAAGAGTGTTTTGCGTTTCTGCAATTTTCAAGCTTTTGTGTCTAGAAAGATTACAAATACTAACATACTCCAGGGATCCTCTGTCATAAATCTTTAAAAACTGAAAAATGCTGTTCTTCATAATGAATATCTAAAAATGTTGCTTTTTGCTGCAAGTTTATTTTTTTAACATCACTTGTGAATTGCACTTCAGAAGGTGAGGAAGAGCTGCTTTCTTGAATTGCTCTAGTATTTTGGGGGTAGATACATGCAAACCAGTATGGTGTGGGAGGAGGTTCCAGGATTTTGACTCAGCTCCACTGAAGGAACAGTGATAAATTCCGAATCAGAACGTTGAGTGTCATAGAGTTATAGAGATGTACAGCATGGAAACAGACCCTTCGGTCCAACCCGTCCATGCTGACCAGATATCCTAACCCAATCTAGTCCCATCTGCCCATATCCCTCTAAACCCTTCCTATTCATATACCCATCCAAATGCCTCTTAAATGTTGCAATTGTACCAGCCTCCACCACTTCCTCTGGCAGCTCATTCCATACATGTACCATCCTCTGCATGAAAATGTTGCCCCTTAGGTCTCTTTTATATCTTTCCCCTCTCACCCTAAACCTATGCCCTCTAGTTTCCCCCCAGGGAAAAGACTTTGTCTATTTATCCTTTCCATGTCCCTCAATTTTGTAAACCTCTATAAGGTCACCCCTCAGCCTCCGACGCTCCAGGGAAAACAGCCCCAGCCTGTTCAGCCTCTCCCTGTAGCTCAGATCCTCCAACCCTGGCAACATCCTTGTAAATCTTTTCTGAACCTTTTCAAGTTTCACAACATCTTTCCGATATTCCAACAGTGGCCTAACCAATGTCCTGTATAGCCGCAACATGACTGTACTCAATACTCTGACCAATAAAGGAAAGCATACCAAACACCTACTTCATTATCCTATCTACCTGCGACTCCATTTTCGAAGAGCTATGAACCTGCACTCCAAGGTCTCTTTATTCAGTGACACTCTCTAGGAACTTATCATTAAGTGTATGAATCCTGCTAAGACTTGCTTTCCCAAAATGCAACACCTCGCATTTATCTGCCACTTCTTGGTCCATCGGCCCATCTGGTCCAGATCCTGTTGTAATCTGAGGTAACCCCCTTCGCTGTCCACTACATCTCCAATTTTGATGTCATCTGTAAACTTACTAACTGTACCTCTTATGCTCACATCCAAATCATTTATGTAAATGACAAAAAGTAGAGGGCCCAGCACTGATCCTTGCGGCACTCCACTGGTCACAGGCCTCCAGTCTGATAAACAACCCTCCACCACCAGCCTCTGTCTTCTACCTTTTGAGCGGGTTCTGTATCCAAATGGCTTGTTCTCCTTGTATTCCATGAGATCTAACCTTGCTAATCAGTCTCCCATGGGGAATCTTGTCGAATGCCTTACTGACGTCCATATAGATCACATCTACCGCTCTGCCCTCATCGATCCTCTTGAGTGACTGCATAGATAACTTTTAAATTGTGGTTCATAGACATGTACAGCATGGAAACAGACCCTTCAGTCCAACTTGTCCATGCCGACCAGATATCCTAAAGTAATCTGGTCCTGTTTGCCAGCATTTGGCCCATATCACTCCAAACTTTTCCTATTCATGTGTCCATCCAGATGCCTTTTAAATGTTGCAACGGTACCAGCCTCTCCCAATTCCTCTGGCAGCTCATTCCATACACGTGCCACCCTTTGTGGGAAAAAGTTGTCCCTTAGGTCCCTTTTAAATCTTTCCCTCTCACCTTAAACCCTCTAGTTCTGGATTCCCCCAGCCCAGAGGAAAAGACCATGGCTTTTCACCCTATCCATGGCCTTCATAATTTTATAAATCTCTAAGGTCACCCCTCAGCCTCCGACGTTCCAGGAAAACAGCCCCATAAATTACTCACTTAACCCTCCCCAACCTGCTTTCCTAATTTAAGCTTTTTACGCCCATGTTTCTCAGTCTCTGCAAGATGAAATGGCCACATTGTGGAAGCTGTGATGCTTTTCCCAGTGGAATATCCTGCTGATGTTTACTGGCTGGGTTCTGATGTGAAGAAGGTGGGAGATACTAGAGTGCAGGCCAGATACAGCCTGAAGCTCGGGCTAGTTTGCCTCCTGGGGATATGAGCAGGAAGGTAAACATGGCCTTCTTTACACTCCTTCATCCTGAACATCCAAATCAGGGACAACAGGAGGCCACTTGGCTCTTAAAGTCTGCTCTGCCATTCAATACAGTCATGGCTGATCTGATTCCTTCAGATTTTCACCCAACTCTCTCTTGATAAGAATCTGGCTTCAAAATATTCAAGGAGCCAGCTTCCACCTCCTTTTGAGGAAGAGAGCTCCAGAGACTCATGACCCTCTGAGAGAGAGAATTTCTCCTCATCCCAGCCTGAAATCGGTAACCCCTATTTGTTAAACATTCCCGATTCAAGAGGAAACATCCTTTTCATTTCCACCCTCAGTACCTTCGATGTTTCAGTCAGGTTACCTCTTACTTTTCTCCACTCCCACAAATGCAAGTCTCACCCATCCTAGCTTTCCTCATGAAAGAATCTGCCTTTTGTCAGCTGTTAGACACTTGTCATGGCACGGGTTGGTAATCCAGAACCCCAGGTCTGTGCTGCGGATACAGTTCCGAATTCCACAATGGCAGATAACGAGTCTGGAGTTCAAAGCTAGCTGAATGTCAGCTGCTATTATTGTAAAGCTCCGTGAACTGCTATCTTTACCTGGTCTGGCCTAAGTGTGACTCCAGTCCCTCAAAAATGCAACTGACACTTAACTACCCTCTGGGTAATTAGAGATGGGTAATAAATGCTGGTCTAGCTAATGATGCTCCTGTGTTCCCATGTATCTGCTGTTCCTGTGCTTCTGGATCGTAATGGTTATGAGATTAGAAGGTGGTGTCTAAGGAGCATTGTTAAATTCCGGCCATGCATTTTGTAGATGTTACATACTGCTGCTGCTGGGCATCAGTGGGAGAGGTAATGAATGCTTTGGCTTGTCACACCAATTGAGCAGTGTTGGAACTGCACTCATCCAGAAAGTGGGGAGTATTCCATAATATTCCTGACTTGTGCCTTGTCGATGGTAGACAGACTTTGTAGAGTCAGGAGGTGAGTTATTTACTGCAGGATTACTCTCCTCTGAGCCGTTCATGGAGCTTGAGTTTTTATATGATCAGTTCAGTTCAGTTTCTGGTAAATGGTAATCACCAGGATGTTGATAGTATAGGATTCAGCAATGGTGATCCCACTGAATGTCAAGAGGTGCTAGTTATATTCTCTCTTGTTGAAGACGGTTATTATCTAGCACTTACACTGCATAATTATTACTTACCACTCACCAGTCCAAACTTGAAGATTGCCTATGTCTGTTTCAGTATCTGAGTGGTCACAAATTGAGCTGAATACTGGAATTGTCAGTGAACATACCCACTTCTGGCCTTATGATGGAGGGTAGGTCATTGATGAAGCAGCTGAAGATGGTTGGGCCGAGGACACTATGCTGAGGAACTCCTGCAGACATGTCCTGGAGTTGAGATGACAGCCCTCCAACAACCATCTTCCTTTATGCCAAGTATAACTCCAACCTTGATGCCACAATCAGCCAAATATAGCTTTGACGTTAAAAACAATCACTCTCACCTCACCTCTGGAGTTCAGCTCTTATGTCCATGTATAAATCAAGACTATAATGAGGTCAGGAGCTGAGTACTCCTGGCAGAACCCAAACTGGGCGTAACTGAGCAGGTTAGTGCTTAGCAGTGCTATTAACGTCACCTTACATCACTTTACTGATGTGGGGATACCAGTGTTGGACCGGGGTGGACAAAGTCCGAGGTCACACGACACCAGATTATAGTCCAACACAAGTTTTCACTTCACCTGACGAAGGAGCAGCGCTCCGAAAGCTTGCAATTTCAAATAAAGCTGGTGAACTATAATCTGGTGTCATGTGACTTCTCACTTTACTGATGATCGAGAGTATATTAATGGGGTGGTGTGTGCACGGTTGAATTTGTCCTGCTTTTTGTGTAGAGGACATACCTGGCAATCTTTCGCATTTTCAGGTAGATGCCAGTGTTGTAACTGTGCTGAACAGCTTAGCTAGTGGTGTGATAAGTTCAGGACGCCAATAATATACTATGATTACCAGATTACTCTCAGGGCCCATAGCCTTTGCCTTCAACCATTGTTTGATTTCATGTGGTTGAAGACTGGCTGGTGTGACACTGGGAATCACTGAAGAAGGCTGAGATGGATCATCCACTTAAGGCTTAGGTCTGAAAATTGCTGTGAATGCTTCAGCCTTATCTTTCACACTGATGGGTGAGGATGGGGATATTTTTGGAGCTGCCTCCAGGGAGTTGTTTAATTGTCCACCAACATTCACAATTGGATATGGCAGGATGGTTGAGCTTAGATCTAATTCATTGGTTATGGAATCATTTAGCCCTGTCTATCATTAAGCTGTTTGGCAAGTAAACAGTACTGGTTTGTTGCTTCACCAGGTTGTTACCTCATTTTTAGGTATGCCTTAGTATCTGCTCCTTCGCCCCTCACTGAAGTCAACAAAGTCTGAAATATCATCAGAGTGACCGAAGTGTAATTATCCCACAGATCTCTGAGTCTGAAAATCTGTATTTTACTTGCACTGTAGCTGCTAGGTTATTAATCACGATTTGCTGTTGATCTATTTCTCTCATTGTATCTTCTATGGCTTTGTGCTGACAGAACTTTTACCATGTTATCATCTCCGGTTTCCCACGTCAGAAGTTCACAGACAGTTTCATTTACTTTGCTCTGTTCTTCCGATTTTCTTCCTCGTCTTCCAATTTCTCTTTTTAAATATCCCTTTAGCATCCAGTTTGGCAAAGTCTTTCTGAAAAGTCAGCTTAGCTGTTTCTTTCCACAAATGCTATTTGAATGGCTGAATGTCTCCAGCATTTTCTATTGGTGTTTTAATTCACTGGTTAAATCATTGCTGTGAACTCCCCTCTGACAGAACGTAGATCAGTGGAAGCCACTATATCTATTAGTGGATGTTACTTTTTTTAGTAGTATTGTGATAAGTCTTGCACATGGGGCAGGATCTTATTGGGGCCTGAATGACATAAGCTATGGTAAAACATTTGGGAGAATCGAGTGAGAAGTCCAGCCAGGCTTTTCTCAATGTTTGGAGTAACTCATTGCATTTTCAAACAGAATTCTGAACTTTGAGATGAGATTCTCACTAGAGAGCGAGAAAGGGCCTATTAACAGGGATAATGGCTTGTTATTGACCTCATAACCTGCACATCTTGCCGTGTTAGTATCCATCTTCCTATTGTACCCTGGGGTGAATAGAAGCTAGACATTGAGAATTCCCAACATGCAAGTCAGAGTGGGTACCTGGCATTGCCATATGCTCCTCCTGAATGCTGCCACTTTGGTTACCAATCACCAATGTCTCAGGGCACTCCCTGGGCAGGGGCTGCATGCACCTCAGCTCCATGGACTCTGGCATCTGACACCCGCCAGCCTCTCAGGCACCTCACCCGGCGTCTTTCTAACCTGTGAACAAAACAACACTTCAGGCTGCACCGGCATCTGGCATTGACAGGCTGCTGCAAAGAGGCTTTTCATTCAGGGCCCAGGCACCCAGCTCACAGATTCGACCATGCTGTTTCTTAGGGCTGCTCATTTATTCTCCAAATACTCCCACACTGCAGCTCTGCCTTGCCTTGTCTGGCACCTCACTCTGAGCCAAAATGCTCATTGTGCTGCCATTTGGATTTGCTGTTTAGAACAGACTCAAGGCCAGGCAACTTGTCACTTTATTCAGCAGTGATCAGGTGGGCTTAGACTCTGTGCTGGAAATGGGCTGTCTGTGGACAGCAAACTGGAACAGGTCATGGAGGCTTTAGGTTGAGTCCAGTACTGACAGAATCCACCATGATCTACCATGATTTTCCAATTGCTAGAAGCAACCCAAGATGGGGTAGAGTCGATTTCAGTTTGATGAGAAAACATGCAAGCTTCACTTCTGTTTGGCAGGAGGCTATTGAAGGGCAATTGCATCAATTATACACTTGCAGAATGCAGGTTCACATCATTTGCACTCACGTAATTGTATATAAGAATTACAGTGCACAAGAGTGTGGGGTGCAAAACTGCTGGCTACAAGTGATGTCCACCAGGTCACAATGTTTCCCCTCCATATGCTGCAGACTGGCACAAAGCTGGTTTCCCCCAGGCATGGTGTTTGCAAATTGCACAGACATCTCCATGAAGCTGACAGTTAAGGAAGGGGCAACAATAAACACACATACTTCTTGCGAGACATGTAAGGGTGTAGTGGGGAATAGACCTGAATCACTCTCTCATATGCAATAATACCTTTTATAGATGATGGGTTGGGAGGGGAAGAGTTCAGTAACTTGGAGCAGTTTCACAATACTGTTATGTATTTGCCACACAAACAGTGGAGTGACTCTTCAAACTAAATACTTGTTTCAAAGTGCCATGATACTTCAGTGTGTTGCCATCCTCATCAAGATGTCTTAATGTATGGAGGAGGGTGTTCAGTTGACATCTGTAGGGTGTGTCAGCACTAAATCTTCTCAGAGCGAAGGACATGCTCTGCTCTTTATGTTCTCAACAAAGGTGGATCACTAGCATGAGCGATGTATCCAGCCACAGGAAGAAGACAGCCATGGGAGGTGGATGAGCAACAGCATCCTAGCACAGAGCTGACAAGCACAGAAAGAGGTCATCAGTGCAGGGCCCCTCAGATTACATCGAGGGAACAGGAGGGAACACAATATCTTGACCTCAAAGACATTTGCTTCGGATGAGTGAGATGCAGTGTTGGTACAGGCTGAGGGGGGTGTAACTGAACTATACCAACTGCAGGGGTCAAAGCCGGTGGCAGGACAGGTGACAAATGAGGAAGGCTTCTGTACAACTGGCTCCTTCCAGGATCCATGGGGAATCCTGTGTGGAGTCTCTGAGCTATCCACTCACAGGACAGTAACCATTTGTGTGAGATCCCACTGACTTGTTGGGATTCCTCCTCCATGTGCTGCAGCCTGGTCACAGAGCTGATTTCCCCCAGGCGTGGGGTGCCATTGACTATACGCGCGTGGTACTGAGAGGGGATATATCACACTGCCGCAGAATTCATCAACAGCAAGAAATTCCATTACATCAATGTGCCCCAGTGATCTGTGAGCATCAGTTCCACACTGGGAGGTTGGT
Organism: Chiloscyllium plagiosum; assembly: GCF_037043375.1. Taxonomy (NCBI): domain Eukaryota; kingdom Metazoa; phylum Chordata; class Chondrichthyes; order Orectolobiformes; family Hemiscylliidae; genus Chiloscyllium; species Chiloscyllium plagiosum. The sequence continues at coordinate 82,339,670 of NW_028270146.1, forward strand.
GCCTGGTACCCTGTTTCATTTGTGAGACCAACTGCTTTAAAAGACTGCTTACAGTAGGGACGAGTGTTACCCAGTGTGACACAGTGACCATAGCTGATGAGAACCCCCTGCCTGAGGCAGAGCTGAGCTATATCATCACCCATTCTTCAACCAGAGCCTTGGTTTAGCAGACAATAGGACTCCTGGAGATACATTTCCACTGCTTGGGCTAGTCTAGTAAGACCTTGCAATATACTCAGGACAGAATGTGTTTTATCACCCTAGAACACTGCAGCAGGCAACAAGGAAACGTGATGGATGCTAAGGAACTGGAGAGAATGGGAACCGTCTTCCCAGGAGCAAAGTGAGGACATTGAGGAGTAGAAACCTCACCTTGCGTATGACAGACCTTAGCTGCATTGGGAGCTCTGAGTCAGACAGACGTACTTGACACCCGATACCAGCAGATAAGACAATCCCTGACTGTAAAATAGTTGCTGGTCAACATGTAAGTGACTCGTTTGTATGCTGCAAGCAAAGTGCAGCTTCTGTTTCTTTTCTTTCTAATCACTTTTAGAGTTTGCAAACACAGGATAATCTTTGAATTTGCTTGACGGCTTCCCTGTATGTGACGGTCTCTCGCTGAACAACAAGAAGATGCAAGGGTACAGTGGGCAAAGAATTGCAGTAACACAGAGAAGGCAGTAAGGTAGAATGTGGGTAAGGGCAGGTACAGTGGCAGTTAAACAGTAACTGAGATAACTGGCATTGAAAACCAACACCTGAATTACATGACTATTTTAATCTTGATGCACATCTGGCAGCACAACAAAAGTGGCAGAAGAAGTGCACTATTAGTCAGAGTGAGCCATTCTGAGAAATGAACCTGTTTCCATTGAAGAGAGGGTACAAATTCAGGTCAAAGGATCAAGGATAAAGGGTTTACAAGCAGTTTATTCATCTTGGAATGCTATCGTGATCGGATAGTATGTGGGATTGTATGTGTGAGAAGTGCTAGCCAGACCACCTTTGTGCCATGAGAAGCATGTGTTTATGACTACTGTGTAATTACATTGATGGTGAAAGGCAACCTTGGACTGCCAATGCTTGTCCAGATTTTCGGCCGGGGTAATAAGATGGCGCTGACGCCAAGAATGTCAGTCTATTCTGACATAGCAAAGCACGAACAGGTTCTTCCAGTGAGTGTGAGCTGAATGCGTGAGAAAACTCTCCAGGCCTCACGGACAGAAACCTTCCACAAAATCCGATAAAATTGACCCTGAGCCAAAGAATTGTAAGATTCAGCACATGGTCTTCCATACAGTATTTCGTTGCATTTTATTTATGAAATGCATTGTTTAAAGTTAGGCAACCTGAGCAAATTAGTGCAATTCAACTCTACTACAGAAGACGTTATAAACACTACACTGCTAAATAAAACATACTACATATCAAATAAATGGCCAGAACCACTTGATTGGTTAAAGACTTGACAGCCTGATGAATACCACACAATGACTGAGTAATGAAAGCTGTTCAAGAACGTAACATTCAATCCATTAAGCATGAGGACTCCAATAGCAATGTGTAATTGGTTCTACCCGATGATGATAGCATTCCAAGATGAATAAATTGCTTGTAAACTCATTATCCTTGATCCTTTGACCTGAATTTGTACCCTCTCTTCAAAGGAAACCGGTTCATTTCTCAGAATGGCTCACTCTGACTAATAGTGCACTTCTTCTGCCACTTTTGTTGTGCTACCAGATGTGCATCAAGATGAAAATAGTCATGTAATTCAGGTGGTGTTGATCTTCAATGCCAGTGCAATAAAGCTTTGTGCTGCAGTCCCTTTTGAGATCCAAGTCCATCAAACCTGTGGCATAGCTTCAATCAGAGCAAATTTTAGAAGTGTACAGGCAGTCCATTGTCTAATGAGGCATTTTTAAAACTCCACTTGGAATAATTTCAGTATTGAGAGAACAGACACATCACAATAATATCAGTCCAAGCAGTAATCCTTAATGTGTGACCTTGTTGTTACCTGGGAGATGTGAGACTACCAGTAAAAACGCAATCTGTAGACTGAACATCAAACTCTTAATATGGATCTGAGACCAATTATACCGAAAGGCCTTATGACCCAGACTTATCCTGTTTCATCCCAGAAATGCAGCCTTGAATTTGGTAGATTTCCTCAGGGCTTCTCCCACTATAGCATTGTAACTTCAGTGGAGGTTCAAAATCATAATGCTCGAGTGTCATGAGTGACTTCCCATTGACCATCATCCGATATTGCAAATGTAACCTTAGTAATAAGTTACACACAGGGAGGGTTTAAAAAAAAATCCCTGTTTTTAATTATCTTATTCATCATTGTATTTATTCCTGGCTGAAGAAACCCAATTATTTTACAATGTTCTTTTAAATACTCACTTTGAAAAGGCTTCTGAAATAGCATGTTGGTATTTCTGGAAAGTAAAAGTACTATTGGGAGCATTGCTCTCTTAACCTGTCTTCACTGTGTTATCTAATGAATAGATATAGGTTCTCTCCTGATACATCTGCATTGCCTTGTCAATGTCAGATACTAACATCCTGCTAGATAAAACTAAAACTTCCACTAGTTATCACCACTGCCGAAACGTCACAACTAAACAAAGCATAGCTTTCTTGACTTTAATAACATTGCCATCCTAATTATAATTTGCACTGAATCCATACTAAATATTGATTGTACATTTACAATCACGAAAATATAGTTTTACTTTACCTAACAAGGAATTAAACTAAATTAACCTGCTGCTTTGGTAAAAAAGATATGACTTTAGTTTCAGTTTGAGCAAATTGACTAATATATTCTGCAGTGTACCACAGCATGCTGTCTTTTATTTAGCAGAGGATATCAGTCCACTAATAAATATCTTGGAATCCTCAGGAATGGTCATCTGTGTGATATTTATGTATCTCAGGCCATACGTTTGAGATGCAGAGTAGGTGATTAGATATTAATAATACCTGTATAAATTACAAGAAAAAAGTCATTAAACTGGGGGCTTAAATAATTAAAAGCATGCAGAGAACTGTGTAAAAGTTTAATGAAGAATGACAGTAAGGAGGTCCGTAATGCAATTATTTTATCTAGTTGAAAAATGCAGATGTTTAAGATTATGCATTAAAATGCAACAAAATCTATTTCACTCTCAAAAACCCTAGAGAACTAAGACAGTTCATTCTCCACTATTGATAGGAGCTAAGGATTGTGGACAGATGTCATTTTGTGCCTTCCCTGTCCAGAGTCATTTCACAACAAAAAACGAAACAAAAGGGTTTCACAGACACAACCGACACCCAATCCAAATACAAGGTGGTGGTCGGCTCGGTTTGCTGGATGGCTAGTTTGCAATGCAAGGTGATACCAACAATGTGAGTTCAATTCCTGCACTGGCTGAGACTCTCTTAAGTATCGTTCAATAGCTCTTGTTGCACAGTGGTACTGTCCCTACCTTTGAGTCAGGAGGCCTAGGTTCAAGTCCCACCTGGTCCTGAGATTCATCTGAACAGGATGAGTAAAAGTATTACACACCTTCTCTGCCCCTCTAAGGGAATCAAACCCTATCATCTCTAATCTCCCATAGAAAGTGTCCAAATACTATTTTAGGGATCTTGAGGCACAGTGGTAGTCTCCCTACTTCTGATGCAGAAGCCCAGGTTCAAGTCGCACCTGTTCTAGAGCGGTGTCAGTTAAACATATCATCCAAATAATATTCACTTGCCTCTCACAAGGTTGCAGGTTCAAGTTCACTCCAGAGCTGGAGCGCAAAAATTGAGGCTAACATTCCAGTACAGTACTGAGGAGCATTGCAGTATCACCTTTTTCAGATGTGACATTAAAGTAAAGCTCTGTGCCTGCTCTGGAAAATGTTAAATAAAAGACTAATACTATTTAAGGTGCTCTCATGGCATGGGGGTACTGTCCATATCTCTGAACCAAGCTCAAGTCTCACCTACTCTAGCATGTATCATAACATCCATGAAGAGCTTGCTTAGAAAATATTCAAAGACTATTCGGTATATTATCTGTAGAATTTTAAAATAAGTGGTTCGGGGGGATCTAAGATGGCGGCGATCCGAGAAGATCACACTGCAGAGCTTCGCATCGCAGCAGGAGCAGGATGGTCCTTTAACCCGCCCAACCCAGGTCATCAGTATTTCTTGGGGTGTTGGACAGATTGTGGAGCCCCAAAAAACATTTAAAAATTGACTTACCTGTATTTTCAGCTGACCAGAAATGCCTAACAAGGGTGGGGGAGCATTCGAGGCCGGGTCTGCAGCTCAGCCTGCAACAGCCTCGGAGCCAATTACTCTCCAGGACCTGATGAACCAACTCTTGAAATCTCGCGAGATGTTGGGGAAACAGATTGAAGAGAATCTGGTTCCAGTCTCTCTCATGCTGCAGAAGCATGAGCAGCAGCTGGAAGATCTGGAGAAGAGGACGGATGAGTTGGAGCACAGGGTCACAGTGGTGGAAGCTGATGCCAGTTCATTCAAGGATGAGATCCAAGCCCTGAAGACGCAGGTTTGTAATTTGCGTGACCAAATGGATGATCTTGAAAACAGGGGCAGGAGGAAAAACATTCGATCATCGGTCTACCTAAGGGTAAGGAAGGTGAGTGGCCTGAGGAATTTGTTGAAGATTGGCTTCCGAAATTCCTTGACTTGGAGGCTGACATGAAAGGATTGAAGATAGAGAGGGCTCACTGAGTCGCAGCGCGGAGGTCGGGTCTGGGTCAACGCACTCGTCCTTTCCTGGTGCGGTTCCATCATTACCGGGATAACGAGAGAGTCATGGAGGCTTCCATACTCCAGGGGAAGGATCCAAAGGCCTAATTTATGAGGGGGTCTAAGATCATGTTTTTTCAGGACTTTTCAGCAGCGGTGATCCAGAAACAAAAATTGTATAATTGCGTCAAGAGAAGACTGAAGGAGCTTGGGATTCAGTACTCCGAGATATCCGGCAGTGCTTCGGATCACCTTAGATGGATCCATGCATCGCTTTGACACATCGGAGAAGGCAAGAGACTTTGTGGACAAACTAACCTAATTTAAACAATTGTAGTATGTATAAATATTGTTGCTTGGGTATGCGTTTATCATTCTGTAAAAGAAATGGAGGAAACCCGGTTGGAGCTTTGTTTTTTCCCCCCTTTTTTTCCTCTATTGATAATAATTTGGTTCAAACTACGTCTGGCGGTGGTTAAGATGTACATTTTAAATTTCTAAGTTAGGACATACCAAAGGTTTTGTGGGGTATTGATTCCCCTTTTATTTTATAAAAGAATGTTTTTTTATTCACATTGATATTCTATGGGGTGTTTATTCTTTTTAGCTTGTGCTTGCGATGCGGCTCTAGCTGGGAGAAGTGAAGGTGGTGGAGATGGTTAGATGCCTATTTATGGGCAGTTCGGGATAGGTAGTTGCCCCCTCTTGGCAGGGGGTGAGTTCCTCTACTCAGCGCTATTGACGCTTTATATGTTGGTTTGTTTTCTGGTTTTTGTTGTTTTTTATTTTTAATAATTTTGTATGTTTGTTAAATGTAGTGGTTTTAGTTTATGTAGTTTTTATATTTGGTGGACCATGTGACACTAAGGCTCAGCAATTTGTGGTTCGGGTTCCTCCTTTCTGGAGCTTAAACGTAATTGCAGAAGATCATGGCTAATGATTTGATTAAATGGTGTACCTGGAATATCAAGGGAAGTCATTCACTAATTAAGAGGAAGAAGGTACTCTTGAGTCTTAGAAAGAAGGTGGATATTGTTTTGTTACAGGAGACACACTTGGATGACAAGGAGCATCTGAAATTACAGCAGAATGGCTTTGACCGAATTTATTTTTCATTTAATACCAGAAGTAGGGGAGTGGCTATATTGGTTAGGAAAAATCTCTCATTTAAATTGTTGGAATGTGTTAAAGACACATATGGGAGGTTTGTAATTCTTAAAGCCTTGATAAATGGGGAAGAATATGGTATTTTAAATGTTTATTGTCCCCCAGCTCATCCTCTTATATTCTTGGTAGATGCTTTTTCTAAACTGATAAGTCTCAGGTCTCGGCACATCATTTATAGGGGGAGATTTTAACTGCCTCTTGGACCCCACAGTAGACAGGTTGCCTAAAGGTCCCTTGATACCCTCTGCACAAACTAAACAGTTATTGGGTTTGTGTGGGGAATTAGGGTTGGTGGACGTCTGGAGGTGTCTCCACCCTACAACGAGGGAATTCACATTTTTCTCCAATCCGCATAGATGTCACCCTGAATCTGGTGGCATCCTGTAGGATTGGTAATATTGCCTTCTCTGATCATGCTCCAATGTACCTTATGGTTAAGATTAAGGATGTTACAGTGGATTCAAGGTACTGGCGAATGGACCCCTTTATTCTCATGGGCAGTACGTTTGTGGAGTATTTCTCGAGGGAATTTCGGGCATTCCTCGACATCAACATAGGCTCGGTTGATAGCTCATCTGTTGTCCAGGAAACTGCCAAAGCTTATGCCAGGGGATTAGTTATTTCATATTCCAACAGTAGAAACCGGCAGAAGGGTGAGCAGCAACGTCTCCTGGAAGCATGGTTGAAGGCAGCCGAGAAGGCCTATTTTGACCTACCCTCATTGGTCAAACTACAGAGGATTACGGCATTGTGGTCTGCACTAAATTCCATGCTCATGCAGATGGCAAAGAAGGAGCTGGCTTTCGCAAAGCAAAGGTTATACGATCATGGTGACAAGCCAGGCAAATACTTAGCATACCTTGCCAGAAAGAGAAGTGCCCCACAAACCATTACAGCGATTAGGGAAGGGTTTGGGAACCTAATGTGATTCTAAAAAGATTAATGTGGTGTTCCAGAGATTCTACTCTAAGTTATATCAGTCCAACAATTGTGAGGAGGGGCAGGCCAAAATAGATAGAACACAGAAGTACACCACAGAACAGGCCCTTTGGCCCACGATGTTGTGCTGAGGTTTCATCCTAATGTAAAATATAGTAACTTAACCTACGCACCCCTCAACTCACTGCTATCCATGTGCATGTCCAGCAGTCGCTTAAATATCCCCAATGACTCTGCTTCCACCACCACCGCTGACAACGCATTCCATGCATTCACTACTCTCTGCATAAAGAACCTACCTCTGACGTCTCCTCTATACCTTTCCCCTAATATCTTAAAACTCTGACCCCTCGTACCAGTCAATCTTGCCCTGGGGAAAAGTCTCTGGCTATTGACTCTATTTATTCCTCTCATTATTTTGTACACCTTGATCAGGTCACCTCTCTGCCTCCTTCTGTCCAGAGAGAAAAGTCCGAGCTTATTCAACCTTTCTTCATAAGGCAAGCCTTCCAGTCCAGGCAGCATCCTGGTAAACCTTCTTTGCACCTCTCCAAAGCCTCTGTATCTTTCCTATAGTAGGGCAACCAGAACTGGACACAATATTCTAAGTGTGGTCTCATCAGGGACTTATAGAGCTGTAGCAAAACCTTGCGGCTCTTAAACTTGATCCCCTGTTAATGAAAGCCAAAACACCATATGGAGTACATGTGGCTGGTGTCCTGAGATGTTGGTTTCTGGTGTCTAACATGGAGGCCGTTTGGAGCAAGTGCTGAGCTGAAGTCGCCAGGATACCGCTCTGATTTTCATGTTCCATTTGGTAAGACGAGAAGCTAAATGTTGATGAAGTGTTTAACAAGTGATAGTCTCCCTTAACTGGCAACTCACAGCTGCCTGATGATATATTTGCTTCACTGTTTGGAATCCTTTTTTCAAGATCTGAAGCTCCCGGGTGTGACTCCCGAATAACAGCCCTTTTTCAATGCCCCATTATCAGAGCAAGAAGTGCAGGAAGCTGTGAGACAGCTTCAAAATGGAAAAGCGCCCGGTCCTGACGGACTTCCCAGTGAATTCTATAAGGAATTTATAAGTATACCGTCAGGCCCGATGCACAATATGTTTAATAATTCATACAGTCATGTTTGTCTCCCACCATCTCTGAGAGAGGCCAATATTTCACTCATCCTTAAAAAAGGGAAGGATCCAGAAGACTGTGCTTCATACAGGCCCATCTTGCTCTTAAATGTGGACTTTAAGTTCCTCTCTAAGGCTCTCGCGTTAAGGCTGGAGACTGTGTTACCCTCTATTATTAAAGAGGATTAGACGGGCTTCATAAAGGGTCGCAGATCCTCCAATAACATTAGGAGGCTGCTTAAAGTAATTCAAGCGTGCCAACAGCAGTCAATACAGGGATTGGTGATTTCTTTAGATGCAGAGAAGGCATTTGACGGACCTTTGAGTGGCCGTACCTTTTCTATACACTAGACCGGTTTGGTCTGGACGAAGTTTTCATAAGATGGGTAAAGGTTCTCTACAGTGTACCTCTCGCGGCGGTCATTAAAAACTGGGTACGATCAATGCAATTTTAATATTTCTAGGCGCAGCCGGCAGGGCTGTCCCCTTTCACCATTACTTTTTATGTTGGTGATTGAACCGTTGGCAGAGGCCATTCGTGGGGATCTCAATATATCAGCTCCAGAAGTGGGGTCAAAATTACATAAGATCTCGATGTTCTAATTTTCTTGACAAATCCAGCAGTCTCAGTGCCTTGCCTGATACAAAGCGTTCACGCGTTTGGCGCTTTTTCAGGGTATAAGATTAATTTTGCTAAATCAGAGGCTATGCCTATGGGTGGTCTTACAAAAGAATTGGCTCTTGAGAGTGACTATAGATTCCCAGTTAGGTGGTCACAGGGGGGTTTTGTGCATTTAGGCATATTCATTACTCCAGTTCTGGATTGGCTGCTCAAAGCCAATTTTACTCAATTATTTGAAAAAAATTAAACAAGATCTCCAAAGATGGGAGGCATTTCCAGTCTCATGGTTGGGTCGGACAGCGCTTATGAAGATGAATATTCTCCTTCGTTTGCTATACCCTATGCAGATGCTCCCCCTGATTTTCAATAAACAAACACTCAGGAGACTGAACGGTTGGTTCAGCTCCTTTATCTGGCACCGTAAACGGCCCCTCATTAAATTAGCCAAACTGCAGTTGCCTCACAGATTAGGGGGAGTAGACCTTCCGGACATTAAAAATTACCAATTAAGCTCCCTTTTAACCTACGTAAGTGATTGGGTTTGTGGGGACCCTCTTTCAATATGGCTAGATATCAAAGCCTCCCAAGCAAGGTGCCCCCTTACCAGTTTGCTGTTTTTGGACAAGGGGAGGACAGTTAGGGAATATTGCCATAACCCAATAGTCATCAATACTGTTAAAGCATGGAGGGCAATTCGGCAGAGGGAAAGTAATACTGGCAAAACATCTTTGTTTACACCTTTATTGGGTAATGCCAGGTTTTCAACCGGGTATGATAGATTCAGGACTTAAACGTTGGGCAGCAAGTATATCTTGCATGGGTGATTTATTTGAGGGAGATGTAATGATGTCCTTCGATCAGTTAGTACGGAAGTACGAGTTACCTAATAGAGACCTCTTTCGGTTTTTTTCAAGTTAGGGATTTTATTCAAAAAAAGACGACACTTTTGACTGATCCCTACAAATCTGACATAGAAAGAGGGGTACTAAGGGCTAGGGGCTAAGAGTACACTCTCTGTCAGTACTTTATATCACCAATTGGGGGATGCCACCTCAGATGAGTCTGATCGACTCTGCAAGATGTGTGAAAGAGAACTGGGTGTTGAAGTTTCTTCAGAGGCATGGAAGGATATTTGGGACAATGCAAGGAAGACATCAATTTGCAATAGGACCCATGCTTTACAGTTGAAGATTCTCCACAGGGTCCACTTAGCCCCAGACCGTTTGTCAGAATTTAAACCAGGGGTCTCTTCAGCATGTAGGAGAAAGTGAGGACTGCAGATGCTGGAGTACCAGAGTTGAAAAATGTGGTGCTGGAAAACACAGCAGGCCAGGCAGCATCCGAGGAGCAAGAGAATCGACGTTTTGGGCATAAGCCCTTCTTCAGGAATGAGGTGGTGTGCCAAGCGGGCTGAGATAAAAGGTAGGGGGGAGGGAATTTGGGGGAGGGGCGCTAGGAATACAATAGGTGGAAGGAGGTGAGCGTGAGGGTGATAGGCTGGAGAGGGGGTGGGGGCGGAGAGGTCAGGAAGAAGATTGCAGGTCAAGAGTGCAGTGCTGAATCCGAGGGTTGGGACTGAGATAAGGTGGGGGGAGGGGAAATGAGGAAGCTGGAGAAATCTACATTCATCCCACGTGGTTGGAGGGTTCCTAGGCGGAAGATGAGGCGCTCTTCCTCCAGGCGTCGTGTGGCCAGGGTCTGGCGATGGAGGAGGCCAAGGACCTGCATGTCATTGGCAGAGTGGGAGGGGGAGCTAAAGTGTTCAGCCACGGGGCGGTTGGGTTGGTTGGTGTGGGCGTCCCAGAGGTGTTCCCTGAAATGTTCCACAAGTAGGCGGCCTGTCTCCCCAAAGTAGAGGAGACCACATCGGGTGCAACAGATACAGTAAATGATGTGTGTGGAGGTGCAGGTGAATTTGTGACGGATATAGAAGGATCTACTGGGGCCTTGGAGGGAGGTGAGGGGGGAGGTGTGGGCGCAAGTTTTGCACTTCTTGCCGTTGCAGGGGAAGGTGCCGGGAGTGGAGGTTGGGTTGGTGGGGGGTGTGGACCTGACGAGGGAGTCGCGGAGGGAGTGGTCTCTCCTGAATGCTGATAGGGGTGGAGAGGGAAATATATCCCTGGTGGTGGGGTCTGTATGGAGGTGGCGGAAATGACGGAGGATGATACGATGTATCCGGAGGTTGGTGGGGTGGAAGGTGAGGACCAGTGGGGTTCTGTCCCAGTGGCGATTGGAGGGGCGGGGTATCTTCAGCATGTCCCAAGTGCAAGGTCTGCACGGGCACTCTTACCCATTGTCTTTGGTCTTGTGACAGGCTTCAAACATATTGGAGCTTTGTGGTGGGTGCAATGGAGAGGATTTTAGGTATAGGGGTGGAGGAGAACCCATTTCTCTCCTTTTGGGCCTACCCAATGTATTTCCTGCAGACGTGCATAAGAAAAAAACTTTTCAATACTCTTACATTCTGTACAAGGAAGAATATCTTCCGAGGTTGGATATCTGAAAAACCCCCGTCCTGTCGGGTTGGTGGAAGGTTGTTATGGAGCATATTCCCCTGGATTTTCTCACAAATATGGTACACCACAAAACTGAGAATTTTTACAAGACATGGCAACCCTTTTTGAAATACCTGGACACCGATTTATCTGCCACACTAACAAGGGCTTTTATATAGCCGTAACGATTGTGTTTCATGAGTCCAATATCCAGGGAGGAGGAACTGTGAATGTATGAGTATTTTGTTTGGCTGGGCTGAGTTATTACTATTTATTTGTTTGTTGTTATTTATTTATTTAGTTAAATAGCTAGTTTAGGTTTTTTAAAAATTTTATACTTCTCTATATATGTTTATACATTCGTAGAGGAGGGTGGGTTGGGGAATTTTTTTTATTATTTGGGTTTGGTTTAGTACTATTTTGTACTGTTTTGAATTGCATTGTTGTGTATTTGTTGTAATATTTAAAAATCTATTTTTTCTTAATAAAAATATATTACAAAAAAAGTGGTTCACCCCTCCTAAACTTAATATGTAATCTGAATTATACCAACAACTGCTGATTTTTAAAAGTGTCTTAAATAAGTAACTTGGAAATGTGCAGTATTAGAATTCTGTAAAATATTCAAAATGTTTGATATCTTGAAGGCTTTTCTAAATTTTTTTTCAATGTCCCATTTACCTGATCAATCTATAAAGCTGTTAAAGTGAATCTGAATACTGTGAAACTGGATAACAATTGCAAAATTAAGACTTTATATAATAGAAAATGATTTTATTTTCAAATTTCAGCAGCTGGCTCAATCACATACCTGAAGTATAATGTACATACATCTGGACTAAATGACTTAAAAATTATATTGCTTTTTTAAACTCAATTACTAAGTGACTAATTTGGCATGAGTTTTACAATCTAATTTCCTCCATTCTTGATTATATAGTACAAACCATTCAAAGAGAATAAGGATCATTTTTAGAATTATCAAATATAATTTCATCCTTCGTCACATCAAATGCTTACAAGAATTAAACTTCCTCTTGACAAAATCAAGTTGACAAAAAAATTAGTTTGCAGTTCTTCATACTGACTTTATTATTTAAACTTTTGGGCCACTTTTTCCCTTACACCACTCCTAACCCTGTACCATACCTAAAGTTGCAGCATAGCAGTCAATTAATTCAGATTACTCAAATACTGATCAAGGTACAATTACAGCAAGGATCAGGGTTCAAGTGGTTAACAAAAATGTAAAACATGGAACTAAAAGGAAAATACATGTATTGGTGATAATTTAAAAACAAGTTCTAATATACAATATAGATGAGCAGATGGAGTTTAATTTAGGGGAATGCGAGGTGCTGCATTTTGGGAAAGCAAATCTTAGCAGGACTTATACACTTAACGGTAAGGTCCTTGGTAGTGTTGCTGAACAAAGAGACCTGGGAGTGCGGATTCATAGCTCCTTGAAAGTAGAGTCGCATGTAGATAGGATAGTGAAGAAGGCATTTGGTATACGTTCCTTTATTAGTTAGAGTACTGAGTACAGGAGTTGGGAGGTCATGTTGCGGCTATACAGGACATTGGGTTCAGCAGCTTTTGGAACATTGCGTGCAATTCTGGTCTCCTTCCTATTGGAAGGATGTTATAATACTTGAAAGGGTTCAGAAAAGATTTGCAAGGATGTTGCCAGGGTTGGAGCTATAGGGAGAGGTTGAATAGGCTAGGGTTGTTTTGCCTGGAGCGTAGGAGGTTGAGGGGTGCCCTTATAGAGGTATAAAATCATGAATGGCATGGATTGGATAAATAGACAAGGTCTTTTCCCAGGGGTGAGGGAGTCCAGAACTAGACAGCATAGGTTTAGGGTGAGAGGGGAAAGATATAAAAGGGACCTAAGGGGCAACTTTTTCACACAGAAGGTGGTGCGTGTATGGAATGAGCTGCCATAGAAAGTGGTGGAGGCTAGTACAATTACATCATTTAAAAGGCACCTGGATGGGTATATGGATAGGAAGGGTTTGGAGGGGTATGGGCCGGGCACTGGTAGGTGGGACGAGATTGGGTTGGGATATCTGGTTGGCATGTACGAGTTGGATCAAAGGGTCTGTTTCTGTGCTGTACATCTCTATGACTCTATATGCTCATTATTTTAATTGAGTTACCTCTTGGGTAGGACTGTAGCTGGAAAATCTGAACCACTCAAGTTCTGATCTAAATTAGACTTTGATTGCGTTGTAATTTCAGTTTAATTTTTTGAGGTGGAAGCATCAAGCAGCTAGTATTGCAAATCTGGATTAGTAATGAGCAACACTGAGTGTGCCAAGTATTTTGTTGCAATCTAGATTCTGTAAAAACTGTAGCAAAGAAAACAGCCAGTTTGTTAATGATTTACCACAGCTCACTTATTCATTGAGAAACGTAATTTGTACGCATTTTGCACCAATTACTGGGTCTCAGTAAATAGTGTTGTCCTTGAATTAATTTGTTACTGTTTTGACTTGGTATACCAAGAATTAAAAGGGAAGATTTCTGGGAGGAGTCATAGAGTCATGTATCAAGATTCTGGATTTATATGTTTTGATCGATAATTATGCATTGCGAGGAGCCAGCATGCGGAGACGACCTGTTTTCTGCTTGGATGCAGCAAGTGCTTATCACAGATAACTGTATCAAATTGCATTTGACCCAGACACAGCAGAAATTTCTAATATCCTGTGCACAGAAATAAGAATTTATGGGATGGAAGGAAGAGTTAGACTTCATCTGCTCTGTTGATTTTTTGATAATGCGGATCCAGTATGGAACATATTGCTTAATAAGATGGCTGTTTTTAATTTGGAATGGTTCTGAATTCTGTTAATCTAATTTCATAACCAACAGTTCATCACGAAATTGTACCTTCTGGTCTGGTTAGTCTTCACACAGACATAACACTGGCTAACCTAAGCTTTTTACAAAGAATTACTTATTGAATCTGAACTATGGATTTGTGCTATTAATAACAGCAGGCTCTTCTGGAATTGAACTTTCACTTGATTGCCAGGCTTGTACCATTCGGTATCATGATTTTTTTCTACACACTATTTTGTAATTTGCTCCAAATTACATTGTGATCTTTGGGTAGAACAGACAATGCTTGAAAGGGTCAAATATGAGAGGTAAAAATCAAAATGTATCATGATAAATCCAGTTCGGCTCTATTCAAAAATGCAACTCATATTGTGATAATATATTGGTACACTATTATGCTAAAGACTGGATCATTGTACAGCTGAGATTTCCTTTCTTAGATGAAGGCAAAAGTAAAACAATGCATATTTTTATATTTTGACTTGGAATTTATAACAAGGGTACCTTTCTAAAGTAGCATATCATGTAGTATATAAAGTCAAAAACTTCCTTAAAACACTTGCTAAACTGTGTGGATGTGGTGAAAGCAGGACTACTAAACTTGTGATTTACGATTTAGAACAAACTAGCAATAACTAATTGGCCCGTTTCCCTTTTATCCAATACATTTTGATGTGAAGACTTGAAATCTGTATTTAAATACTTCAATTTAAATTGAGAGAAATATATATCCTCCCAAAACATACATTTTTCTTCAAAATAATGATTCCTTCAGAAATTGGCACTTAATTGCACAGGAGGTTTATAATGCATTACAGATAACAAACAAAACTATTGTAAAGCTTGCGTGCACCATTGAAATCTTCATTTTAAACTATTTCCTCGAATTTTCAAAACCTAATGGTTACTGTTCTCTAACAAAAACACTGTACAAAAGAAGTAGAAACAGATTAATGGAAAATGTTTTGAGTATCCACCCATTCCTGTCTCCTTAGGAAAATTAGGACTGATAACCAGGCCTCCGTTGCCAAGGGAGCAAAGACTATGAGAATAAAATATCACAAACTAGAACTTACAACACAGTAGCACATGTTGCCTGGAACACATCTTACAAAGAGTTGTTTAGTAAAATTCAATGTGTGCTTTACCTTCCAAATCATTCTTAAAACTAAATTTTAAAACCCCAGGTTCTGGCATCGTTTGTGGTTCATTAAGAGATTACTTCACAGTATCCATTCATTAAAGTATTTTCCTTACCACTATAAAAGCAATTGCTAATATCTGATTTACTTATCTCTATATCTATATCAGTTGAGAGATCGACGGCTTCTAATTTTACAGCAGCACGGTAGCAGATAAGCCTTCTTGTCACATACAACCCAGCTACCACTATTTCATTAGGCAAATCAGACTCCAGCAGGAAAATACAACAGAACACTTAGTTACCTAATCAAGATTTCACATGGTTATGAAGGCTGACATTTTATTTGTCTACATTATATCGCATAACTACAACTATTGTCTCATTGCTTTGATGGTTGAGTGTTCCAACAAGGAGACCAGTTGCTCACTGTGCAGGTTGCTGTCATCACAGATGTGATGTTAATTGGACTCTTCAATAGCAGATCCACTTGCAAATGTTACACATGAAGTTACCATTGAAGGGATAGTGGTTGCTCTGGTTTGGGCCATAATCATTTGTACTATAGGGACCGGACTCTGTTCTACTGAGACAGTTTTATGACAGAGTCTTTGCTACTAGTTCTGTCCAGGGTTGGTTATCTTCCATGTAATAGGGTCTACCTCACAGGCTCTGAGACTGGCTTACAGAATTTCATTTGTCAGTACGTTTGGGATGTCCTATGACAGATTACTACTTTGTTCAGCTGAGTGATATGGAGAATTCCTCCATGTGAACCACATGGCCAACCTTGCAGAAGTGAGCTCAGATGAGCATGCCCTCACTACCAGATATGCAACACCTTGCAATAAATTTTTTGTTAATATTTTTCAGGGACTGAGGGCATTTCTAGTATATATTGTCCAACTCTAAGTGGCCTGGAGAAAATGCTGCCTTGCCTAATCCTTGCAATTGACAATGCTGTTAGAGAGGGAGTTCCAGGATTTTACCAAGTGACAGTGAAGGAATGGAAATATTTTTCCAAGTCAGGGTAGTGAGTGGTTTGAAGGGCAATTTGCAGGTGGTGTTCCCATGTATCTGAAGCACTTGTTCTTTTAGATGTTCACGGAATTCCAGGCTGATGTGCTGCACTTCACATCATTTAAGGAGCCTTTTCCTCCAATACGTTGTTTAATTGTACACAACTATGTGGAGGGACTGCAGAGCTCAGATTCAATCCATTGGTTCTGCAGTCACCTATCCCTGTCTAACCTTTGCTGTTTATGCTACTGGCATGCAAATTCTGTACTCTTTGACTTCCTGCAGTCTTTACTGCTGGGAATTTTGACTTGCCACTTGATGATCCAGATGAGTTCAGAGATTATCTATAACTGCTGAACTAAAATATCATATATACCTGTGCAGAAATTAAACTTTTGAGAACATTTCCATAGGCTAAAAGTCATCTGTCAACCACTGAGAAGTTCTGGATTGTATCTTGTTAATGGTACACACTGCTGTACATCAGGGGATGTGGTGAATGTTTGTGGATGCGGTTTGCCCTGAATGGTGTCAAGTTTCTTGTGTACTGGTTGAGCTGCACCCAACCAAGCCAGTGGGGAGCATTCCATCACACTGCTATCTTGTGCCTTGTAGATAGTGGACAAGATTGGAGAGTCTGGACGTTAATTACTTACTGCAGTATTCCCAGCCTCTGATGTGCGCTTGTTGCCATTGTATTTATATGACAAGTCCAGTTGAGTTTCCGGTCAATGTTAACCGCCTCTCCATGATTTTGATAGTGGGATATTCAGTGATGGCAAACTCATTGAATGTCAAGGGGCGGTGGTTAGATTCTCTGACTGGAGATGGTCATTGACTGCGACTTGTGTTGTGAGAATATTACTTGTCACTCATCAGCCTAAGCTTGAATATTGTCCAGGTCTAGCTGCATTTTGACATGGACTGCTGTAGTATCTAAAGTAATAAAAATAAGCTGAACATTGTCAATGATTGACAAACATTCCCAGTTCTTACATTATGATTGAGGGAAGGTCATTGATGAAGCAGCTGAAGATAGCTGGGCCTGGGACACTATCCTGAGGAACTCCTGCAGAGATGTCCTGGAGCTGAGATGATTGACCTCCAACAACCTCAACCATCCTCCTATGTGCCAAGTATAACTTCAACTAGTAGAGCGTTTTCCCTCTGATTTCTAGTGATTTCAGTTTTGCTGGGGCTTCTTGATGGCACACTCAGTTAAATGCTGCCTTGATGTCAATATTAATGTTGCAGCTGGAATTCCTTATCTTTGTCTATGTTTAAACCAAAGCTGTAATGAGGTTAGAGGCTGAGGGGTTTTGGTGGTTACTGCTGAGCAGGAGTTGTTTGATAGCATTGTTGATGAACACCTCCCATCACTTTAGAGATGATCGAGAGTAGACTGATGGGACAGTAATTGGCTGGGTTGGGTTTGC
Organism: Chiloscyllium plagiosum; assembly: GCF_037043375.1. NCBI lineage: Eukaryota > Metazoa > Chordata > Chondrichthyes > Orectolobiformes > Hemiscylliidae > Chiloscyllium > Chiloscyllium plagiosum. Next base: position 82,357,229 of record NW_028270146.1, read on the forward strand.
CCTACTTTTTGTGTACAGGACATACACACCTGGACAATTTTCCACATTGTCAGTTAGATGTCACACTGTACCTGTACTGCAGCAGCCTTGGCTAGAGGATCGGCAGGTTCTGGAGCACGAGTCCTCAGTGCTGTTGCAGGAATGCCGATAGGATTTGCCATATTCAGAGTTCTGATTTCACATTTCTTGGTATCGCATGCAGTGAATCAAATTGATTGAAGTCTGTCACCAGTAATGCTGGGAACCTCCAGAGGAGGCAGATATGGATGATATACTTGGCATTTCCGGCTGAAGGTTGTTCTTTAGCCTTTTTTTTGGGCTGATGTGCTGGACTCCACTATCGTTGGGATGGGGATATTTAAGAAGCCTCTTCCACCACTACCTTGTTTAATTGTCCATAACTATTCATAACTAGAATGTGATAAGACTGCAAAGACTGCAAAGACTGCAAAGATTCAATCCATTGTTTCTGCAATCACTTATGCCTGTCTATCCTTTGCTGTTTTTGCTGCTGGCATGCAAACTCTGCACTTTTTGGCATGCTCTCCTGCACTCTTTAATGTTAGGAATTTTGACTTGGCACTTGATAATGCAGATAGACATTAACATGTAGAGCTCTGAGACTGTATCCAAACTTCTGAAGTAAAATACCACATACATACTTGTGCAGAAATTTAACTTTTAAGATAAATTTTTGCCAAAAGTCATCAACATTTACAAGGGTAATATCTTTGAGTGCTTGTCAAAAAAATCCAAAAAATACTGCAGTGGAATAAAATGAAAGCTAACAAAACTAAGGAATTAATATTGGTTATCTAACATGTATTACTTTTACAAGATTCCAAACTATACACATAACATTGATTAACTGTCTAGCGTTTATTTGTTTTATAATCTTTTGCACTAAACGCATTTAATTCAACACAATATAAATATATACTAAACCATGACTATGCTGCATTCAGTTAAAATATCACACTGATCATCATCTGAATCACCAAACAAATAATGCTGATCACAGGGTTATATAGCATCAGTGTAACATCACCAAAAATTGTAACTTCAGTACCATCAATCCACAAATTATCACATCTTTCAGATAATGTCCTTAAGATCTTTACGTACACTCACTTCCAAGGACTGAACAGTGCTCATTAGGCTGCTGGGAATAGCTGCCATATTGGTGTTTGGCATATATTGTTGATGAGTTGGGTTTGAACATGACCCAGATGAGCAATCTTTTTTTTGCATAGTCTTCCTGGTCTCAAATTCCACATTATTTTGATCAATTTCTTTCAGCTTTCATCAGTCCAGCCTTTTTTTGTGAACATCAATTCAAACACTTCTAAAATTCCTCTGAGTAAACTTTGCGCTTCAATGTCACCATCAGCTTTAATTTTGTGCCATCCATCATGTTAAGATTGAGCCACTATGAACCACGTCTTATCTTAGCCCTTGTTTTAAATTATGTATTTATTAATTATGCTTTGTGAGGATGGTTTTATTACCAATCTTAGTAACAATCTCGTTTGCTGATTTGTCAGAAGTTTAGTGTTTAATCATTTCGCTCCAATACAGACTAACTGATCATATGTTCGCTCGATAATGGAGAATAAAATGGAGGAATCTGATGATTTTATTGAGTTCGGGTGGCAGTTGCTGTGAAAGTTCTTTTATCTGACACGAACTAAATTGAACCTTTTCTCAAATCTTTTCTTGTGCAGCATCTGGTCTGGTTTTGGCCTTGAATTCTGGAACACCATTTTCCTTCACTTCCCTAAGGGCTTAAAGATGGATGGCTCTGTGAGTGATTACACAACCAATTTGCCAACACTCACTGGCCCATTCTGCCACGTTTTTGTCTAACTGAGGACACTTTCTCAGTCTTCCTCTGCTGGCACATCTTTTTCCCTTGGATCCTTTCTAATTTATTGGATATCTTTCTCCAGTCTCTGATTATCTTCCTGGAAGCATCAAATGCCCTTGTTGATGCTCAATTAGTAGTCTTCTCAGCAAATGCTACAACTTCCAAGTTTAAATTAAATTGTGTAGGTGTTATTCTTTTTTGAAATCATTGCAAGACAAATTGTCAAATAGTTGGGAAATGGCTTCTAGATTTGGCAGAGGAAAAATCTACAAGTTCCCCACATGCTTTCAAGTTAATGAATTGAATTAATGAACTGGTAAAGATTTAATTATTAAAAAACAATTTCATCCCTGAACAACAAGTGTCAAACTTTTACATACTTAAATGAAAAATTACATTTCTCCAGGCTAAAAAGTTATGGGGTCAATTTTCCCATGAGCATAAATGGTATCTTGCAAAGTATGTTTATTTTGGCTGTGTTTCCATGTATATGGAGTCACGATATTATGAGTTTATTCTATTGAATAATAAACACATTTATAAAACTTCTTTTGTAGGTTGTAGGTGTCATTGGCAAGGCCAGCATCTGTTGGCCATCCTTAAACAACTTTGAACTGTGTGACTTGAGAGGCCAGTTTAGACAGCAGTTAAGAGTCAAGCACATTAGTGCAGACCTGGAGTCACAAGTCAACTAGACAAGATTAGAACAGCAGACCATTTTCCCCAAGAACAAAAAATTAGGTTTTTACATAGATTAGTAATAATTCTAACAGTTACCATTACTGAGACAAGCTCTATTAATTTATTTCAAATGGCATCAGCTGCCATGTTGGGACTTGAATCCATGTTCCCCAACATTAGTCAGACCCTCTGATTTATTAGTGAAGAGACATCATCTCTCTTAGAACCGTAGGGAGATATTGCATGGAATGGAGAGAAAAGGCCCCAGGTTGACAATAGTGTCCAAAGCAAAGTGAGCACTCTGCCTGTTTTTTAGCAGTGAGAAGGGTTACATCTGAAATGTCGACTTCTCCACCTCCTGATGCTGCCTGGCTTACTGTGTTCTTCCAGCCTCCTGCCTGTCTATTGTCTGTTAGCAGCAGCATTGAGTTTCAGCAGATTTTAATGAACACACCATTTGCTGATGCCCTGGTCAAAGTACTGTATAATAGCATAGTCCACAAGAAACCAAAGGGTTTCAGTACTTTGATCAGGAGGTTGGCAAGTGGTGTGTTAATGAAAACTGGCCATTAAAATCTGCCAAGACTTTGGAGGATGCTGCAGCAATCCATCTTGTCCCACAAGGAACCAGTAACACATTCTTAAAAGTGTGTCTTATGGGTGCTGTTCCAGGCAAATTTCGCCTGAAGGGCAAGAAGACATTGCTATTTCCTGCTGAGTCATAAAATTAAAGTAGCACGTTGGAAGATCTGGATGCTTAAAGAGAACCTTGATGACATGCATGCTGTCCTTGGCCTTTGCACCATTTAAATTGCAGTCAGTCAGATCAGACTGGGAAGGGAATAGCTGAGCTTACTGCTCTATTTTAACAGTTTTGTTCTACACTGCTGCTTACCACATCAGCACCCATTGGGTTTCCACAAGACATGTATGCTTACATCAGCTAATGAATGAACTCCAAGTTTTTGTTGTCTCTTCTCAGCGTATTTTGCACGTCTAGTCTGCTAGACTATGTGGCCTGACAATATCACTTGCCACGTATAAAAATCATCCTCAGCTCATTTCAGATGGTCCAAGAAAGTAGCAACATGGCTACGCCATGAAGCAACCCTAGAAACCACCTCTCCCCACACCCAAAGGGTCACTCCCAACCCCTACCAAAGGAGCTCTCTTCCACCAGCCTTTGTCTTGAGAGAGGATGCAGCAACTTCAATGATGTGGCTTGCAGTCCGGGTGTCTGTCCACCAATGCCAATGGGCAAGATGAGGTTTTGAGTCCCCAAATACCATTGATTACTATCTATCTGACAAATCATAAGATGTCAATAGGTCACAATGTTCTTTTACTCAGTGCTTCAGGAGATCAGATTACAACCGAATGGTATGGGCTACAATAACACACTGCATGAGTAGAAACTGAAGATAGATTATCAGAAGTGATTACTCGCTCGTCTCTGGCAAACTGGAGTAGCCCCTCAATTGGCCACACATTCAGGCCCGAAACTCTGCAACCTTTCAGAAACCATTTTACTTGCTCCTGGCAATTTTATTGCTGTTTTGGTGATATTGCAATCTCATTAAGCAGTTGACTTATGAATTGAAATGGTGAGCTTTACAACTTGCTTTTAGTAGATGGCAGTGAGTTGCAGACTCTCACTGTGATCCACAATCTCCCCCATCTTTGTCACCTCCTCCACTTTGTTATCTTTCTTGGGGAATTTCTTCACCCTCCTTCATAAGTTGGGCTCCATTACGTTACAATCAATGATTTACCTCTTCATCGGCAGTATCAGAAAAAAAAAGCCTCAACTGAGCACACACTGGAGTCTCGTTACTGCATCCTGACATACCTCCCTGTGCCCAGCCCTGGGTGCCTTCCTCTGCACCTTCCCTGGATTGAGGGCTGCAGTGATCATGACTTGTCTACACCAACCCCCTTCAAGACTGTCTCGTGTACTCCCTTGTCAAAGCAGGTCCCAGCCTACAGTATACAATTGCTGCCTACAGTAACCGTTTCCACTTATGTTTTCCAGCTTTTAGTTTGTTTGAAGTCATTCACAAACCAAGCCTATTGTGCACAGTACCAGGAAGCATGTCCTTCCTGTCTGAAATCAACTCCAAGAAACAACTGGAATGCACACACCAGATGGAGCCTTAATAAGTTTGGTTTCTCTACTAGGCAACAGCATCTGATGTAGCCAATGCCAGATTATGTTTATTCTTCTTAGAAGCTAGCAGTTCTGCAGTATTTTACTCTACTCTGCTAAAGAATATCAGGAGGCTTTTTGATAATACAGGCTATCCACTAGTGAACAGGGGATCTTGAATTTGCACTTTCACAGATGTGCACTTCCAGGCAGTGATAACTGGATTCTGCTAAAGTATCTCCTCAACATTAACTATCCCTCTCACTTCTGTTTGTTCCATGGGCCACTTGTTAAACTGTGAGATTAATCCACAGCCAAGCTTAATGTTGGTTGTATATGCGTATTGTTTGTTCTAGGTACAGCACATTCCCCACTTATGCAAATAGATAAGCATACACACTGCTTTGCAAGAACATTGTCCACCGCCTTAAGGACATTAAAGCTAACTGTTGTGTTTGAACTACTGCCAAGGATGAGATCAGACAGCAAGATTGATTCTGCAATCTTCCTGGTTTCTCATGGTTACCACATTGAACTATACATACATTTCATTTAGTAAACTGTTATTCATTATTTTAACCTCTATTTATCTAAAGGTATACAGGTAAACCAATGACTTGCTTTGTAAAGCACTCATCACACGACAAATCATACTGCTGTGTGACATGGCTAGTAAAAAATGTACAAAGAGCTCAGTAATGTCTTCCCCATCATTCCTCAATGCTGAACCACCTTGTTTCCGTCAATGTTTGTTCAAAAGTTATTGCGGAGGTCAAGATCAAGTACATATCTAAGTCAGCAGCATTTCACCACTTCATGTCATCAAACCATCAATTTGGATACATTAATTTGCTTTTCATCATCATGTGCTTTATTGTCATTACCGAAACTGCTGTAAGGAACTGTCAATCATTTGGGTGAATTTTATGTTCCAGGTCAGCAATGTTCCAAAATGAACACTTTTCTGTTTTGAGGACTGAGCCAACATGAATTGCAAATTAATCTATTGATGATTGGCAGTTACATCCTGAGGCTTATTGACATGAATGCTCTGAAAATCATTGGCATTTTGGCAGTTCTCCCATATAAAGTAAAGGCAATTAACCTTTCTACCCACCAGACTGGGAAGTATTGTTTTGTCTCTATGATCCAAACATACTGTTACATCATCCCCCAGCAAATGATAATCACCTCCAACAAAGTGGAATATGGAGGCAGAGGGTGGGCAAGTCCCCAGGTGTTTGATATTTTTACAGTGGAGGGAGAAGGTTTAATGTTTTGCATGAAAATGAGAGTTCTTACCACTTACAAAATTCTGTGCAAGAACTGTAACAAACACTACATTGGACAACTAGCCACCAGGATACATGAACATCAACTAGCCACAAAACGACTTGACCCTCTCTCACTAATATCCTTACATACAGATAAGAAAAGACACCATTTCGACTGGGACAACACATCCATCCTAGGACAAGCTAAACAGAGACATGCACAAGAATTCCTAGAAGCATGGCATTCCAACCAGAACTCTATCAGCAAACACATCGAGTTAGACCCCATCCACCACCCCCTGAGAAAAAGAGCAGGAAATGACATCACCCCAACAAATGACATCACCATGGGAGATGACATCACCAACCCAAAGAAACCCAAACATATGAATAGAAAGCAGGAATTATCAGCAGTGCTTCATCCGGAGGCCCACCGAAGATGTTCCCTAGTAGGGTGACGAATCATCTGGAAATGGACCTTCCAGATCAGCGAGCAAACTGACATCCAGAACCTCAACCTGAGCTACAAATCTTCTCAAAACTTGCTACAAATCTGTGTGCCTAATCTATTTTCAATACTGAGTAATTCACTGTTTAATAGAGACTCATTGCTGTCTTTATAATTAAATGACAAAACAATACTGAGCTTATATTTTCCTTGCATTAAAGCACAATAATACATATGTAGCATTTTACAATGGCTTGACCTCAAGGAAAAAGGTACAAAGAGATAACAGTTTGAAGCAAAAGAAGTAACTGGGAGCTTAACCTGCATTAAATCATTTTGAGAGAGTAAATGCTGAATGTACATTAATTTAAAATCACAATACTGCTGGGTATTTCAAACCACCAACGTGACCAAAATATCATTTCCATTTATCCTAGCCAGGTAAAAGTGGATGTCAAAGAGATTATAAAACCTCAGTTGTGTCAATTTTACCAATTCAAACACCAAGTCTTCCTTCATCCTTTAACTACATGTAAATATTGTTTAAAAACATAATAGCATTTTTTATTATTAGACATGTAAAGATAGTCTTGAAAGTTGTCTCAGCAAAATAGAGAAATACTGCAGGTTTAAAACTGGTAATAATACTGTGACACTGGAAATTAGCCAATAATTTTTTCGACCACCTAGGAAGCTAAATGTAGTCTTTGCTGATGTGTTTTAAATAATGTTTACATTTTTCATTTTATTGTTGAGTTTATTTTACTATATGATTATAAAAACATTTTCACACAAACTGGAAAAGACAAAATATTTTAATGAATACTCTCTGCAGTTCACAAAAAGATATTTAAACTGGGAAGTAAATGCATTGGACGGGATTGAAAAAGTTGTCTAATAATTTCCATGCTCAGCAGGTTATACTTCCACCATTTCAATCCAAACAAAATAAGTTGTTTAACGCTACAATCTTCAAGGTACAAAACCAGGCAAGTGTCGCAGGAAAGAACAGTAAGCAAATTCAGGATAACTATAAGTATGAATAACTGAGCGATGCACTTGGTCATTACTCATGTGCTTGAAAATAATTGATGAAAAATTTAACATTACATTTTTTTGTGAAATGTCTGCTAAGTGACAGTTAACCATTATCACTCAATAGCCAGCCTGACTTGCCAGGATGATGCCTATATTCAAAAGACTATCACCAAATTAATGAATCTTATCTACTGCCAGGATTAAGGGCAATCACTTACATGTGGTCACACAGCAGCCACATAATGACTGAGTTGTATCGTTTTCATTACAAGAGTTTACACGAGATGAATACAAGATAAATTTGCTGCATTCAATGAGACCCACAACATGGGGAATTCTGCAATCTGAACAAACCATCATCTTCATGTTATCTCCAGCAAGATGAAATAAAATTAAGCTGTCTCTGTCTGAATAAAGTTAAAAATCGCACAACACCAGGTTATAATCCAACAGGTTTATTTAGAAGTACTAGCTTTTGAGATGCTATCTCTTGACTGAAGAAGCAGCACTTCGATAGCTAGTGCTTCCAAATAAGCCTGTTGGACTATAACCTGGTGTTGTGCAATTTTTAACTTTGTCCACACCAGTCCAACACCGGTATCTCTAAATCCAACTGAATGCATAACTTCAGTGATGCCCCCATGTAATAATATGCATACTGTGAGATGTTGCTCATCTTTTAACTACTGGACAGAATTGTCTCCTTTTAACATCTGTGACCACCAAAGGTTTCCTACTGCATGGCTATATAATACTTTATATCCTATAAGTAGAAATTCAATTCCCCAGGAACCAGGACAAAGTAACACTTAGTTGCCAATGATTTACTTCCATTCTTTCCCTTTCACACTCTTTCATGGTGAAGGTTTCTCATGACAATTCAGTGGATTTTTCACCCACAAAATAAAACCTTCAGGATGTGAAGTGTCAGCTCCCACCCTCATTCTGTGTGGTGAGCATGGGAGTTTACTGCCTCTATTTCTCAGCTTTTACTCTCTTCAGAGTGCCAGCAGATGAACCTATCTGAAATTTATGGCTATTTTTCAGGAAACCTTCAGAACTTTGTAAATTAATCCTACTATAGCTTACCTAGCACAGTTACACTCTCAAACTCATCTCCATGGCAATTTGAATCAGAGGGGGCCTTGTATTCTGGTAGATGTTCATTAGATCCCAGTTCCTATTCTTTAGATCCCAATTTCACTCTATCCTGAAATTTAATAGACAGTTAAGTATAGCCATTTTAAAAACTTGAATTTCTTAACATGTTCCTGGAACTTTGAAGAGTGCATTGTCAGCACACATGTTTCTGCAACTGTTTACCAGTGTGAGGACACCTTTCTCCCAACAGAATAATCTCTAAATCTCTAATAATCGAACCATTCAAGTTTACTGCCAGCAGGTTACACAATCCCCTTTATCTCCTATCAAAATATCATCCCCCAAACATAACCATTAAAATAAAACCTTGTCTTTATAACAGTCTCCAGCATTAGCCTGGAAAGATCTTGATGCATAAAAGCTAACATTGACTGTCACCTTGTCAGAGACAGATAATGCTGACCTTGCCCTGCTTTGAGGTTGCAGTTGTGACTGCAAGTGTTGTTAGATTTCTATCGTAACCCCTCTATTTGAGTAACAAAAAAATGCCTGGGCATTGGTCCTCACTGACATTCAGCTAAGAAAATTATTTTATAAATTTATAAAAGCAGGAAGTGCTGGAAATATTCAACAGGTCTGGGATCACCATGCAGATCAAAGCAGAATTAACATCTCAGATTGACAATGACTCAACATTATCTCTGTTTCAGTATCTACAGATGCTGTCACATCTGCTTTGGATTTCCATCCAACAGGTTCAGTCTAATTTCAAATTTCCAGCTTCCGCATTAATTTGTTTCTGAGTGGATATGGTCTCTTGCTATGCCCCCATCTCCCCCTACTTAACTCCTAATCTAGCAACTTGGTTTGTTCTTCATGGGCTCTTTTCGTTCTCCCTGTCATGCTCAATTCCATGAGGATTGACTACTAGTGCACCAATGTCTGGAAGCAATGCATTTCAGCACAAGCCTTTTAATCACATGCAGTGATTGTAATGAGGTCAACCAGGTGGACCTCGTAGAATATGAGTTCCCTGATTGGGGCTGTTAATGTGGCTTAATCAAGGACTCTTCACACTTATATAAAGGGTGATTTGTGATGGGATAATGGCCTCTGTGGAGTTATTTCATCACCAAAGAATGTTCTCCAGAACCAGCCAGCACACTCGCTCTAAACTATTGAAAGTTAAGCTAAGATACAGGAAAAACAGAAAACAATTGCACCAGCAGCCATGAGAAATAATCCAGTGACAAACCTGTAAATAGTCCATAATCACCCTTACGTGTACTGTTGGGTTGTTCTTCATCAAGATTGATGCATTGTTAAGCATTAATCCAGCTCGACGATGTTAAGATAGAATGCTGGTTGGAACATGGAGACTGCAAATGACACTTGATGTCAAATCATTGTTACAGATTGTGCCATAACCTATCTGATCAACACACTATCAGTGGTCATTAGGTGCACATACAACAACTACTGCACCAAGGTAGTGTATGGTGTACTTCCTCTAATATATGTATATACATTTATGGACTTGATCTTCGACCTTTCAGGGACCAATTACCTCCCAAAGCAGAGATACCATCAAGGCACATTTCTGCTCCATAGTATATAATAATCCATATATAATCCAAACAAATGTGTGGCTAAAGTTTAGCAAATCCATCTTTTATAAACTGTGAATTCTCATTCATATATCAACACATATGTATAAACTGCGTATCCAAAAGGGCATGTGATTCAGGGAGAAATAAAGCTAAAAAACAAAACAGAAACTCACATATATATCTATATAGAACCCAATCACATCCAGAAGATGTCTCTTCACAGATACATCTCAAGAATGATTTTGAAAGATTCACAAAATAACACTTCACCATGTCTGAAATCAATTTAATTCAAAATTAATCTGTGAAAATATTATTTCAGGAAAATAATATTCTGGATTATTGGTGCTGGAAGAGCACAGCAGTTCAGGCAGCATCTGAGGAGCAGTAAAATCGACGTTTCAGGCAAAAGCCCTAATGAAGGGCTTTTGCCCGAAACGTCGATTTTACTGCTCCTCAGATGCTGCCTGAACTGCTGTGCTCTTCCAGCACCATTAATCCAGAATCTGGTTTCCAGCATCTGCAGTCATTGACTATTATTTTCCTGAAGTAAAAACAATCTATTGACCTGGCTTTCCAAGGAATGGCTGCACTTTTTCTGTGTTGATTCATTCAAATTGTAATGACAACAGATCGTACTCGCAATGATATACAAACATATTGTAAGCAATTTGACTAGTGTCAGTATGTTAACCAGGTATATTACATCACAAGATTTTAACAATGATTTGACATCAAATGTCATTTGTGAACAGCATGTTCCATCCAGCATTCTCTTTTAATCCTAAAATTTGAAAGGATATTTGATGACATGAAGAATAACCCCAGCAGCATTGCTGAAGAGATTATAAGCAGCTTACCCTTTTGAGGAAGTCAATCTGTATTGTTCACGAATAAGGGACTTACAAAACAAATATGGCTGGAAAGGTGTAATTTAGCTAGTGTCTGGAAACTTTCTGAGTGAAATATATTCATTTCCAAGAGCCACTGTGGAATGTTGCAACTGAAGGTTATCAAGGAACTGTGGAGAGAGACATTTCAAATCAGAGATGTAACTCAAAAACTAAATTGTAATCTCTTGCATTTGCTGAGATAATGAATGCAGATTACCATGTCAGCAGAAAGCTTCGCCTGTGAGTTATATCCCAGACTCGAACACAGCCAGTTACTGCCCTGTTAGTCTACTCTTGATCATCAGTAAAGCGATGGAAAGGGTCAGCAACAGTAGATTAAGCAACATTTGCTTGGTAATGACGTGGCCACTGATACTTAGTTTGGGTTCTGCCAGGTTCACACAGCTCCTAGCTCCAGACAGGGGGTGGCAATGAGTACCCTTAATGTAAAGGTAGTGTTTTATCAAGTGTGGCATCAAGGAATGGAGTAAAATTAGAATAAAAGAGAATCCAGAGTAAATTCTGCACTGCTGGAGACATACCAAGCATAAAGGAAGATGGTTGTGGTTGTTGAAGGTCAGTCATCTCAGTTCCTAGAGTTCCTCAGGGTTGTACCCGAGGCCCAACCATCTTCATCTGCTTCATAAATGACTTTCCCTCCACCATAAGGTCACATGTGGGATGTTTGCCGATGATTCTACATAATTTGAACACCATTCAGATTCTAAAGCAGTCCATGTCCAAACACAGCAACAACTAGACAATTTCCAAGCTTGTGCTAACAAATAGCAAGAGGTATTCATCATCACATGAGTGCCAGGCAATGATAATTTCCAACAAGTGACAATCTCACCATTGTCTCTTGATATTCAACGTTATAACAAGACTAAAGCCCACTATCAACATTCATGGGCTGCCACTGACCAGAAACTCAACTGGACTCGCCACATAAATACAATGGCTACAAGAGCAGATCAGATGCTGGGAATACTATGGCAAGTAACTCGAACCCCCCATCTCCCCAAAGCCTGTTCATCATCTGCAAGGCGCAAGTCAGGAGTGTGACTTGTAACAAAATGCAAATACGTTTGATTCCTTTCAAACAATAATATTTTGGTATGCAGTACAGGATTGAGTAATTTGAAACAAATGTGGCAAATGCAATTATCAGCACCTTTCACGGTGCAGTGGAAGCATCCCTAATTCTGGGCCACAATGTCCAACATCAAGTTGTACCAATCACGGAGGTGTATACGAATGGAGGATTTTGAAAAAACAACAAGTTTGGATGGAACAGAAGATTGTGAACTGATGGTCCCCACACCCTTTACCACTGTATCTTTCCTTGTGATACATTCAAGTTATTATGGTCTAATTGATAAAGATTGATTAATTCAGTTTGCTCACAGTGATATCAGTATTGTATGATGCAATCCCTGGATTATAGAGGACCAATATGGTTTTTTTAAGTCCAGAAACTCTTATGTTCCCAAGTCAGTCGTGTGAATATACAAATACACACATGAAGTTCTGTGCTGTCCAGTTAGTGCCTATAAATGTAGGATCATTTAAAAAATCATATTTTAACAATGGTAATTTCTCGTTCTGAGGCAGTAGAACAAAAGAGTATTCACTATGAACTGTAATTTACAAAACCATTTGTTTGTCTATCCAAATAATTAATTTAACAATTAAAGCCTAATATGAAGTCTGGATTTGTGATTTTATTACTTCTTAGAAGACACAAGGAGAATGACATGAAACCACAGGATAGAGCTCGTAACCATAGAAAACTAAATAAAAGATTCGGTTTCTTTGAAAGCATTTATAAGCATGGCTGCAAGCCATATCATAAAACTGCAAATACTTCCTGATTACAGGTTGTGCATGAATGATGGTTGCCTGAGCTGAAACCTAAGTGTTCAGACTTAACTAAAATATATATATATTTTTAAATTTCCTTTGGCTTTGATTGTTTATCCTGATTTCTGCCTATTTCAGATTCAAGGCTTACTTTAATAAGATTGTATTGAATTTGGACGTAACTGAATATTGGCCAATGAGCACAGTATTGAGTTAGTTTTGAGACCACTTGCTGAGTTATGTCCAAGGAGGAAACTCCAGACCATTCTTTAAAATTACGAATTGAACAAGTTTTAGTCCATAGAAAAAAGTAAAAACAGGGGATAAAAGCCCTTGTATGGTGAAAATGATGTGTCAGTAGACTTTGGAAAAGGGCAAAGGAACAATCGCAATAGTTTCTTTTTCTTGTGATTATAATGTATGAAAACTTGATGAATTTATCTTAGTGCCATATAACCCCATCCTTCACCCCATCCAATACTGTTATGTTGAATCTGTAATTAGATGGCAGCATTTTATCCCATTCCATTTTTAATCAATTGTGCAGAATGTTCCATATGTGTAAAAGCACTAAGTAATTTATACCAACTATTCAATTTAAAATCTCCTAAAAATGCCATTTTATTTTGTTAAGTTATGAGCAGTGGTCACTATAATGAGTGGACATTCAATTAAAAATTTGAAAATAAAACCAACATAAATATAATGGCACAGCTACAATTGATCACATTAAAAGGACAATTTAGTAAGGTACAATTTCAATATTATTTACATACGAGTCACATAGTTATCAAAACCTATTGCTTAGGGGTTGTATTGATAAAGCAACACCTGCACAAAGTTAGGCATTTATGCCTAAGTTAAAACTTGTCAAATAGCATTTAAAAGTTTGGATGGTGAGTCAAGTTCCATGTTTTCACATAAATATATTATTTATCAACCATGTTAAAAACGTGTCCATGTGCTACCCTCAATGTGAATGGTCAATAGGATATAGCAATTGTCAAGTATATTGTGAATAATATGAAAGAAAGAAAACATAGACCAGAGAATCTGTATAAACTAATATAGGAAAATTACCAATCTTATAATACTGCTGAGGGCTCTTGTGGGTCAGCGTCACTACCTTCAAGCCAGGAGGCCTGTGTTCAAATCCAGTCTAAATGTTAGTGAACCGTGGTAAGGTGGATAGATAAATTCTGGAAATAAAACCTGTTAATGGCAGATGATTCCAACTTCTCATATAAAGTGCCATTCTCTATTAAACAAACTATATGTTGGAGTGGACATTCCGTGTAATGCTTCATGTGAAATGGATACATAAACAGAAGTTGCTGAAAAAGCTCAGCAGGTCTGGCAGTATCTGAGGCAGACCTGCTGAGCTTTCCAGCGATTTCTGTTTTTGTTTCTGATTTACAGTATCTGCAGTTCTTGTGGTTTTTGTGAAATGGATAGACCTGGCTCAGTTGTTAAAACATAAAAACGAATTGTAGTTTGCTTGTAAACTGAACCTTCAGCTTATTCCAAAGTGGAAATCTGCTGGACTGCCATCTTTTGAAATATCTTTTCTGAGCTGCCTTTGATTATTTTTACCAACAGTAATGGTACATTTACTCACCATGAGTGATGACTTTCAAAACATTCCAGTGTTTCTGTGAAATATACTGATCTTTTTTGTCAGTTGATAGGACACAATACTCAGTAAAATTGCTTCACTTTGAGAAAACAAATGCACATTTGTGTTAATACTCGGATGCTGACACTTCAGGATAGTTAAGAAATTGTGAGCTAATGTCTGGTCTGTTTCAGAACAGGATAAGCTTTTCATTTTTCATATTCCATACGTTGCTGCCAAAACTTGACTAACTTGTGATTAAAAGTCTTTTCTAGCCTCAAATAAAAATTGGAAAGAGAGTACTAGTCAGAGTGTTGATGACTAGATTTTAACTATTCCACAGAACTAATTTTTCTGGTTTTCTCACACCTAAGGCACTGTTTCCACTGTTTAATTTGGTTTACAAAATGAAACCTGACTTCACATTAATGAACATTGATGATATCCTTGTTAATGGAATTTGAAACCCAAATAAAATTGCCCTTAATAAGTAACTTAGGGACTCAACATAATGGCCAGAGAAACTGAGCTTTTACTTAGCTTTCCACTTCCAGAACTTAATCCCTCCAAATCAGTGAGATCCAGGAGGCAGGAAAACATTTTCAGGTGATCTTTCTAGGAAGCACACCAGCAACTCTCCTCAATAGTAATGGCAAAAGAGAAAAAAATGGTATTCATAAAAATTACAATGAAAACAGCACTACAAAGGCCCTCAAAATGATATTCTAGCAATTCTGGTGTGGTCCACACAATGCCTTATGTTGATAAGGGTGCTAGAATGTCCATGCCACAGAAGCATTCACAGTGAACAGGTCATAATATCAAGCTGCCTCGTCGATATTTTTAACACATGTTCTGCAAACATAGACAGAGCAGGAGCAGTGAAGGCCTTGAGTTAATCATTTGCATGTTCAGCAGCACAAGGAGCTCCCAATTAGTGCTAATTAAAGGGATAGGCATCCAACTGGCGGGTAACATGCTTTTCAGTCATGACTTCCTTGCAAGTGTGTAAAAGGAGCTCTTGTTGCACAGTGATAATGTCCCTATTTCTGAGCCTGGAGGCCCAGGTTCAAGTCCCTGCTACAGAAATGTGCCATGACACGCTTGAATAGGTTGACTTAAAGCAAATCTTACAACTGTATGGAAGTCCTCTGGTATGCTTTGGAAGAGTTCTACAGACTTGCTCACTTACAAAGTCGGGTCAGTGCATCTTGACAGGGAGAGCAGAGGGCTTTATGAAGTTCCTACTGAAAGGCCAGTTATGGGACTTTAGCTGCAGGGTTTCTGAGTTTACAACACGACAAGCAAATGGAGCAGAGGCTTCAGACAGAAGACCTGTGGACAGGGAGACTGAAGAGGAGGACTCCTGCCGAAGTCCTTACCCACCAAGGGTATTTAGGAAGCACTTCTGCTATCTTCAGAGGAGCAATGCCTGAGGTTCATCAAGGTGGTCACTGATTTGCGTTACTTCTTTCAACAAGACGTACAGCCTTGCAGTAGGGTGAGGACAGCAGTCAGTAAGCATGCTGTCAGTATCAACCTCAACACAGCTGGACCCTTCCACCACAAGTGAATTAATTGCACACATGTCTCAGATCAGCATACTTTGTTGTATCTGAAAGGTGATGACAACCTTGTGCACAATGAGGAAATAGTTCATTTGTTTATCCCCAACTAGAGGGAAATTGAAGAAGTGTGTATGATTTGTGAGGCGAGCGTGATCTGATTAGTACAGGGAGCCATAAACTGTATACCATGGATTGGCAGTGTGCACATGTCAATAGGGAGAGGTCCAGGAATTGCACATTGTCCATGTCCAGATCATTATGTCGGTAAATTCCCATTATCCTGGGTACGGTATCAGTTCTGTGGGAATGTCTGGATTTTGAGTGAGCTAAAATCAGGCACTTTAGATGGATTCCTCCTATGATTGCAGATGTTGTTAGAAGCTGACCACCATGTTCACCATGTTGTGGCTGGCACGGTGGCACAGTGGTTAGCACTGCTACCTCACAGCGCCAGAGACCCAGGTTCAATTCCCGCCTCAGGCGACTGACTGTGTGGAGTTTGCACATTCTCCCCATGTCTGCATGGGTTTCCTCCCACAGTCCAAAGATGTGCAGGCCAGGTGAATTGCCCATAGTGTTAGATGAATGGGGTAAATGTATGGGTGGGTGGTGGATCGCTGTGGACTTGTTGGGCCGAAGGGCCTGTTTCCACACTGTAAGTAATCTAAATCAAAGTAAACAGGTTCCCATGCTGCTATATTGGACCCAGACTTTCTTTTATTCATTCATAAGATGAGGGAGTCACTGGCTGGACCAGCATTTATTGCCCATCCCTAATTGCCCAGACCGGAGTTAAGAGTCAACCAGATTGTGAGTCTGGAGTCATATGGAGGCCAGACCAGTTAAGGACGTTGGTGAACCAGATGGGCTTTTCTAACAACCGACAATAAATTTATGGTCATCATTAGACTCTTAATTCCAGAATTTTATGGATTCAAATTCCACCATCTACCATGTCCAGATTTTAACCCGGTCCCCAGAACATTACATAGGGTCCAGTGATAACAGCACTGCTCCAAAATCTTCAATGCGGACAAGACAATGTCTGGGAGGCCTGGTAATAGAGTTGTCTTTTTTAGGCCTCATTGTCAAAGTCTTCAAGTCAGTCTCCTATTGTGGAACCTGTCTGTGACTGCACCCTCTGGGGACCTGAAACTAAACTTCTTTTTGTCCTGGTCTGACTGAAGCCCATCTTTGTTTGGTGAGTCACCATGTGTAAATGGCAAGACTACACTATCCCTAAAATAAACACATTACCAGTCTTTGAACTGGTGACTCATAATGTAGGGTCATGTGATAGAGCTTCTTCCTCAGAGGGCTCTCAGCCTTCCTTAAGAGGCTGCAGTGACTTGTCAGGTGGCAGCTCTTGGGTAAGTAGAAGTGGAAAATCAGAATCAGGATTTGGATGAGGGATTGAGAGGTTGGTACGGGAAGCAAGAGGTTCCTGGTCACACAGCCCCCAGCTTGCAGACAGCAAATGAGACTGACATGAAACATGAGAAATGCCAAACGGCAGGATCACATCATTAGCCTGAATGCTCCAGATGCCACTGGCTTTTACCAGGATGCCCTCTTGATGTTGAACTGTCTTCTCCAGCAATGGTAGGTGATGTTGACCTGCCTGGCTCTTTCTGGTTCTGTACTGCTTCCCTGCTTATACATAAATGGAAGAAAGAGGAAAGAATGCCAGTGAGAGGGTGGCATTATTTTGGAGCGACCTGTCTGTCATAGCTGAATAGCTTGAACCATCTAGGTGTGGCGAGAATCTGTTGTAAGGCTAGGGCATGAGCAGTGACAGCAGTGTGTGGGTCAGGTGGTGTACCTTATGTTAAGTCCCAATTGCTGCTAGGTAAGTGTAATGCATTGAGCAGTGTGAGTGGTTAAGGGATAAGTGGGTTAGACATGTCATTTGAAGATACATTCAGCAATCTTGACCACTTTTCTGAGATCACTGAAATTCTAAGGTCTCTGCTGAGGGATATACACTGGAATTTGGCCTCACTGGCATCTTCTCCCATTCTCCTCAGAAACCGGTCCTTAAGAGCTTCTTGTTGCTCGCGGGAAAGGACCTCTCTCTCTTCCTGCTGATCTTCTGGACTAAAGTCTCTCGTGTCACAACCAAGAATCTGGAAACCTCCTCTCAGTCTGTTGCTCAATTTGAGTTGCTTTTCTTTACAGCCAATTCCTGCGGGGACACCCAGCAACAGTTTCCTCACAATCACTGCAGCACCTCTTTGGATATAAGCTGGAAAACAGGCTTGCCACGCACACTGTTAGACCCCTGTTGAGCATTCATCAAACACTGGGTACAGGCTAAACTAGTTTGAACATGATAAAGAGATTGCAAATCACAAGCTCTATGCTTGAAAATGGGAGCAAACCATTTTTAGCCCTCCAAGTCTGTTTAGCACCAAGGCTCTTCTATTGTTTGAATAAATTCTCCTATACTGGCAGACATTTATAAGTACCATTTACGTTTGTCACATTCACAGCTTGCTACTATCATCTCCCCAAAATATAACCCATTTCTTGCAAAATGCTGAAACACGGTGAATTCTTGAATCTACAAATGGTAGCATATATCTATAAATCTACAGCATATATCTATTTATCGTGTTATCTGAATTTCTCAGAACCAATTTCAGGTGAAAATGTAAATATTCCAGGTGTGCTTGTTCCTTCAAAGTGACAATAAGTTACTCAGTGTTTTTGTCTTAGAATTTAGACTGCCTCCAGGCTGATCTAGAGAATCCATTTTAAAATTACTACAAGCAGAAAAGGGACAACTCCAAATTCCTTCCAAAGTGTACTCAGAATTCGTGGCCCTGTTTCCCCAAGCTTTAAATATACAACAGTCTGACCTTCAATTGGTATATGGGTAACCATTACTTATTGATGTGAATTATTTTCTGATCAGTTGTAAACCAATTTTATTTTGGTAGCATTCGAAGATAATTTAAAACATTTCCACAACCAGTGTCTAGTAGTGATACAAAAAAGGATTAGCACAAGCTTGAGCCCCATGAAATAATCTTTATTCCCAACAAGTTTGTTATGAACCAGATGTTGTGATGCAACTTCTACTTCAAGGCATATATAGAGAATGAATGGAAAAGTATATTAGGTGCCTAACATTACTTACATGTAATAAATTTAGATCCAGGTCTAACCACAAACAATAATGACTGATTAAAAGGCACCAAATGTCTGCATAACATCATAAACTGCAAGAATAATATTCATAGAGGATAACTGTCACCTAACTTAGAAAAAAAAAGTGCAGACTTGCATATGCTTGGTTCCAATATAATTCTGACTGTAGCTCTACCTTTCCTTAAAAAGTTGTAATTTATTTACATTATTTTGCTTTCAGACTATCCATTTCAAAATTTACGTTTTCCCAATTTATTTTGGTGTAGTAATGATCTTGGACTGTTGGACATAGCAGAACATGTGCACATAAATGAATGAGGAATAGAATCACAGATGTGAAATATAGCACTAAAGTGTAGTTTACTGGGAGAAATACCATTTGTAGTCATCAAGAATACTTGAAGTATTGCCAATTTATCTTGGAAAAAGTATGATTAAGCAAAAAGCTTTATTGTTGGACAACACACCTCCTTGCAATACTTTAAATTTCTTCCTGAAATCATCAGCACTTCACCTCACTTTAATGCAAAATACACTTTACACATAAAGCAGAAGATTAAAAGAATGAAATCTATCAAAGTACCTCTGGTTCATTTCACAATTTAAGTGGATATATTAACATTAAAAATGTTAATGCTCTTGTTTCTTTCAGTGAAACCTTCAAATCTTCAAAAAATCTGGAAGGTACAAATTACTACAAATAAGTCTGATATCCAATGACAGGTTTGAGGATGTATTAACTGAGCTTTCAATCAGGCAGGTTGAAATTCAAATAGCAAACAAGAGAATGCTGACTGATTTGTGCAAAGCTGTCAGTGGTCCTGTGTACATAAAACTTCAATGATTTAAGCTCCTGTCGAAGGAGCTATCCAATTTTTTTTTAGAAAAGTCACAATTCATATTTTCTTTTCCATTTCCATAAGACCATAAGACATAGGAGTGGAAGTAAGGCCATTCGGCCCATCGAGTCCACTCCGCCATTCAATCATGGCTGATGCGCATTTCAGCTCCACTTACCAGCGTTCTCCCCGTAGCCCTTAATTCCTCTAGACAACAAGAATCTATCAATCTCGGCCTTGAAGACATTTAGCGTCCCGGCTTCCACTGCACTCCGTGGCAATGAATTCCACAGGCCCACCACTCTCTGGCTGAAGAAATGTCTCCGCATTTCTGTTCTGAAATGACCCCCTCTAATTCTAAGGCTGTGTCCACGGGTCCTAGTCTCCTCGTCTAACGGAAACAATTTCCTAGCATCCACCTTTTCCAAGCCATGTATTATTTTGTACGTCTCTATTAAGTCTCCCCTTAATCTTCTAAACTCCAACGAATACAATCCCAGTATCCTCAGCTGTTCCTCATATGTTAGACCTGTCATTCCAGGGATCATCCGTGTGAATCTCCGCTGAACACATTCCAGTGCCAGTATTTCCATGCCATGACTAACAAAGCTTGGTGGTTTTAAAGTATAGACTGAATTATTGGATTGCATGTAAATATGACCATCATCTAAAATTGAAATATCTTGAAATTAACGAGCAGAGTTTTTATTTTAAAAAAAGGAGAAATAGATTTTAATCCAAATTAGTTCTGGAAATACTTCAAAACCAATAAAAAGCTTCAAACAGTCGTGTGTAGTCATCAAAGGAGTCATGATAACATGGATGCCCAACATTAAATACTCATACTATTTGAAATTACTCGACACTGAATATGTGCAATGGAAACTGTAGCACTTCACAGAACATCTCTTCAAACATATAATCAACAATTCTACATAAAGGTTACAGCAAATCTCTCAGTGAGCTCGTTATAAATTTGACATGCAGAACAATAGCCACAAAAAAAGCCTACATAATTTCAGCTGGAACTGGCACAAAATGGAATTAGCTACATCTATTTGCATAACTTACGCTGGGCCATAGTGCCTGTATATCTTCAAATATTGTACGTACAAAACTGAATATGTTATATATTTCTTTGTATTAATTAATACACTTAATTCCATTCCTTACTCTTTGATGTGGCAGCTTCGCCTGGGTCCTATAACTTTCCTGCAATCTTGTTCAAAATTTCTTCGATTTGAATGTTTTAGTGATAATTCTATTATTATATGATTTAATACAGAGCAAAATATTATAAGTATTCATTTGGCCTCCTCCTGGATAGGATCATATGCAATTTATTCCATTATGGACTAATTTAATACATGAAGAACCATATTTTATGGAAATGGTTTGCTAAAAGTATCTTCTTGTGACATTCTCAAAATTTATGAAGCAAAACCAATCTGTACATCAAACCCTAGTCAGTTTACTCAATGGCAAGCAACTGATTTCCACAGAGCCCGCCCATGGTACACCGCCCACCTCTCTCACTATCTCTGACTCACCATATGCTAGTTATCATCGAAGTTCTATAATTTATGAACACATACCTGCATGCAGCTTGTTTTGATTCTTTTCTCAAGCCTAGCATTTCATTGATGAAGAATAATATGTGATTGAATGAGTTGTCTCAAGTTGGAGTTGACAACACAGTGTCACTGTTTGAGTACCAGGATATGAACCAGAATATTACTTCAAAGCGGTGACATATTCAAGATGCACTACATTGCAATTAAACCATCTCTAATTCTTTTAGTGATTGTAAGATAAAGTGGAATTTTACTGTGTTGAAGTGACAAAACTTGTGCGGTTGTAATGTTACAGTAACTACATAAAGGCTACCCATAGTCATCATTTTAATAGAGAGCCCGCAATTGGAAGTAATCTATTTGTTCAGTAGATTTTCTTCAAGGTGCAAATGGTTATATTTCTGATGTGTTCTCTTATGTTGAAGAGCTCCAAACATGAATGGTAACCCAACCATTCCAATGCGATGTTTGACTGCTTGTGATATCCTTCTATTCAATCCACATAATGCGCATAAGACCAGGAGACACCTGGAGAATCCCTGGGTCATACATCAAAGGTTTTCTCGCTTGAGCATTTGACAGATATTTTGAAGTCTTTTGAAAAGAGTGCAGGTTTCCTTACTGGCTGGACCTGTAAACCTTGAAATTCAATAGGCAGAATTCTTTCCAATGAGCTTGAGATGGGCAGTATATTTGTAACCACTGATCACTAGCTAAACGGCAAAATGCTTTAAAGTTCGATGCCAACATCACAAATCTTGAGCTCAACAACTTTTGTTAGAGACATCATAAGGAGTTTCTTTGTTTTACAAATGAAGAAATATAAGACAGTATAACTGATTTGAAACCAAATAATGAGGGAGATCACAGCGGGTCAGGTAGGATCTCCAGCATTTTTTGTTTTCAATACAGATTCCAGCATCTGCAGTAATTTGCTCCTATAACTGTGACTTGTTCATTTAACTATTTCATGTAAAAATAACTTTTTGTTGTTTCAAAGCCGATGTTTCAATTTGATCAGAGTTCATGTTCATCGTGAAGAGCAAAATTCACATTGTAAAAGGGGCAATTGATAGCAGTCTCTGGGTCTTACTATGGTCTAGCATAATATTGGGCAGAAAGAGTACCCAGCTCTTCTGTTTTTCCTAGTTTGCATTAAAAATTCCACTAATGGAAGTTGGTGGATCAGGTAAAGCCATTTAAAGGAGTGAAAATCTATGTTTTCTCATGTCCCTGTAATAAACAACCGGAAGATGTTACATTTCTATGGTGAAAGGATATTTTAGGACAAAGTGGGTAATGTGCAAGCAACACACTGGTTCCAATTATATAACAAGTTACAGTTTCAAAGAATGAAATCTTCACAGTGTAGTATCACGGAGTATCGCAGAGTTAATCTTTCTATCATCTACTAAATGCCGTCTACTATAAAGTGTTTACATCATTTGCAACCAATTGCTTCTGACAAGATAGTATCAAGCATTGACAATTATGGCTTTCAATTAATCACTTTGTAAAATTAACTTTGTTTCTACACACATCAATTACAACATAGCTGGTAATGAAGAGCCCAAGAAAGTACCTATATATAAAATAAAAAACTATGTTAATCTGAAGCTCTAGTTTTAGTGCAAATTTGGGGAGATGTTCAAAATCTGGAAAATGTTGGAATGTCATATTTACTTTCAATTATTATTAACTAATAACATAATAGTTAACTGGATTCTGGGTAATCCAAGATGGAGGATGGGAAAATTTCTGACTGGAACTGGCTGCTCTTTTTTTTTTTGAGGTATTTTAGGTGTTGAAGGTGATTTCCTTGAATTCCAGGAGCAGCATTTACTGTTTTATATGCTATTGTATTTGTTTTGGAACGTTGGAAAAAAGTCAAAACAGCAGCAGTTTTAAAAGGAAGAAAGACAGACAAAGGCAGTTAGCACATGGTCTGTACGGGAGAGAGAGAGAAAGAACCCCACACTGCTAACTGACACAGCAGTGAACCTGTACATTTACTGCCTTTGCTGAATTCATGTATCACTAGACATCAGAGTGTATCGAGGAAAACTTAACAAACAGTGAAATTCACATCTGGTCTTGAAAGAACCAGTTTGGGAGAGGTCACAGCAAAGAAACAGATAAGTGAATAGTTTTAAGTATAGCCTTGCTGTAAATCACCAATAGTGAGTAGAGTGGGTTCTTTCTCGATTGTATATTTTTGTTGGGATCTGTCTCTTGATTAAATTTTAAAAATATGAGCCATAATTATTAAGTTAGCCTGGAGCAGTGTTTTATAGAGCCATAAGACGGTGCTATTTTCTGGGTCTATGGTAGAGTGATATGCTACTCTTGGATGTTGGAGTTTCAGGAAAGTTTAAGGGTTACTGAGGATTATATCTGCAATAAATGTTGGTTACAGATCCTGACAGATCGAATGGATCAGTTGAAGTGACAGTTAGAGGCAATTAGGAATTTGCAAGAATTAGAGGGTGTGATGGATGGCAGTTATAGGAAGGGAGAAAAGCTGCAGATACAGTCAGGTACATGGGTAACCTCCAAGAAAGGTCGGAGAGGTAGGCAGGTAGTACAGGAGTCTTCTATGGCTATCTCCAAGTCAAACACATGCGCTGTTTTGGAAAAAGTAGGGGTTGATGGACTTTCAGGGGAATGTAGCACGAGCAGCAAAGCTTCTGGTATCAGGACAGGCTCTAATGTATTGAGGGGTACATCGGACTCCAAGCAATCTATTGTGTTAGGAGACTCTCTAGTCAGGGGCACAGACAGTCATTTCTGCAGTCAGCAGCAAAAATTAAAATGGTGTGTTGCCTCCCTGGTGCCAGGATCAAGGATGTCTCAGACAGGGTGCAGAATGTTCTCAAGGGGGAAGAGGGCTCAGCAGAAGGTCATTGTACATATTGGAACCAACGACATAGGAAGGGAAAAGGATGACATTCTGAAGGGAGAATATAGAAAGTTAGGCAGGAATTTAAAAATGAAGTCCTTGAGGGTAGTAATATCTGGATTACTCCCAGAGCTGGTGCATAAGAGAAGGATTCACATTTTTGGTCATTGGAATATCTTCTGGGGTAGAAGTAACCTGTATAAAAAGGATGGATTGCACTTGAATTGGAAGGGGACTAACATAATGGCAGGGAGATTTGCTAGAGCTGCTCTTGAGAATTTAAACTAGTAAAGAGCAGGGGTAGGACCCAGGGTGATACTGAGGGAAGAGATCAATCTGAGATTGGTACAGTTGGGAAAAGAAATAAGTCAACCAGTCAGGGCAGGCAGGGGCAAAGCAGAGAACAAGGTAAGACTGATAAATTAAGCTGCAAGAAGCCTAACAGGGAAAGCAGATGAACTCAGGGCATGGTTAGGAACATGGGACTGGGATATCATAGCAATTACAGAAACATGGTTCAGGGATGGACAGGACTGACAGCTTAATGTTCTAGGATACAAATGCTATAGGAAGGATAGAAAGGGAGGCGGGGGGGGGGGTGACATTTTTGATAAAGGATAGCATTAAGAGGCAGTTGTATTTAAAGGGGATATGTCTGGAAATACATCCAGGGAAGATATTTGGATGAAACTGAGAAATAAGAAAGGGATGATCACCTTATTGGGATTATATTGTAGACCCCCAAATAGTCAGCCGGAAATTGAGAAACAAATTTGTAAGGAGATCTCAGCTATCTGTAAGAATAATAGGGTGGTTATGGTAGGGGATTTTTACTTTCCAAACATAGACTGGGATTGCCATAGTGTTAAGGGTTTAGGTGGAGAGGAATTTGTTGAAAGTGTACAAGAAAATTTTCTGATTCAGTATGTGGATGTGCTGAGAGGGTGCAAAACATGATCTACCCTTGGGAAATAAGGCAGGGCAGGTGACTGAGGTGTAAGTGGGGGAGCACTTTGGGGCCAATGACCATAATTCTATTAGTTTTAAAATAATGATGGAAAAGGATAGACCAGATCTAAAGGTTGAAGTTCTAAATTGGAGGAAGCATAATTTTGACAGTATTACGCAAGAACTTTCAAAAGCTGATTGGGTGCAGATGTTCGCAGGTAAAGGGATGACTGGGAAATGGGAAGCCTTCAAAAATGGGATAATGAGAGTCCAGAGACAGTATATTCCTGTTGGGTGAAAGGAAAGGCTGGCAGGTGTAGGGAATGCTGGATGACTAGAGAAATTGAGGACTTGTTTAAGAAAAAGAAGGAACTAACCGTCATGTATAAACAGGAGATCGAGTGAATCCTTAGAGTACAAAGGCAGTACAGAGAGTATACTTATGAGGGAAATCAGGAGGACGAAAAGGGGACATGAGATAGCTTTGGCAAATAGGGTTGAGGAGAATCCAAAGAGTTTTTACAAATACATTCAGGACAAAAGGATAACTGGAGAGCGAATAGGGTCCCTCAAAGATTAGCAAGGCGGCCTTTGTGTGGAGCCGGAGGAGATGGGGGACACAGTAAATGAATATTTTGCATCAGTGTTTACTGTGGAGAAGGACATGAAAGATATGGAATGTGGGGAAATAGATGGTGACATCTTGAAAAATGTCCACATTACAAAGGAGGAAGTGCTGGATGTCTTGAAATGCATAAAAGTGGATAAATCCCCAGGACCTGATCAGATGTACCCTAGAACTCTGTGGGAAGCTAGAGAAGTGATTGCTGGGCCTCTTGCTGAGATATTTGTATCATCGATAGTCACAGGTGAGGTGCCAGAAGACTGGAGGTTGGCTAACGTGGTGCCACTGTCTAAGAAAGGTGGTGAGGACAAACCAGGGAACTATAGACCGGTGAGCCTGACATTGGTGGTGGAGGGAATCCTAAGGGACAGGATTTACATGCATTTGGTAAGGTAAGGACTGACTAGGGATAGTCAACATGGCTTTGTGCATGGGAAATCATGTCTCACGATCTTGATTGAGTTTTGTGAAAAAGTAACAAAGAGGATTGATGAGGGCAGAGTGGTGGAGGTGATCTATATGAACTTCAGTAAGGTGTTCGACAAGGTTCCCCACAGGAGACTGGTTAGCCAGATTGGATGTCATGGAATACAGGGAGTACTAGCCATTTGGATACAGAACTGGCTCAAAGGTAGAAGACAGAAGGTGGTGGTGGAGTGTTGTTTTTCAAACTGGAGGCCTGTGACCAATGGAGTAACAAGGATCAGATGCTGGTCCACTACTTTTCGTCATTTATATAAATGATTTGGACATGAACATAGTAAGTTTGCAGATGACACCAAAATTGGAGCTGTGGTGGACAGTGAAGAAGTTTACCTCAGCTTGCAACGGGATCTTGATCAGATGGGCCAATGGGCTGATGAGTGGCAGATGGAGTTTAATTTAGATAAATGCGAAGTGCTGCATTTTGGGAAAGCAAATCTTAGCAGGACTTATACACTTAATGGTCAGGTCCCAGGGAGTGTTGCTGAACAAAGACTTTGGAGTGCAAGTTCATAGCTCCTTGAAAGTAGAGTTGCAGGTAGATAGGATAGTGAAGGAGGCTTTGGTATGCTTTTCTTTTTGGTCAGAGCATTGTGTATAGGAGTTGGAGATCATGTTGCAGCTGTACAGGATGCTGGTTAGGCCACTTTTGGAATATTACATACAATTCTGGTTTCCTAGCTATCGGAAGGATGTTGTGAAACTTGTAAGGGTTCAGAAAAGATTTACAAGAATGTTGCCTGGGTTGGAGGATTAGAGCTAAGGGAGAGGCTGAATAGGCTGGGGCTGTTTTCTTGGCAGCATGAAGGCTAAGGGGTGACCTCATACAGGTTTATAAAATCATGAGGGGCATGGATAGGATAAATAGACAAAGTCTTTTCCCTGGGGTGGGGGAGTCCAGAACCAGAGGGCATAGAGGAAAGATATAAAAGGGACCCAAGGGGCAACTTTTTCAAGCAAAGGGTAGCGTATTTATGGAATGAGCTGCCAGAGGGAGTGGTGGAGGCTGGTACAATTGCTCCATTTAAAAGGCATTTGGATGGTTATATGAATAGGAAGGGTTTAGAGGGATATCGGTCAAGCATTGGCAAATGTGGCTAGATTAGGTTGGGATATCTGGTCAGCATGGACAAGTTGCACTGAAGGGCCTGTTTCCATGCTGTACATCTCTGACTCTTTGACTCCAAGTGAAGTGCAAATGTAGCCAGAGTTTCAAAACTAATTTGCAATTCTCGTGCTATAAATCTGTTTAGTACAGTCAGGATGACTTTGTAAACATAGCATTATACAATTTTAGCTTTCACTTGTCACAGCTGAATAATACAAAGCTAACTTAAAGATTTAAATGAAAGTTTAAACAGACCATCATGGCTGTTGGGTCAGCCTTTACATTACAATAAACGTAGAGTTGTTACCTAGTGAGCTAAGCCTGAAGGAGAGAAACCTTTCATGCACGTACCTCATCATTGCTTATGCAGAGAACAGCACGAGAGATCAATAGATAAGAAGACTTCTGAATTGATCTGCTCCCCTCGCTTGATGAAAGTTACTGTCCACAAGCCCAGCAAGTAGAAGTGAGTCCTTTGAATGCCTTTCCCTCTCTGAAAGAGAATACTTGCGCGGGTGACCCTGGAGTCAGACTGCATGATGTACACTAGTCCAGCATTTACCTCAGGCTTTCTTTTGTAACTAGCAGATAAGTTTGGACATTCTCTTGGAATTGAATACAAATCTCAACTCACACACATCAGTGGTAGTACTGCCCTTCTTGCAAATTGTCAGAAATGACAGTTGGTTTTTGCCATAAACAAGTTAGTGGTTCAATGCAAAATAGAAGAGTGGAAATGGAGCAGCATAAGTGAGTGCTATACACTTATGCTACCCAGAGCTGTCAGTGCCAGTAATGTAAGCAGAGCATTATTATTGCAAGTACCAAACTGGACAATCGCCAATTTACTGATACAATTGACAACAAGATTTCTAAAAAGCACAGCAGCACAGATTTATACTTCTTTCAAATTGTTTATGCTTCTGAAGAGTTTGAGTTTAAAATTCCTACTTATGTTCATAAAATTGTGATTAAAGTTATTCATTCCTAATCTTGAACAATTATTGGACAGAAACTCAACATTTAGTATCTTGTGTCATTCAAAATTCAACATGAATACATGCTTTTTGTCTTCTATTCTTTTTAGTTTGCGTTAACATTTCCACGAACTGAAGTGGGTGAATTAGGAGTAATAATCATTCAATTCAATATTTTTTTGATGACCTTTTGATCAACTACCAAAAGACACTGCATTTCTATGATGAGATATTGAAAGTATATGTGAGGACATAAGGACATAATGTGCAAGTAACACAGTTGCTTCCTATTATATGACAAGTTACAGATTCAAAGAAAATGAAATCTTCACAGTGTAGTATCACAGAGTGCTGCAAAGTTAATCTTTCTATCATCTGCTAAATACTGTCGACCATAAAGCGTTTACATCATTTACAATCAGTTGCTTTTGATAAGACAGTAGCAAGCTCTGTCAATTGTGGCTTTCAATTAACCTCTCTGTAAATTTAACTTTGTTTCTGCGCACATACCTTTTAAAACAATTTCAATTTATTTGGTTTTATGTTACAAATATCTGCAGCCCTCTTACAATGACCCATTATCCTTCCCTGGAGATTGCTCTGAACCAACTGTTAAATGTCACTATAAAAAACCAATTCAGTGTAACACAGAAAAAATATCTGAAGAGCTTCTACAAGACTCTCTATTGAAAAATAATCTGATAATTGAAACACAAATTGAAATTTCAAGAAAACCTTTACATGTAATCATATAAATAATGTTATAACAATTTTAGACTGATTTTTTTCATGTTAAAACATTGGTTTGGCTCAGTTTGTAGCATTCTTAGGGCTCCAGTCAGAACCTTGAGTCACAAGTTTCATTTTATTATTTTACCACATAACTTAGCCTGCTGTCCCACAGTAAGAATGTGCCAGATTGTTGGAAGTGCTATACTTTAGATAAGACACTGTTTGTAATTTATCATTGCAGTAATTACAACAGGCTTTTGGTCAACCACTGACCTGCATGCACGTCCTAGCAATTTAAAAATGTCAATCCTTTAAAAGGGGACTGGATCAATTTCAGTTGAGAAGTAGAATTGAGGGTGACGAAAAGATATTTAAAGACACCAATTGATTTATCACTCCCACTACTTGGAGCACATCACCATCACCATGCCCCTGATCCTCCAATCCCCAGTGAAATAAACACGTTCTCCCAAATTAGAGAGATCAGCAAGTGATGTGGAACAGAAATCCATGACAAAGAAATCTAACCTGGAGGTGTGTAGAGACAGAGTTGGTCAAGCAGATTACATTTTCTTTTCACTGTGATGGTGCGAGGAAAGGGAGGAAGGTATAATGATTTTGTGTTCGATAAAGACTTGTGGTAACACTGTGATAATTTGGTTATGTAATTGGATTAATAATCCCAAAGGCCTAATTTAATGATCCCAAGACTTGAACCCAGCAGTGCAGGAATTTGAACTCAGTTAAATAATTCTGGAATAAAATACGAGCATTGACAAACAGTGGCCAGATTTTATGAATGCTTGTATTTACCAGATTGTCATAAAATTCCATCTGTTTCACTAATGTTCTTCAGAGAAACAGATGTGCTGTCCTTGCCCATTCTGCCCTGTCAAGTCACCATGATCTTTACCAGACTATAGGGCTGCTCTCTCATTAGAGAGAGACAACTGGTGGTGATATAACCTGACAGCCACCACACCTCAGGCGAGGGAAGAAGTTGAGAAGGATATTCCTTCTAGTATAGGAAGTGAACCTACACTGTTGATGTCATTCTGTTTCAAAAACCAAATATCTAGCCAACTAAGCTGAATTGACCACTCTGCCTGAAAGGTGACTGTAGACAAATATCAGTGTGGTGCACTTTTAACTGCTCTCTGAAATGACTGAGATAGCCAGCCACCCAGTTGTATTAAAGGCACTGATTAACCATTACCTTCTCGATGACTAGCAGCAGCGGACAATAAACTCAAAGCATGACCCAAACATGTGCATTACTATATTAAAAAATCCTGCTTCAATCAACCATTGTAAATCATAATAACTCTTATTCACTTCACTGATGTTTCTAAGACACTATCATGCATAATATGGGTGATTCCTTTATCTGCATAACAATTGCTGCAATTCATTGTGGAAATGTTCAGATGTTTCAGAGAAAATGCTTATGAATACAATCATTCATTTCAGTGATGGCTATGGATTCTTATTGAAATTTCTCCAAAATGAGACCTGTTGCTGTGATTCTTTAGTGTAAAACCAGAAATAAATTATTTCCCCATCACTTTCTCATCTTAAAGTTTCACACTATAGTACAATAATGAAAATCCAATGGAAATGTTGGTGCAAACACAGAAACACACAATAATTTATCTTTGGGTTTTTGTGCTAATCATAACAAGAATCTCAATAGTGGAAAATGTTCCCTTTTGAGACACCAATGGTTTTAAACAGTCCATCACCTGCCCTGTTTCTTGCCAAAATAAATGAGGTTGTGAGCTACTGAAACTTGCATGGCACCTGTGAAACCCAACTAGCACCAAAGCTACCTGATCCTGTTAAATAGATGGAACCCTGACAGGAGGCAGCTTTGATAGACTGTAATCCTATTCCAGTTGTAGAATCCCACTTGCAAATTGTCTGGTACAAATAATGGCTGCTCATAAATCTATCCCAGAAATATTACAATTTGTTTAGCGGGCCTGAGACAAATAGGGGCTGCAGGAAATACTCTGGCTCATTTGAGACTGTGCTGCAGCTGATCAGCACTTCAATACTCAGTAGATATGTTTAAATCAACCTAATCAGAGATAACAAATTTCCAAAACAGGTGGGACTTGAAACTGGGCCTTCTGGCTCAGCAATGCAGGCACTGCTTTTGGAGGTCTGCTCTCTCAGTTTGTGTCTTTGCTATTAAAGGTTACTTTGCTGATTACAAGCTCTGTCCTTTATTGCAGTCATGACCAAAAGAGTTTAGCAAAACGTTCTAGAGATATACTTAAGCTGTGCCATTTATTGTAGAATCATAGAACCTTACAGCACAGAAATAGGTCAGGTCAGTTCATTGTGCTGTTCCCTCTTTGTGAGCAAGGTATCAAATTAAACCTCCTCTTCTGCTTTCTCCACGTGGCTCTGCATTTCTTTCTACATCAGATTTTACCCAATTTCCTTTTAAAGTTATTCAAGAATCATACAAGCCCCCTGTTGGGCCATGGATTCCAATTCTAACATATCACTCCATATGATGCCTGTTTCCACAGTAAATTAGTTTGTGGAGGGTCATTTTGTATTATTAAGTGTTGAAGGTAAACTGTAGCGTGCCTGCCAGGCATGTACATTATCATTTTAGGAGCTTAGTGAATTTCTTCGTCAACTAAGTTATAGATCCAGAAATGTGTATCTGGATATGGGGCGCAGTGGTGATGTTACTGAATTAGCAATTCAAAGCTACAGGTTAAGTTTCCGGAGATGATATTCAAATCCCATCCTAGCATTTTTCAAACTTGAAATTAGTTTAAAACATATGTCATTCAAAAGCTGGTCTCAGTAAAATTATTCATTGGATTGTCATTTTTAAAAGCCCCCTTCATTCACTAATGTCGCTGAGGCAAGGAAATCCCATATCTTTATCTGTCTTACTTAGAAGTTAGAACTTGGAATCTGTACAGTGCAGAAGGAGGCCATTCAGCCCATCAAGTCTGCACCGATCCTCCTAGGGGCATCCAACCCACACCTACTCCCTATCCCTGTAACCACCATAGCCAACCCACCCAACCTACACATCCCTGAACACTATGGGCAATTTAGCATGCCCAGTTCACCTGATCTGCACATTTTTGCACTGTGGGAGGAAACGGAAGCACCAAGAGGAAACCCACGCAGACACGGGAAGAATTTGCAAACTCTTCACACGTTGTGAAGCAGCAGGGCTAATCACTGAGGACTTATATGTCACTCCAGATTCTCATCAACTATTTGCTGTAATGATATTAAAACTCTTATTAAGATCCTCAAAATTATCTCATACCATTTCAATGTGGTGTTAGTATCCACAGACCCCAATGCACAGGATTAAATAAATCAATGCAGCACATAAATGAAAAGATTAAAGTAATTGCTAAAATAATCTAAACCCATGAGAATTTTTGTATGTATCATGTGGTTAGGATCTGGAATGTGCTGCCTAAAACGGTGATGGAGGCAGATCCCATTGTCGCTTTCATAGGAATATACCAGTTAGGAACAGGAGTAGGTCGATTGACCCTTTGAGCCCACTTCACCATCCTGTAAGATCATGGTTAATCTGATAGTAGCCTCAATCCAATATTCCCACCTATATCCAGTAACGTTGGACTCCCTTGCCTTAAAAGGCTTCAACGTGTCCCATATCCACTGCTCTCTGGGGAAAAGAATTCCAAATACTCTCAACTCGAAGAAATAAAATCCTCCTCATCTCAAACTTCCATGGGAGATGCTTTTTTTTAAAAAATGTGACCTCTAGTTCTCATCTTGCCTTCACAGGAAAACATTCTTTCAGCAGCCTCCCCTATCAAGTTTCCTCAGGATCTTTCATGTTTCAATAAGACAAACTCTTATTTTTCTAAACTCCAACGGACACGATAAATCCCCTATCTCCACCACCTCAGGTTTCAGCTAAGTGAACCTTCTGTGAACTGTTTCCAATGAATTTGCATTATTTCTTCAGTAAAGAGACCCAAACTGCACACAGTATGCCATATGTGGCCTCACCAACATTCAATCCAAATGTAACAAAATTCCGAGTTTCCATTCCATTCCTCTAACAGTAAACAATAACATTCCATTTGGCTTCTGAATCATTTGCTGATTCTTCATACTACTTCGGTCAGATTCATGTACCAGGACACCTTGGTCCTCCATACCTCGGAGTTCTGCAATCTTTCTCCATTTAATGAATATGCTGCTTTTCTATTTTTCCTGCCAAAGTGAACATGTTTACATTTCGTGACATTATGTTCCGCTTGGCAAAAAAACTGTTGACTCATTGAACCAAACTATATCTCAGTACAGACTTCTTAGGTTTTCTTCACAACTTAACGTCCTACCTATCATCAGGAAATTTACCAACATGATTTATACAGGTCGGAACCAATTGAGGGCTACCTCTGAACCCTGTAGCACTCCACTTATTCCATCCGGAAAACACTCAAAGCACCAATATACACCCACCCTCAGGCAGATGGAGGATAGTGTGGGGACAATGTGAAGTTGTATACTTTGGCAGGAAGAATGCAAAACAGAGTATACTTAAACAGAGAACAGCTACAGAATTCTAAGGTGCAGAGACATCTCAGGAGCTCCAGTGCATGAGTCAAAAAAAAAGTTGAAAATGCAGACTCAGCAAGTAATTAAGAAAGCTAGTTGAATGCTATCCTTTATTGTGAAAGGATAAGCCTATGGCAGGATGTTACACTTCAGATATACAAAGCATTGTTGAGACCATGTCTCAAACGCTGTGTGCACTTTTGATCTCCTTATTTCGAGAAGGATATAAAAGTCTGCTGGAGGCAGCTCAGAGAAGGTTCACTACATTGACACCTGGAATGGGAGAATTATCTTATGAGGAAAGGCTGGACAGGCTGGCCTTGTTTTCTTGCAGTTTAGAAGGCTGAGGGGGTGACCTGATTGAAGTATTTTACAACCTTTAACAATCTTGACAAGGTGAATGTGGCAATCATATTTCCTCTTGTGGGGGAGTCCAGAACTGGAGGGCGTTGTTTTAAAATTAGTAGTCATCCTCTTAAAACAAAGTGTGGAGAAACTTTTTTTTCTATCAGAGAGTAATGAATCTGGAATTCTTCATCACAGAGGACTGTTGAAGCAGTGGTGTTAAGACTATTCAAGGCTGAGATAGATGAATTTTTAAATCAGAAAGATGATCAAGGATTGTGAAGGAAAGACAAAGAAGTGAAGTTGAGGGTTATCAGATCAGCCACGATTTCATTGAATGGTGGAGTTGACTTAATGGACTGAATTATCTATTTCTGTTCCTATGTCTTATGATCTTACAGAGTATTGTTGATAAAAACAGACATGTCAGCAAAGGGTTTTGTTTTGCACACATCAGAACAGACATAAAAAAGCCAAATTTCAAATGGAATGACAATTTATACTGCATGAGAAAAGGAAATCTATACTACATGATTGGTACACAGACTGAAATTACGACACAGAGGCCGCTATCCCGTCACCAAGTCACCCTTTATTTACATGTGAGAAGTATACTGGCTGTGGCCAGCCAGCTCAGAGTCAGTCCCCAGACCTGAGAAGATTCTAAATCCCCTCTTCATATTATGTTTTCTAATCTCCTGGTTATTTTTTTGTCCAATTGAGGAAATCCTAATCTCCTGGTTCTCTTTTTTTTTAAATAGATTTTTTAATTAAAGACCCCCACACTACCACATGACAGCAGCAGTGCTTACTTTTCTCCCCCAGCATCCATGTGGTGTGTGTGCAGGTGTGAGACAGTGGTAAAACAAGTGCATAAATCTTATTAATTTTCCATCACCAGGAAGGAAAACACCCATGTGATCAGTGACAAGCAGTGTCCTTCTCAACAAAGGACAATGCATACATGATCGAAGTGAAAGGGTGGTTCGGGATTAAATCAAAATAGAATCAGCTCCCCTGGTTATTATTTTTGCAAGCTTGCCCTGCATTGCTTAGACCTTTGAGTATCGGAGCAGGATGTCATGTTGAGGTTGTAGTGGATTGGTGAGGCTTCTTCTGCAGTGTTGCATCCAGTTATTGTCACCCTCTAATAGGAAAGATATTATTAAGCTGGAGAAGGTTCAGATAAGATTTACCAGGATGTTGCTGGAAATGGAAAGTTTGAGTTATAAGGAGAGGCTTGACAGGTTGAAACGGTTTCCTCTGGACCGTAGGAGATTGAGGGGTGACCTTTATAGAGGTTTATTAACTCATGAGGGATATAGATAAGGTGAATGTCAGGTATCTTTTCCTGAGAGAGGGGGTTTTCAAGACTGGGGTCATATTTTTAAGGTGAGGGTAACTTTGTTACAAAGAGAAGTTCATGTGTAGAATGAATGTCCAGAAGAAGTGGTCGATGCAGGTACAGTTACAACATTCAAAAGAGATTTGGAGAAGTACATGAACAGGAAATGTTGGGGGATAGGTAGGACTGGTTTAGCACTGACCGGTAGGACTGGTTTAGATTGGGATTATGGTTGTCATGGACTGGTTGGACCAAAGTGTCTGTTTCCATGCTGTATGACTCTATGACACTGATCCAGCTCCCACAGAGCCAGCTGTCAAGAGTGACAGGATGCCTGACCCTCCTGTTTTTCCTTTCTCCCCACCACCCTACCACCTAACAGGGGTAGTGCTTATTTTCCCACAGCACCCATTCCGTGTATGTGTGCAGGTGTCAGACACAGTGAAGAACAAACAAGCGTGTAAACTTTTATTCATATTCGACCACTGGGAAGAAAGGAAACACCAGAGTGGCCAGTAATAAGCAGTGCCCTTCTCGTGATCAAAATTTAAAGGAGGTAGTTACAGATTAAATCAAAATAGAATCAGATCCCCTGGTTATACTTTTTTTTTTTCCTTTCTTTCTGCAAACAGAAAGAAAACCCAGAAAAAAGAATCTCAATAAGTAATAAAGAAAAACAAAAAAAATCAAAACAAAGTCTACCTGAAACAAGGGGGAAGAGACAAAAAAGGAAAACTTTCCTCCTCGTTTGGAAACACCAACAGCAGTAATAGGACACATTGAACTGCATGGACCACACAGTCAAAGATCAGTTTCCCCCCTAACCCCTCAACAAAAAATGAACAGTCCTTCACACACTGATCCAGCTCCCTCACAGCCAGCTCTCAGAGTGAACAGAGCCTCTGACATTCCTTTTTATTTCTTTTTCTTTTTATTTTCCCCCTACACTGCCACCTAACTGCAGTAGTGCTTATATTTTCCCCAGCACCCCATGGTGTGTGTGTGCAGGTGTGAGACACAGTGAAAGACAACTGGTGTACAAACCTTTACTCAATTTCCACCACCGGGAAGAAAGGAAAACACCTGAGTGGCCAGTGACAAGCACTGCCCTTCTCAAAGAGCAATGCTGTGTGATCAAAGAGTGAGGGGGAGTGGTTAGGGATTAAATCAAAATAGAATCAGATCCCTGCTTTATGTGGAACACAAACCAGTTCAACAGACAATGAGAGACGTTACAGTGAGCTGGAATTTAAAATGGGCAATAGCCCCACATGCAACTTTCAAATTTGAAAACACACATACTCCTCAGAACCTGTTACAAAGCACTCTGACATTAAGCTGCAATGCACCCATATTCAAAAGCACACTGATCCAACCCCTGCAGCTACGGAGGATATCACCAAACAACAACGATTAACATGCAACAGCGACAAAGTCGCACACTGCATTCAAATCAGGGAGGACTCGAACCTCCAACCATCTGATCCAACGTCAGATGCGTTATTCGTTATGCCACTGGCCCCAATGGGCCTCCCCTGGTTACATTTTATTTTATTAAACAATTACAAAACAGTTTACAAAAAACATTAACAGCTGTACACAAGAGACAGCAGGTTTACAAGGGAGAGGAGCAGCAAAGCTAGGCCCCAAACCCTACCGTTCAACCATTTTACAGGGAGAGGAGGACAAACCGCAAATCCCAGTTCCACATATGACAAGACAGTAACAAGGACATTTGTACATTAGACAATACTGTTACATACAAAAGTGCAGACAATACAAGCCCAGCAAGCCCCCGCCCCTCCCACCTTCCGACCACTAAGGCAGCCCACCCCTACCCACCTTCCGGTTCTCGGTCCACCCCATGCCCCTTCCAGTTAGCAGTCTGCCCTGACACACCTTTCAACCACCTCTAGGCCAGCTCCCCTGGTTACATTGGTCAGCAAGGCTTTCCTGATTGGCCTCCAGGTTAACAATGCCAATCAAGAACCTCGCAGTCAATGAGGTCCAACTGATTCCAATTACTACACATGAGGACACTGATTGGCCAAGATTCTGCCATCAAAAATGTACCAGGATAATGTTATCCCACAAGCTTTTGTTTTAAATTCAAAACAAAAAGACATAGAGTCAAAGAATCACAGATGTACAGCACGGATATAGACCCTTTAGTCCATCTCGTCCATGCCGACCAGACATCCTAAATTAATCTAGTCCCATTTGCCAGCATTTGTCACATATCACTCTAAACCCTTCCTATTCATATACCTGTCCAAATGCCTTTTAATTGCTGGAATTGTACCAGCCTCCACCACTGCCTCTGGCAACTCATTCCACACCTGCACCATCCTCTCCATGAAAAAGTTGTCCCCTGGGTTGCTTTTAAATCTTTCCCCTCTCACCTTAAAATTATGCCCTCTAGTTTTGGACTCTCCCACCCCGGGAAAAGACTTTGTCTTTTTACCCTATCCACATGCCCCTCATGATTTTATAAATCTCTATAAGGTCATCCCTCAGCCTCCAACACTCCAGGGAAAACAGCCCCTGCCTATTCAGCCTCTCCCTTTCGCTCAAGCCTCCAAATCTGGCAACGTCCTTGTAAATCTTTTCTGAACCCTTTCAGGTTTCACAACATCCTTCCAATAGGCGGGAGACCAGAATTGCACGTAGTATTCTAACAGTGGCCTAACCACAGCTGCAACATGACCTCCCAGCTCCTATACTCAATACTCTGACCAATAAAGGAAAGCATACCAAATGCTCTCTTCACTATCCTGTCTACCTGCGACTCCACTTTCAAGAAAATATGAACTTGCACTCCAAGGTCTCTTTGTTCAGGAAAACTCCCTAGGACCTTATCATTAAGCGTACAAATCCTGCCCTTATTTACCATTCCATAATGCAGCACCTCACATTTACCTAAATTAAACTCCATCTGCCACTCCTCAGCCCATTGGCCCATCTGATCAACGTCCCATGGTACTCTCAGATAACCTCCTTTGCTGTCTATCACACCTCCAATTTTGGCATCATCTGCAAACTAACTAACCATGCCTCCTACATTCACATCTAAATCATTTATATAAATGACATAATGCTGTGGACCCAACACCGATCCTTGTGGCACACCACTGGTCACAGACCTCCAGTCTGAAAAGCAATCCTCCACCACCACCACCCTCTGTCTATGTACTTTGATTCATCAAGGCATTGCCTTTGGGAATTCACCAGGGAACTGTTGGCGCCATGCTTTTATTTAACTGAAACAGATGCAACTCCTGGACTTCCTGACGACAAATCCCTGCATATGGATTTGTGGTATTTACTCTAAAAAAAGATTTAAAATGCCAGATCATGTTTCTGCAAAACATCCTCAAGCCCTAAACTTATAATCATTTTGATCCCCTCCTGGCTAGCATTGATTACCTGTCCCTGCTTGTCATTGAGAAGGTGGTGCTAAGCCACCTTCTTGAAGCGCTGCAGTCCACCAGCTATGGGTTGACCCACAGTGCCATGAGGGAGGGAATTGCAAGATTTTGACCCAGCGACAGTGAAGGAACAACAAAATATTTCCAAGTCAGGATGGTGAGTAGCTTGTAGGTGTACTTGCAGGAAGCGGTGTTCCCATGTGTCTGCTGCCCTAATCATTCTAGATTAATTGCTCTAAAGCATAGTGCTTTCTCTGACCAAACACAGGAGCCATTCACATATAGAAAGATCCCATAAATGGCATATGGT
Organism: Chiloscyllium plagiosum; assembly: GCF_037043375.1. NCBI lineage: Eukaryota > Metazoa > Chordata > Chondrichthyes > Orectolobiformes > Hemiscylliidae > Chiloscyllium > Chiloscyllium plagiosum. The sequence continues at coordinate 82,396,683 of NW_028270146.1, forward strand.
CTGGATTATGTTTTTGGTTCAGAATGAATTGAAGAGGTGTTATGTGAAATTAGAAATGTCTCCAATGAAACTTGAACAGATCAGATAAACGATATTTAATAAAACAAAGAACTGAAGGTCACAAACAAAAGCAGAAATTGCTGAAGAAACTCAGGCAGGTCTGGCAGTTGCTGTGGAAAGGAAGCACAATTAACATTTCCAGTCCGATGACTATTAGTGGAGTTCTGATGAAGAGTCACCAGACCCAAAACATTAACTCTGCTTTGTTCCACAAGAAAATGATAACTTGCTGTGAAGTAGCTTGTCCAGATACAGCGCAAGAGCTAATTGCAGCTTGTTATCCCTAACAGCACACACATTCAATTCAATTTGAGATTATGTTCATTTGCTGGTTTGTCCTGTTTGAATTCTGTGTGCCATATAGCTTGGACAGCATGGTTATTAATTCTCTTCACTCAGAGGACCAACATCTACAAGTAACTTCAGCTCAAAGTATATATACCTTCATGGAATAATCAATAGAATTTCCTTTTTTTATCATAGATCCTTTATACTGACTTCTATACCCCTAATATCTAAGAAGACTAAAGTGAACACTCCTGGACAATTCATCCAATTGAAGACACACCAAACAATGAAGCACACCCTCAGTACTGCACTAAAATTGTGGTTTATATGTTAGCACAGTGCTTTGAAACAGACTCCCAGCCTTTATGTAACAGTCAAATATGTTTAATGCATGATAATTAACTAAATAAATGTAGATAGAATGCCTGAAGCACAGAACTTGAAGCTCCAATCTTCCATATCAAGGTAGCAGGCTGAAATTCACTATTGGTCATATCAGTGGATATCTAGCTCCTTCCGACAGCAAAGGGAAAGGAAGTCAACAAGTTATGTGATTTGCCTCAGGCCACTGTTGTACAGTCAGCAGTAGTCTGCCTACAACCAAGCAGTAATCTATCTGACCTCTCAGTCTAGGAAAGGTACCTAATGTAGAAAACCATAGAAAAGGATATATGTGTTTTTTTCGTGGGATTAGATTAGATTCCCTACAGTGTGGAAACAGGCTCTTTGGCCCAACAAGTCTATACCAACCCTCTGAAAAGTGACCCACCCGTACCCATTTCCCCCGAATACACCTCACACTACGGGTAATTTAGCATGGCCAATTTACCTGACCTGCACATCTTTGGACTGTGGGAGGAAACCAGAGCACCCAGACAAGGGGAGAATGCACAAACTCCACACAGACAGTCACCCAAGACTGGAATTAAACCTGGGACCCTAGTGTTGTGAGGTAGCAGTGCTAACCAATGATCCACCATGCCACCCCAAATTTCCCCTTTTCTCTGAAAGCAAATGGGCAATAATGGGTGCTTAGCAATAATGGCCAAAGAAGTAACATATTGTGAACTTCCCCAATTTTGTTAGCCTCATATTAACTGGAAGCATTAGTACTGTGGCTCAGTGGTTAGCACTGATGCCTGACAGTGCCAGGGGCATGGAGTCAAATCAGGTCTTGGGTGACTATGTGGGACTTGCATGCTCTCCCTGTGTCTGCGAGGGTTTCCTCTCACACTCCAAAAATCTGCAGGTTAGGTGGATTGGCCCATGCTCAATTGCCTTACAGTGGCCAGAGGTGTGTATACTAGATTGTTTAACCATGGGAAATATGGGGATAGGTTGAAATGCCCTTTGGTGCAGATTCAAAGGGCTGAATGGCCTCTGTCGGCAGTGTATGATAATACATTGCATTTACCCCTTGATATCTGTTCATACTGAATATAGCTTTGTACAATACTTGTAAAACTATTGACATGGATGATCATCTTTATCAGCAGCATCGAGAGGAAGTTGTAACAGGGACACTATCCCACAGAACCCACCAGTTTTTCATCCAATTATTTCAACTGAAAATAAAAGAATATACACCACCCTTGTGATTACTTTGCTTCTGTTTAATGCAAGCCCACAAAGACAATATTCAACTGCACTCTCTCTTCCTTTTCATTTATCACCTCAAAATATTTGGATTTTGCAGTGGCTCTTGACAGCAAACTATCAACATTTGGGCAGATTAACATGGGAAAGTTATGGGACTGAATCTTATTTTTTTTGGCTCAGTGCGAGTCAGATTGAGTTTTGTGGAGACAGGGTGTGCTGCAAGACGAACCATATGCAGGCCTCTTGACACTCTCCAGTTGGGAGGTTGGGAAGTTGGCTGGACCCTCCAGCTCCATTCTGCCTGATGATCACTGAAAACTCAAGGCCAGGTGGTCAATTTGTATTTTGTCAAGAAGAACTACAAGATGTCTGTTCCGACCTGAGGCAAAGAGCCCCTGTGTTTCCCAAACAAATCTCCAGGGCTAATGGGCTCCACTACAGAGCAGACTCCTCCACCCCAGCTGCAGACTAAGGGAGCTCAATGCTTCACAACAAGAGGAGGAGAAAAATGTACTCTGAGCCATGGATGTGATGGCTAAAAATGTTAGAAAAATAGATTTTGTTTTGCAAAAAAAAGTTGCATAAATTGTTTGTTTTGCAAGCAATGTTATTTTAATAGTTTTCTTAGTTCTGTGAACCTTGTGTCTCACCAATTAATTGGTTATCGCTGCCTATGTTTTGGCGCTAGATGCTTTGTAGCACCCTGCAGTATCACTCCTTGACCATTACCAAGCTCAGTGTATGATTAGCATCGAATACTGTACATTATGTCAGACCTGGGGTAGTAGTGCATGAGCGTTGGCATTAGCTCACTCTCACACCTTTACCCATCATGCCGCACTTCAACACTGCCGACTGTTTTCATGGCAGTGCATCTGAAAGAGTTCTCCAGCAGAAATGCTGACAGGGAGATCACAACACATAGAAACGGTCAATGTTGCTGCATGGCCAGGAGTCAGGCAACTTATGATGTGTTTGAGGACAATGTTATTCCCATGTATTGTTTCTAGCCAGTGACCAAATACAGATGTAGCCCCCTCCCTCACATGCCATTTCACTTACCCCACCCATTGTGAGTCCCTTCACAGCCAATCTCCACAACATTGCGCACTATCCTTGTTCTTCATGATTAAAACAGCAGTGAGTTGTCCTCTGCCAGTGGCTTTCAACCTCAGTTTTAACATGTTGCTGACACCCTCAACGGTATACTCTCTTTCCTATGTGCCCATTCCATCAAAACTACAGACATCATGATTCCCTAGGTGAACAACCAGGTCACATACATGTGCCTACACCTGCATCTCTACCCCCTCCAATCCCCCAAACTCATTTCTGCAGAGGTCACAGGATGACTGTGGCTCAGCCGCTCAAGCAACATGACCCGTCAGCACCAATCTTCACCTCCCATTATCTCTTGACTGATGGATACACATGTCCCCAAAAGTGCCATACCTACAACCCACTCCTCCTCCCACCCTGGTCTCCATCAGGGCTAGCCCCATGGCGACAAAGGACTAGCAGTAACCTGCTCCCAAGAGCACAGAGGAATGGATCCCCCATGCAATATCACCCTGACCAACACTTTGCGTGGCTCAGGCCCAGGACTGGAATTGGAAGGTGCCTTTAACTAACTGTACTGGCCCCCCTGACTGACAGATGTCCAACTGAGTTGACTGTCACCTACTTCCCCAGTACTTTCAAACATTTCAGACACGTTGCGCAGCTTGCTACAGATGCCGTGTGCTTGGCACGAGCACAGAGGCCAAATGGTGCAAGTGCTACACCAACATGATGCAAACAATGTATTCTCCATTTCTGTAAAACACATGTATCACTCTAGGTCTCCTTCAGAATTCAAATGTAGAGCAGTATGAGAGAGGGAGATGGGGTTTTCTTGGGAAATCAAAGCAGAATTTGCAATTCAAAACCAAAAAAAAAATTGTTTTAATTGAAAGGGCAGTCAAAAAGTGAGGAAACAGCTCAGTGCCAGAGGTGATCAGTTAGCTCAGCTGACCAGTTAGCAATGCAGAGTGATGCCAATACCTGTAGTGGCCAAGGCTACCATGAAGGCCCTGCCTTCATAACATACCCCCTTGCCTGAGGCAGTGACCCTCAGGTTAAATTCCACTTGTTGTCTCTCTCTCTTTTTGATGAGAGAACGGCCCTTTGGGATTATGGCGATGACTTTTTATTGTCATACAAGGCTGTGAGAACATGAATACTACCTTTGACTTCCCCAGGTAGTATCTACGATTACTAGGTTTTCCAGACCGGGGTTTACGCTACAATTTTACTACAGGCCCAGTGATTATCTTAGCCAGAATAGAGGTTGAATGCTACACTAGTCTGAATCTCATGTTTACTGTTGCGCCAACTGAGCTAACTGGCCTTCCAATTGCTAGCAAAACAAACTAATTGTCAATTTTGCTCTTCATCCTCTCTATCATGACACTGCAGATAATTCCCATTTAAATGCAATGATGAATCATGATCACATTTTGATTCACTTTGCTCTCTCAAGGTATATTAATGACAGTTTATTTGGGGAATTTTTTTTAATGACGACATGTGGTGTTTTCATTTAATTTGTTTAAAGTACACAATGGTAAATTTGATTTGACATTCAAGCCTTTTCTGTAGTGACTTAATGCCTTAGTTGTTTCATCTGTTGGCTGACCAACATATATTAGCTGAAATGTGTGATTGAATCCTCTAACAAGACAGCAAGACAATAACCCAAAATTTGACAATGCTGGCAGGAATTAGTCAAGAAAGAAAGTGTCATTTTACAAGAATTTCATGTACACATATACTTGGTTAAAAGAAGTTTGCCATATTTTAACCTGCTGCAATGTGATTTCATTTTAAATGAAAAATTAAAATGATATTGTCACAGTTTTTTGTCAGTTAATAAATTGGCAATAAAAGCAATAAAGTGACTATATCACCACGTCATCTCAGTTTAAAGATTTCTCCATGTTAAAATGGAACATTTGTCACAAGCTCAGCACAAGAGTAATCTCTATGTAGTGACTGCTACTAACATCTTACATGACCAATTGCATTGCGCATTGAACACAGTCATAATTACTGACCTAACCTGTATGACAGGTATCTTACTTTTAAAACTAACAATTATCTGGTGATTTGATTAGAAAGATGCAATATTACAAAAGGCTGATGAAATTTCATTATAATTTCAATCATTAGTAATTATGATTGCAAATATGAAATTACTGTTATTTTATCAACAATGAGCAAGTTAATTCACATTTTCAATCATTAAGGGCCCAGTAATAATAGAAAATTTAAAACAACACAGATACTTGGCACACAATCCATTCGGTCTTTTAATAATAAATAAAATTCATTCCAATCCAATCATAGCAAATAATGTAGAGTTTATATATTTATACTTGCACCATTATATATGATGTCCATTTGAACATTTATATGTAGCATGCATGAGAAATTCAGAATATGAAGTTCATGGGTAGTCTGCACATTATTCTTTCCCTCATTAGATCTTATATTTTGCTAATAACAAGGCTTCAGAGACAGTATGTTCCTGTTGAAGCAAAGGGCAAGGCTGAAGGTGTAGGGAATGCTGGATGACTAGAGAAATTGTGTTTCTGGTCAAGAAAAAGAAGGAAGCATATGTCAGGTCTAGACAGCTGGGATCCAGTGAATCCCAGTAAGGGTAGTAGGCATATACTTAAGAGGGAAATCAATTGGGCAAAAAGGGACATGAGGTAGCTCTGGCAAATCAGGTTAAGGAGAATCCAAAGAGATTCTACAACTGCATTAAGGGGAAAATATCAACTAGGGAAAGAATAGGGCCCCTTAAAGATCAACGAGGCTGTCTATATGTGGAACCGCGGGAGATGGATGAGATACTAAACGAGTATTTTGAGTCAGTATTTACTGTGGAAAAGCATATGGAAGCTAGAGAACTGAGACAAATAAATAGCGATATCTTGAAAAATGTCTATATTACAGAGGAGGAGGTGCTGGACATTTTAAGATGTGAAAAGGTCAATAAATCCCCAGGACCTTATCAGGTATTTCCCAGAACTTTGCAGAAAGCTAGGAAAGAGATTGGTGAGCCCCTTGCTGAGATATTTTTATCATCAATAGCTATAGATAAGGTGCCAGAAGATTGGAGTTTGACTAATGTATTGCCATTATTTAAGAAAGTAAAAGCCAGGGAACTATAAACCAGTGAGTGGTGTGTAAGTTGTTGGAGAGGATTTGGAGGGACAGGATTTCCATGAACTTGAAATGGCAAGGACTGATTAGGGAGAGTCAACATGATTTTGTTTGTGGGAAATCATGTCTCACTAATTTGATCGGGTTTTTGAAGAAGTAACAAAGAATGACTTCTGCAAGGCATTCAGCAAGATTTTACATGGTAGACAGGTTAGATCACATGGAAACCAGGCAAGCTAGCAATTCAGATATAGAATTGGATTAAAGGTAGGAGACAGAGGATGGCAGTGGCCATTTATTTATTAGACTGGAGGCCTTTGACCAGCAGTGTAAAGATACTAGATCCACTGCTTTTCACCATTTATAAAAATGATTTGGATGTGAATATAGGAGGTATGTTTGGTAAGCTTGTAGATGACAACAAAATAGATGGTATATTGGACAGTGAAGAAGGTTATCTCAGAGTAGAATGGGACATTGATCAGATGGCCCAATGACCCATCGAGTGGCACTTGGGGTTTAATTTAGAGAAATGTGAGGTACTGCATTTTGGTAAGACAAGTCGGAGCAGGACTATATAATTAATGGTAGGACCCTGAGGAGTACTGCCAAACAAAGAGACCTTGGGGTGCAGGTGCATAGTTCCTTGAAAGTGGAGTTGCAGCTAGACAGGGTGGTGAAGATGGCATTTGACAGGTTTTACTGCACTGGTCAGTCCATTGAGTATACAAGTTGGCAAGCTATGATGTAGCTATATAGGATACTGATGAGGCCACTTTTAGAATACTGTGTTCAAATCTGGCCTTCCTGCTATATGAATGATGTTGTAAAGCTTGAAAGTGTTCAGAAAAGATTTACAAGAATGTTGCCAGGGTTAGAGGTTTGAGCTATAGGAAGAGGCTGAGTAGTGGACTTAGGTTTGCTCGCTGAGCTGGAAGGTTCATTTTCAGACATTTCATCATCATACTAGGTAACATCTTCAGTGAGTCTCCAGATGAAGCACTGCTGATGATTCCTGCTTTCAACTTATATGCTTGGGTTTATTTGGGTTGGTGATGTCATTTCCTGTGGTGATGTCATTTCCTATGACGTCATTTCCGGTTCTTTTCTCAGGGGGTGGTAAATGGGGTCCAAGTCAATGTGTTTGTTGATATCGCCAACCCAAAGAAACTCAAACATATAACTAGAAAGCAGGAATCATCAGCAGTACTTCGTCTGGAGGCTCACTGAAGATGTTACCTAGTATGGTGACGAAACATCTGAAAAATGAAGCTTCCAGCTCAGTGAGCAAACCAACATCCAGAACCTTGACCTGAGCTACAGATCTTCTCAAAACTCGCTAAAGCTGAGTAGACTGGAGATATTTTCACTGGATCATCGGAGGCTGACAGTTGACCTCCTGGAGGTTTATAAAATTATGAGGGGCATCAATAGAGTGAATAGCCAAGGTATTTTCCTAGGAGCAGGGCAAAACTAGAGGGCATAGGTTTAAAGTGAAAGGGGAAAGATTTAGAAGGGACCTTGAGGGGCAACTTTTTCACACAGAGGGTGGTGCGTGCATGGAATGAGCTGCCAGATGAGGCGGTGGAGGTGAATACAATTACAACATTTAAAAGGCATCCAGATGGGTATATGAATAGGAAGAGTTTAGAGGGATATGGGCCAAATACTGGCAATTGGGACCAGATTAGTTTAGGATATGTGGTCAGCATGGACCAGTTGGACTAAAATGTCTGTTTTCATGCTGTATGACTATGTCTTTATAATTCTCAGAACTAATTTTAGTAATCATTTTCTTGTTGGTGTCACTTGTAAAACATAGCTGAAAGCAACAGTTTGATTTTGTTTTTATTCCCTGGACAGAATTTCCACGCTTATGGGCACAACATGTCGGTCCACCTTTTAGACTCAAATTTATAATCCAAATCAGACATATTGCAAACCACGGCCATCTGCCCAATTGTTTCAAGTCAAAATTTCTGACAAGCTTGATTGTTGCCAGGCAACATACTCGTGTATTGAAACAAAATTTTATACAACAATATCGTTTTTTTTTGGATAAGGAATGAAACTGCGAGAAGGGAAAGAAAAACAGTTCTTGTGGGAAATCCAAGTTTGAAAATATATTTTAGAAGAACATGAAACTTAGTTGACAACCTGTCCATTAATTTACAGCACTGTCAGAAACCTGTCTCCTTACTGTCTACTTCAACATACAGGTCGCTTCGGTTTCCAGACAGGAGTCACTAAATCTTCTCAAAACTCGCTAGGAGTCACTAAATTTGTGGATGGCTGTTTTCACCGTCTCACAATGACAAAGAACAGTTTCACAGAGAGCAGTTTACTAAAAACCTGGTACATTATCCAGATCCGCACAGACGTGTTGTTTCGCCTTCACTTTGGAACCGCAAAACAATTATCACAACTCAGCAAACTGTCCAGCAAGAACCAACTCGGATCGAGAGGCTCAGTTACCGAGAGCTGTACCGCCTGGACATTTCATTCTGAATCACAAACTGCTGTTAGAGGAAGGGGGTCAGCCAGGGGGAGGAGGGGGGGCATCAGTGTGGAAACGGGGAAGGGGAGGGTCAGAGTGTAAACAAGGCTGAGGTTCCCAGTGGTAAGGCGGGAGGAGGGATTTCCGAATGGAAACAGCATTGTGGGGGGGGGGGGGGGGTCAAATCTCAACTCAGGACAAACTGGCATTTCCCAACCTCCAACATGAGAAAACTCTAGTGAGATCCTCCGTTTGCACACCGCGACCGCTGACTTTACAGTGTTTCCTTTCGGTCTCTAAGAAGTTCATGTAGTTTTCGCTCTCACTATCCTTGTCTGTGTTTTTATTTCTTTCTATCTCGTTCCGTCACTCTCTCTGTGTCTTCTTTCTTCTCTCTTTTTGACTATCTCTGTATCTCCCACCCCCTTGACTCTCTCCCTCTCCTCATCCCCCATCTCTCCGGCTCTCCCTCTCAAGGACCCCTATCTTAGCTCTTTGTCCCTCTTTCCCCCTCTCTCTGGCCCGTCCAACAGCCTTACCGACTCTCTGCTCCCTGCCCCTTCACCTGACCCCTCTTCCGACCACCTTCGCCCATTCCCTGACCCCTCTTCCTCTCTGACCCCCCCCCCCCAATCTCTGAACCTCTCTCTCCCTCTCTGACATCCCCATCTCTGACCCCTCTCTCTCCCTCTCTGATCCTCCTCCTCATCTCTGACCCCTCACTCTCCCTCTCTGACACCCCCATCTCTGACCCCTCGCTCTCCCTCTCTGACCCTCCTCATCTCTGACCCCTCTCTCTCCCTCTCTGACGCCCCCGTCTCCTTCCTCTTCCTCTGACTCCACTCCTCACTCTGACCTCTCTCTCTCCCTCTGAGCCTCCTCCTCATCTGACCACCCCTTCTCTCCCTCTCTGTCCCCCCTTCTCTCCCTCTCTGTCCCCCTCTCGCTCCGTCCCCCTCTCTCTCCATCTGTCCCCCCTTGTCTCCTTCTCTGTCCCCCTCTCTGTCTCCCCTTCTCTCCCTCTCTGTCCCCCTCTCTCTCCCTCTCTGTCCCCCCCTCCCTCTGTCCCCCTCCCTCTCTGTCCCCCCTCTCTCCCTCTCTGTCCCCCCTCTCTCCCTCTCTGTCTCCCTCCCACTCTGTCCCCCTCTCTGTCCCCCCCTCTCTCCCTCTCTGTCCCCCCTTCTCTCCCTCTCTGTCCCCCCTTCTCTCCCTCTCTGTCCCCCCTTCTCCCCCTCTCTGTCCTCCCTTCTCTCCCTCTGTCCCCCATCTCTCTCCCTCTCTGTCCCCCTCTCTATCCTTCTCTGCCCCCTCCCACTCTGTCCCCCTCTCTGTCCCCCTCTCTCTCTCTCTCTGTCCCCCTCTCTCTCCCGCTCTGCCCCCCCTCTCTGCCCCCCTTCTCTCCCTCTCTGTCCCCCTCTCTCTCCCTCTCTGTCCGCCTCTCTATCCTCTCTGCCCCCTCCCACTCTGTCCCCCTCTCTGTCCCCCCTCTCTCCCTTTCTGCCCCCTCTCCCTCTCTGTCCCCCTCTCTCCCTCTCTGTCCCCCTCTCTCTCCCGCTCTGTCCCCCCTGTCTGCCCCCCTTCTCTCCCTCTCTGTCCCCCCTCTCTCTCTCCCTCTCTGTCCCCCCTTCTCTCCCTCTCTGTCCCCCTCTCTCTCTCCCTCTCTGTCCCCCCTTCTACCCCTCTCTGTCCCCCCTTCTCTCCCTCTCTGTCCCCCCGTCTCTCCCTCTCTGTCCCCCTCTCTCTCTCCCTCTCTGTCCACCCTTCTATCCCTCTCTGTCCCCCCTCTCTCTCTCCCTCTCTGTCCCCCCTTCTATCCCTCTCTGTACCCCCTCTCTCTCTCCCTCTCTGTCCCCCCTTCTACCCCTCTCTGTCCCCCCGTCTCTCCCTCTCTGTCCTCCCTTCTCTCCCTCTCTGGCCCCGGTCTCTCCCCCTCTCTCCTCATCTGTGACCTCGCCGACCCTATCTCTCTGATATCCCACTAGTCCCCCACCCCCTCCCGTTAGCCTGGGCTAACTTCAGACCCCTCCGGTGCTGTGTCGCCTTGCTGAGCGTCTCTCTCTCTCGCTCACCCTGGCCCGGTGCCTGTCCCCGCTGACCGCGCTAACTTTCCCCTCGGGCTCGGTTGGTTACCTTCTGGTCCACGATGGAGCAGGCCATTTCGCGGACATGTGCGAGGGAGAAGTGGCTGCAGTCCAGGACGACGGGCTCCCTGCTCAGGCCGATCTGGATGTGGAAGGGGATCCCGTGGGGGCTGAGCCGCTCTGCTCCCGGGGATGGAGGGGAGCAGGGGCTGCCCGAGCGGATCACTGGCGCCGGGTTCATCATCATCACCAGCACCAGCGGCGGCAGCAGCGGAGCGCCACTCACTCCCTCTCTCGTAACTTCTCCACGTCCCACACTCTCCGGGCTACACTCAGCAAGGCGGAAGATGGCGACAGGCTGGGGGGGGGGGGGGGGGGGGGTGCTGCTTTGGCTGAAGAAGCAAACAGGAAGCGACTGTAAGAAAGCAGCTGAGCCCGAAACTGGAGAAACCTTCACCCCCCCCCCCACCCTCCCTCCCCACTTCCAGTCGCTGCTGCTGCCCCCAGACCCAGTCCATACACACCCTGGCTGCAGTCAGTCTGCTGCCATAGGACGGAGCTGCTCCCTGTCCCGTCCCTTTATTTACTTTCTCTCTCCTCCCACTGAACTCTGTACATCTCTTTCTGTTTATACCTGTGACCCTCTGGTCTATCTCGCTGCTTCTCTTCCTGATTGTTGTGTGTGTGTGTGTGTGCGTGTTTGTCTCTACCTCAATCGGTATGCCTGCACCACTATCTCTCCCTCTTGAACTGTGTCTCGAGGTTTCAGACTCCCGTGTCTGCATTACCTTGTTTCAATCTGTCACACGAACTCGTTCTGTTGTGTTCTGCTCCGTGTCTCTGATTCCTCACCCCCTCCCCAACTTCCCTCCCTCCCTCTCTCTCTCTCACCGTCCCTCTCACAAGTACCAGAGCAGGACCCTGTGTGATGGGAGATGCTGCCACCTGGAAGACCTCTGTCTGCAGTCTGCCCTGAGCAAGGACGGCATTGGGTAAAAGCAGGCTCTCCCCCTCCTAATCATCGCCTTTCCAGTTTGTCGATATTAGCATTGCAAATGCAGGGGGCCGGGCTGGGAGTGGGGGCTGCGGGTAGTGTAAAGGCTATAATCAACATTTCTATAACGCTTTCCGTCAAGCTGTCACTCTGAGGCGAATGTCAAACGCGGTTCCACCCCTTCCACTTTCCCTTAGAACAAATGTTATCTTAATTACTGTTCTTAGAAATACTTCCAAAAGATTGTCTTAAGACATTAGACAGTCCCCACACTGGAGCAGTACCTCTGCACACCTCACAGCTTTGCAAAGTAAGTTTCAGCTATGGTCTACAGACTGAGGTGCCCACCTTCCTGCGATTACTATTTACAAGCAACAAATGCTTTCGGTTTGTTTGCTGGATGGAGTCAAACTCCAATGTTTGTTTGTTTATTCATATACTACTATACAGAACCGAACTGCTTGAGTGACAGTGCATATAAAGGTATGCTTTTATGAATAAAGGATATTTTGAAATTTAAAAAAAAAACTATTTCTCTGTGTGGCGTGTAATTGCAAAGCCAAAGTTATATTCTTGTCAGAGGGGTTTTGGAATTGGAAAGGGGTGTGAGTAGGTAGATATATCGACATGCCTGCCGGTGCATCTGTGAGACTGAGTGTGTAAGTTGGTATCTGCTTGTGTGACGGTAGAGTTGGGTAGGGGGGGTCAGTCTATCTGAGCGTGTCTGCTTCGGTGTAACTCTGTCTCTCTCTCTTTCCGTGTTGGCGTCTGTCTGTGTCCCAGTGGGTGAGTGAGTGTGTGTGTGTCTGTGGGTATGGCTGACCCACACACTGAGTTATTTCTTTAGGAGTAAAGGGACTTTATCCGGTCCCCCTTCCTCCTGTCGCTAGAGATAAACAAACTCCCATCTCTTGGCATCCGAATGACTGCCACCTCACTCCTTTGAAGAAAATTTCAGTCGGTTTCTGGAGGGAACTCGTGCGGTTGTGTTGAATATTCTCGGAGCCCGATGAAAGAAAAGCAACTGTTCCCGGTGTGTGGCTGGTTCAGGAGCCGTTTCCCCGCTATTACCGAAAGAAACTTTCAACAACGTTATAATTTTTGAAACGTGCAAAAGTTTGAAGTTTGCTGCCATCGATATGATTTCAACAATAATTCTGAAATATATTTCCTTAGCTTAACGTTCATACGATTTCAAATAAAGCGAACAAAATATATTTGCTCCTTACTCCACTGTGAAAATAACAATTGGTTATCTCGCGGCAGCGTGTTTGAGGTTTAAAACTTCCTAAGTGTCACAAATGTTTAATTAAGAGAAATCTCGATGTGTCACTGAAATGCTAAGACAGGCCATTCAGTCATGTTAAAGTTATTTCATTTTAGGTTTGACTGACAGCAGTGATCCTGTATTAGACACAAAGTATATCTTGTGTCTGCAGCTTCCCTACTTCATTCATGGACAAAATCGAATTTGTTGCAAATCCGTTTCGCCAATGGGTCTTATGCTGAGGACCCCAAATCTTTATTTCTGAATTCTGACCTCAAAGGACCATGCTCCTGCAGTAAGATATAGCATTACAGATTGAATCGGAGGGACTGACAGTACAGAAAAATGCCCTTCGGCCCATTGAGCCTGCAACAATTCCAAAATAACCACCAACCTCTCTTAATCCTATTTTTCAGCACTTGACCCATGGCTTTGTATTTTTTGGCATCACAAGTGCATAGTTAAATAGTTCTTAAATGTCGTGAAGGTCCTGCCCCTTATAGGCCGTGAATTTCATATTCTCACCACCCTCTTCACATCTCCTCCATAGCTCCTGCTTCTTAAATTGTGGGTAATTTCCCAGATATGACATGAGTGTGTTCCAAACATGTTTTTGTCACTTAAAATGATTTGAGATAGATTGACTACTTATCCCTTAAATATACATTTCCTCTGCAATGTGTCACTATCCAGTCTCACAATGTTTTTCAAATTCCGCAGATATTCTCTGACGTCTGGTTCAGATCCTATTGGTCCAGGCTGCATTATGTTTTCACCAAAACAGAAGAAACCAGATTAAAAACAAAAGCAGAGATTGCTGGGCAGCATCTGGAGAGCAAAATTGAGTTTTGAATCCATTGTGACTTCTTCATACTCCTACAAGACTTGTTGAGTTTCTTCAGCATTTTCTGTTTTGATTTCAGATTTCCAGCATCCTCAGCATGTTGTTAGAAGAAATCAGCTCCCTTCTCCATCCGTGTGAAGTTTATTAATCTTAACCCAAATTTCAGGTGGAGTACTGCTATTGGCCTCAGCACCAGGCCTGGACAGAGAGTAATCAGATAGGTTCTCTGGACCTGGTAGTCACCTGAATCTGGAAAGTACACCTTTAGATGTTAAGAGGAAGACAGGTTGAGTGTGACAACTTCTGCAGCAGAACAACCTTCTGACCTCTTTGTCTCAGCTTACATCTGAAAAGCAGAGAGATTTGGAAAGATACTAGAGAGCTGCTTTGTTCATGGAATTAAACCTCAAACAAGGTGTGTGCTTTCAGAAAAGCAGGAAGCATTCAGTTCAAACCTTTTATTGGAAATTGAGTCTTAGTTGAGTCTGACAGTGTGGGCATTATTAAGACTTGAATACCTTGACAATTGAAAGCTGCATGATAGTTCACTAGTCTTAAAGGTTTACTCCCTCTTGCCTAGGGAAAGCGCCACTGATTATTCAGTGTCAATGAGTTTTTTAAAAAAAAGGCTTTTCTATGTATGTACCAGTTAGGGTGAAAGGTGTACCTTCTAAAATTCCATACCCTTAGGAAATGACCTGACCAGATGAAATAGAATTTAAAAGGCTTAATCAGTTCCCTTTTGACCAATATATACTGGCACTTAAGATAGAAATCATTAGTGCGTGGACTAGTGCTCTGTGAAGGTCACTGCTTTGAAAGCAGCCATTAAACACCCTTGCATTTTAGGTAAAGTATTCTTTCTCTCTCTGAGTAATGGAATCCAGCTAGCCAGCTGAAAGGAAGCAAGACAAAGGGATGACTCTTGTTTTGAGTATGGATAGCCAACCAGAGTCAAAAGGAAACAGGACAAATGAATTTCAAAGAATCTCAAAATCAACTATCAATTATCTACTACTTACATTTCACAAATAACCCAGAATATGATCTGAACATATTTTAATTTTTTTGTGTATGTGTGTTGTTTTATTAATTCTTCTTGTGTTACTAAGTAAGCAACTCTCTTTTCTGCTAACTCAAGAATTCTTGGTCTAATTGAATCTTTTTAAACCAGAAATTCTTTTGGCCTGGGAGGAAGATCTTTACAGCAAGATTATCTTTTGTAAATTAACCTTGTTGCAAACTATTGAGGAGTCTGGTGAATACAGAAGGGGAATCAGTTCATTCTGTCTCACCCCAGAGCTCGATAAGTTCAGTGTCTCATCTGTAACTAAAATTACTTGGAAATCTTGTCAGTAATTTGGTTGTTAAGGTAGTTGATTAGTGGCGGATAGTGGGAAATGGTGTTCCACACTGATCAATGCTCTTTATGATTTAAATCAACTAATTGGACTTCAAAACAAAATACAATTTCTAAATTTACAGGTGACACCAAATTGGTAGTGGTGAGGGTCAGTGCTGGCAATACTGAGGTGGACTGTAGCAAAATGCAGAAAGAAATGAATAAACAAGTAAACTGGTCAATGATGGTAAATAATATTCAACACAAATAAATGTGAAGTAGTACATTTTAGTAGGTGGAAAAGGAAAAGCTCTTGGAAGTTCAGAGAGTAGCTGGGGTAAAGGAACAAAAGGATCTCAGAACACAATGCACCAAATCACTAATGTGTCACAGGTTAGGAAAGTAATCAAATAGCAAACCACACAGTAGGCTTTATTTCAGCAGGAACAGATCATAAAAGTTAGGAAATTGTGGTATTTATCAAAACTTGGTCTGAACACATTTAAAGTACTGACTGCAGTTCTGATCACTATTATAAAAATGATGTAGAAGCACTGGAGAGGGTGCCGAGAAGATTTATAAGAATGTTGGCAGAAATGTGTGAACACATATATTTGGAATGGATGTACAGACTGTGTCTTTGCTCTCTTGAAAAAAAATGAAGCTTGAGGGATGACCTTAATGAAATCTTGAAAGTATTGAAAAGTTTTGATACAGTGGATGAAGTAAGAATGTTTTCTCTTGTAGGGAAGAGCATAATTAGAGGCCATCAATAGAATATAACCATCAAGAAGTCTACTTGACTTCTCAATCCAATGAGTGCTGAGAATGTGGTCAGCTATAGCACAGGGAATGGTTGAAGCAAATAGCACAGAACTGTCTAGAAAGCATATGCAAGAAAGAAATAGGGATTGCAAAGATAGATCTGGATGAGGAAAGATTGGAGGAAGCTTGAATAGAACATTAATACTGACATGGATTGGTGTAGCCAAAGGACCAATCTGTGCCACGTTTTCAATGTAATCCTATTGAAGTAGGTCTGTCCCTGGTGTTGTTTATTTCACCACCTGCCAGCTGCACTGATATTGGAGGCTGCCCTTGATTTACTGTGCCATAAACATCTGACCAAAGCCAATCTTCCTTGACTTGACTGAAGCCTGTTGACAACCATGTCAAGCTTTCTGGCTTTGTGTCTGTATTAATTGGTATGGCATTACAGCTTTTCTGTGAGCCTGATACCTCTGGCTAAGGGGGCAAGGTGCACAAAGGCAAGCCACCCAGGTAGGTTGAGCGAGTGAGCACTATGGCAGGAAGCAAAGAGCCTAGCGATGCGCCCTGGTCAGTCCATGAACTGAGGGCATGTCCGTAAGTGTGTAGTGTCCTTGCTGCTCCATTGCAATCAATGATTGTTGTCAATGCAGACTGAGGTACAGCATTAAAATGCTAAAGCATCTATATGTGGATTGGTAATGTTCACAGAGGTTGGCATGTGTCAGCTGCCAACATCTGTGTATGTGGGTTGCGTGTGGCTGGTGCCTATGTAGCATACCCAAAGATGATGGTGCCCGTGGGAGGTCTGAAGTCTTGAAGAAGAGTCATTTCAGACTCCGAAACATTAACTCTGTTTTTCTCTCTCCACAGATACTGCCAGATTTGCTGAGTTTTCCCAGCATTCTCTATTTGTTGTAGGTAGCTAATGGCATAAATTTGGTGAGATACTGCGAGAAAACCTGTTCGGTCTCATGGCATAAAACTCTCCAAAAATACTGATACTTAGCCAAAAAGATGTTAAGAGTCAGCCCTTAGTTAGAGATGGGCAACAAATTCACACATCGCAAATAATTAATTAAAAAAAAGAGAGCAAGGTCATTGGCCGTGAATTTAAAATGAACGAATCAAAAATATCTTCTGCACAATGGAAGACTTGGAACTGCAGAGGAGCACAAATCACTGTGAAAGCAGTTTAAAGGTGAATGGAATGTTAGCCTCTAAAGATCCATGAGCCTGAATTTTATGTGCCTCCCACAGATGGACAGACATATAAATCTGTCTGCTGCCAGTGATTTTAAACATAATCGAGGAAACGTTAGTCACACTGCCTGCCCACGGCCTAATTGAGGCTAATAAGTGGAAATTAATGCCCAGTTAAGGGAATCAACTCACTACTACTGTGCTGAATGTGTAGCCCAACAAGTGTAATCCTCTGGACTAACTACTGGTCGATGAAATGAATCCTTCTTTCTTGATGCCACTCTGTCAACTGAAGGGCCACTTCCAGTTTTGCCACCATAGGTAGGCAACCTCCCACCTTGCCCTGTCTAACTTGTCACTGTCCTTTATTGTTAGGCCTATTTACACAGGCCTCAGTGAAACCCAGGCCTTTTCTGTAGTTAGGAGCATTGATTGTTCAACTTCTTCATGAATCTCCTGCGATGCCTGAGATTTGGTGTGGATGAGTGCAACACTCCAATAGTTTGGCACAATCCAGGACAAAGCAGCCTGCTCAATAGGCATCACCTCCACAAACACTTCCTCTCTCTAGCACTGACACTCAACAATCACAATGTCTACCATCTACAAGATGCACTGCAGCCCACAGCTACTTTCACCTAGAAGGATAACAGATACATGGGAATATCACCACCTTCACATTTTCCTCTAACCACTCACCATCCTGACTTGGAAATATGTCACTTTTCTTTCACTGTCACTGAGTCAAAATCCTGCAACTCCTGCTCTAAAGGCATAATAGGTGTCTATATAGCCTCTGACCAGATTTTTAAGGCAATGAGGGAAAGGCAATAAATGCTGGCTCAACAAGCAATGCCCACTTCCCATAAATTAACAAAAAAACCCAACAGTGGCCACCAATCCAGGAATGGTGCAGATATGTTGGCCTCTTTAGGATCGGGGTACCTTCCTGGAGATCTGGAAACAGATGGATATCTGGCTTCATGCTAATTGAAGGGCTGTCACCCAATAACCTAAAACAGGGTGAGTCAGCCAAGCGGAGGAGAACTTGACCATTTCCCACTCATCTGTAGCGCAAGGAACCCTCCTGAGCATAAATACAACACAGAAAAAAAACATTCAGCCCATCACACAAACCAAGCCAATTCAAATTTAGCCTCCATTTTTTTCCCTGTAACTATGAAAACTAGTCCTTCTCACATATTTCTCACCATTCACCTTTTGAAAATTTCTGTTGAATCTAATGCAGCCATCTTCTCATGTTTTAAGTTCCAGAGCTTCTCTGTGAGAGGAAATTGCTCATTTCCCCATTAGTCCTTTCACCTAGGAGGACTTGCATCAAACAGTTTAGCAGTATGATATTTATTTAAGAACTGCCAGCGGAAATATTTTACCTCTACTTGCTCCATCAAAAATGCTTATAATTTTGAAACCCACTGTTAGGTCTCCCATTAAATTCCTTGCCGTGAGAAAGAAAATCTGAGGGAATTATAAACCTTAATTATAAATGGGTTGCAATACAAAGTGAGCAAGTAATAATCCACTCTGCAGATCCTTACTTAGGAATAGATCTTTTCTGATTTGGATACTTGATCTTCAGGAAGAAATTGGTTGCAAAACATTGAGTTGTAGTGTCCATAAAACCAGCAGTATGGATGCCTTTTCAGGTCCAAAATAATGTCGATATCTTGTGTACGATATCAAAAGTCATTTTGGTGAGGTTGTTAAAATAATAGCTGGAAACATGTGCTGGAAGTATTCAGATTGTGATGTGAGTCAGTGTGATACTGATTAGACAGTAGCAGTGTTATTTTAACTTCAACTCTCCAGTTAGATCCCTGTCCTAAAGCTCACAGATCTGAACATATATTTAGCAGGGATAAAGACCGCAGCATCACTTCTCATACCTAAACACACGCACAAATACACACACATACTTTCACACCCTCGTACACATGTACATATATAGGGGATTAGGCAAGATTTAGGATGCATAGAATGGGGTAGCAAAATGCAGGGGATGGGGACAATTGAAATGTGGAGCTGGTTAAAGGAACAGATATCACGTGTCCTTGATAGGCATATCCCTGTCAGGCAGGGAGGAAGTGATAAGGTAAGGGAACCGTGGTTGACTACAGAAATTGCATCTCTTGTTAAGCGGAAGAAAGAGGCTTATGTGACGAAGAGACAAGATGGTTCAGATGAGGCAATGCAGAGTTACAGATTAGCTAAGGAGGATTTAAAGAGTGGGTTAAGAAGAGCAAAGAGAGAACATGAGCAGGCTTTTGCAGGTAGAATAAAGGAGAACCCTAAAGCTTTCTATAGGTATGTGAGGAACAAAAGGATGACTTGGGTAGGAATCGTCAGAAGTGGGTACTGCAGATGCTGGAGATCAGAGTCAAGATTAGAGTGGTGTTGGAAAAGCACAACAGGTCACGCAGCATCCAAGGAGCAAGAAAATCGATGTTTCGGGCAAAAGCCCTTCATCAGGAATGGGATAGGGAAGGAATTGGTCCAGTCAAAGACAGGAATGGGAAGTTGAGTGTGGACTTTGTGGAGATCAGAGAGGTGCTAAACGAATATTTCTCATTGGTTTTCACTCAGAAAAAGGAGAATATAGTAGAGGAGAAGAGTGAGATATGAGATATTAGACTAGAAAGGATCAAGGTTAGTCAGGAAGAAGTGTTATCAATTTTAGAAGGAGCGAAAGTAGACAAGTCCGCTGGGCCTGATATGATTTATCCGAGAATTCTCTGGGAAGCTGGGGAGGCGGTGTTGGAGCCTTTGGTTTAATCTTTGAGTCATTATTGTCTACAGGTTTAGTAGCAGAGGACTGGAGGATTGCAAATGTTGTGCCTTTGTTCAAGAATTGCAGTAGAGATGATCCAGGTAATTATAGACCAGTGAGCCATCCTTCTGTTGTAGGAAAAGTTTTGGAAGGGACTATAAGAGATTTATAATCATCTAGCAAGCAACAATTTGATTGCAGATAGTCAACATGGTTTCGTCAAGGGCAGGTCATGTCTCACAAACCTCATAGTTTTTTGTGAAGGTGACCAAGCATGTGGATGAGGATAGGGCAGTTGATGTGCTATACATGGACTTCAGTGAAGCCTTTGATAAGGTTCTACATAGTAGGCTATGGAGAAAATGCAGAGGCATGGGATTGAAGGTGATTTAACAGTTTGGATTAGAAACTGGCTTTCTGAAAGAAGGCAGCAAGTGATGATTGATGGAAAATGTTCAGCCTGGAGCCCAGTTACTAGTTGTGTGCCACAAGAATCTGTTTTGGGACCACTGCTGTTTGTCATTTTTATAAATGACTTAGACGCAGGCATAGATGAATGGGTTAGTAAGTTTGCAGATGACATTAAAGTCAGTGGAGTAGTAGACAGTTTGGAAAAATGTTGCAGATTGCAGGGGGACTTGGATAAACTGCAGAATTGGACTGAAAGGTGGCAAATGGAGTTCAATGCAGATAAATGTGAGGTGATTCACTTTGGGAAGAATAACAGGAAGGCAGAATACTGGGGCAATGGAAAGATTCTTGGTAGTGTGGATGTGCAGAGGGATCTTGGAGTCCATGTACATAGATCCCTGAAAGTTGTCACCTAGGTTGATTATGCTATTAAGAAGGCATATGGTGTGTTAGGTTTTATTGCTAGAGGAATTGAGTTCCAAGCTGCAATATCATGCTGCAACTATACAAAACGCGAGTGCAGCCATACTTGGAATATTGTGTACTGTTCTGGCCGCCCCTTTACAGGAAGGATGTGGAAACATTGGAAAAATTGCAGAGGAGATTTACCAGGATGTTGCCTGGTCTAGAGGGAAGGTCTTATGAGGAAAGGCTGAGAGACTTGGATCTGTTCTCATTGGAAAGAAGAAGGCTAAGAGGCGATTTGATAGAGACATACAAGATGATCAGGGGATTAGATTGGGTAGACAGTGAAAGTCTTTTTCCTAGGATGATGATGATATCAGCTTGAACGAGGAGGCATAGCTACAAATTGAGGAGTGATAGATTTAAGACAGATATCAGAGGCAGGTTCTTTACTCAGAGAGTGGTAAGGGCATGGAATGCCCTGCCAGCCAATGTAGTTAGCTCAGCCACATTAGAGGCATTTAAACAATCCTTGGATAAGCACATGGATGATGATGGGATTGTGTAGGGGGATGGGCTTAGATTAGTTCACAGGTGCAATATTGAGGACCGAAGGGCCTGTTCAGGGCTGTATTGTTCTATGTTCTATGTTCTACATATGCATGTGCATGTACACACACATATACAAGGCGAATTTCTGCAGAATCGTTTTCTGCTATTTCAGTTACCAACGGTTTACTGTGGCCTGAACATATTATAGGGAACCTTCTGGAACCAAGGACCAAAGGGCTGCCAGGAAGATAAATTTCCCATTTAAATGAATGGATTTGTTCCTATCCATGGCTTCGGGCTTCCGCGGTAAGTTTAGGAACATATCCCCCGTGGGTATGGATGGACTACTGTACATGCACATATTCACACTTACACACATACACATATACATTAGTATGGGGTGAAGGCCCTAGGTATCATTTCCAGTGTCCTGTGTGTTGGCCACTTGCTCTCAGTAAAAATGTTGTCATTTCTATCTTGCAGAAGGACTGAGAGAAGCGGAAGGGGAAGTCTCAAGTTGTTCAGAGAAGAAGAAAGAAAGAAAGGTCTCCCATCAACAGGCTATTTAACTCAACTTCCCTGCCTTAACACTAGCTAGGACAAGTGGGCTGGATTTTACTGGCCTCATAGGGAGGGGCTGGGATGCATGAAATTTGAGAGGAGGGAGAGGGATACAAGCAAAATGGCAAGGAGGGCAGAGGGTAAAGGACCCATTACCTTCCTGCTACCATGGCATTTTACAAGGTGGTTGGGTGGGGGTGGCTTTGGGTGGGTTGCATAGGCCTCACTGCGTGAGGAGACTGATACCTCCAGGAATTCCTCAAAGTTTGGGAATTGCCTTTCCTCATCAGGCATTCTTTGTCTCATGGGTGGGCACCTTACTCGTAATAGCTGCCCCCATGGCAGCGGCACTGTATGCCCTCACCCACACCCATTCCCCTGCTGGCCGCTGTGACCCTGGACCTGACCTAGCAAGTGTGAAAGCAGGGTTCCCCTGTGACGATACTAAAGTTCTTGCCAGTCTGTAGTCTGCTACATTTCACTAAGCAGTTGCTCATTACCCTATTCCAGCTTCAACAGACAGACCATGCAGCCTCAGAGAAAGGTGAAAGTTGTACTGCCAGTGAATGTACAAGGTGACATGGTGGACTTCTCTATGGCAGGATCCTTCCTGACGGGTGTTGGAGCTGTGTGAAAGTGGATCTCCAAACTCTTTCAGCTCATCGCACTTGGTTTACTAATGCAGGTGACTGCTGCATTGTATGTAAAGTCACATGTTGGTACGGTGGCTCAGTAGTTAGCACTGCAGCCCCTCAGCGCCAGGGACCTGGGTTCAATTCCAGCCTTGGGTGACTTGTAGAGTCTGCAAGGGTTTCCTCTGGGTGCTCCAGTTTCCCCACACAATCCAAAAGATGCGTAGGGGTTAGGTGAATTGGCCATGCTAAATTGCCCATAGTGTTCAGGGATGTGAGAGTTAGGTGTATTAATCAGAGGAAATGTAAAGTAGCAGGGAAATGGGTCTGGGTGGGTTACTTTTTGAAAGCTCAGTGTGGACTTGTTGGGCCAAATGGCTTGTTCCTACACTGTCGGGATTCTATGTATAAAAAATGAATGGAATACATTAGCTTCTCACTTCCAGGGAAAAGCAGCTGGGACATGCACATGACTTCATCAGGATAGTGAATTTACCCAAAATGTCCTAACTGTGTCCACATTATTTTGCAGGTTCCACACGCGAACTTGGAGAGTTAGTGCAACTGCAAAGGACTCCACTTCACCAGCTGGTGTGTGAACGTAACCATACAGGCCCGTGAATTTTTTTTCTGTTTGAGCACCCTTTCAACTTCCATGAGAAACCAAAGGTGTCTACTGGACGGCAAGGTCTATCTGCTAAGAATAGGAAGCTAGGAAAAAGATGGAGGGAAGGATATGTCAATTAGAGAGACATATTAGAGAGACCTAAGTTCAGGAAACAAGGATTTGCAAACAATTTGTGGAAAGATGAAAATTGATAAAGGCAAGAAGTCATGTGTGGGAATGGTGCACAGTTATCCCTAGCAGTGATCACATGGTAGCGAGGGGTATAAAGAAAAAAATGAAGTGAGCTTGTGGTGGTTGATTGGCTCCAAGGATGATCTGTGATGCAGTCAACAGTGTGGGTTCAATTCCCATACCAGCCGTGGTCACCGTGGTCACCATGAATGATGCACCTTCTCAACCTCAGCCCTTTCCTGAGATGTGGTGATTCTCAGGTTGAACCACTACTACCAATGAACTCTCTTTAAATACAGCGCAGCACTATGGTCCTCTGAGGCTGTGATAACTTTGTGGATTGGTCAGTTTAGCTGTCTGGATGCTGGTTTGTGATGCAGAGAGATGACGACAGTGTGGGTTCAATTACTGAGGTTACCGAGAAGGACTGTCCTTTCAATCTCTCCCCTCATTGAGGCCTGGTAACCTCAGGTTAAGCCACCAACAATCCTCTGTCTACTGAGAGAGTAACCCTATAGTCTGGCAGAACTATACCTTTGTTAAAAAGGTATGACAATAATCATGGAGGATTTAAATTTGCATATGAACTGAACAAATCAGATGGGCAAAGTTAGCCAATGTAAGGAATTCATATAAAGCTTTTGGAACTTAGAACAGTATGCTTTGAAGCTGACCAGAGAGCAATCTTCACTAGACCTGTCATTGTGCAGTGTGATAGGATTAATGAATGGCTTCAAAATGAAAGTGCAACTTTGTAGCTGTGATCAGAATATGATTGAATTTTACATACAGTTTGAGGGAGAGATAAGTGAATTTAAAACAAATATTTTAAACTTAAATAAGAGCAATCATGCAGGCATGAAAACAGAACTAGCTAAAGTGAACCAGCAAATCAGATTAAGGAATTTTGTTTTATTTATTCACAGGATGTGGGTTTCACTAGCTAGGACAGCATTTATTGCCCATGTCTGCTTGCCTAGAGGGCAGATACAAGTTAACTACCTTGCTATGGGTCTATAGTCACATGTTGGCCAGACCAGGAGTAAGGGCTGCAGTTTTCTTTCTAAAGGACATTCTTGAACAGATGAGGATCTGAGCTATAGGGAGAGGCTGAACAGGCTGGGGCTGTTTTCCCTGGAGCATCGGAGGTTGAGGGGTGACCTTATAGAGGTTTACAAAATTATGAGGGGCATGGATATGGTAAATAGACAAAAAAAATTCCCTGGGTTCGGGGAGTCCAGAACTAGAGAATATAGGTTTAGGGTGAGAGGGGAAGGATATAAAAGAGACCTAAGAGGCAACCTTTTCACACAGAGGGTGGTACGTGTATGGAATGAGCTGCCAGAGGAAGTGGTGGAGGCTGGTACAATTGCAACATTTAAGAGGCATTTGGATGGGTATATGAATAGGAAGGGTTTGGAGGGATATGGGCCGGATGCTGGCAGGTGGAACTAGATTGGGTTGGGATATCTGGTCGGCATGGACGGGTTGGACCGAAGGGTCTGTTTCCATGCTGTATACCTCTATGACTCTATGACTCTAAAAGCTCATTGGAAGTCAAATAAAACAGATAGCAAAACTGTTTGTAGATGTTTACAAAGGAAAGAAGCAAATATCATAAACATTGATCCTAAACATCTTGAATCTGGTGAATTAATAATGGAAAGTAAGGGAATGGCAGATTAATTTAGTGGGTTTTCTTCAGTCTATGCTGTAGAAGATACAAAGAATATCCCAGAAGCAGCCATTGATCTAGAAGTACAAAGGAGAGAAGATCTCAAGAAAATTGCAATCACCAGGCAACTGGTGCAAATTGTTAGAACTGAACACTGACAAATCCCAGTTCCAGTCTGATATCTTCTAAGGGTCTTAAAATAAATGGCTGTTAAGATCGTTGATTCATTAGTTTTAATTTACTAAAAGCCCAATATTGAAGGAAGATTACATTAGAATACAAAATAAGGAATATAACTGTGGGATAGTGGCTGGATTACTGCTGGACTAAGTAATCTAAAGACTCAGGTAATGCAAGGTTTATGAAGGCATTACTCAGGTAATGTTATGGTAACCTGGGTTTAAATCCCACCACAGAAAATGGTGGAATCTGAATACAAGAGAATACCTGGAACTGAGAGTCTAATGTTGACAATGAAGCCATTATCATTGTCAAAATAACCCATTTGAGTCAGCAATGTTCTTTAGGGAAGGAAATCTGCTGTCCTTACCTGATCTGGCCTACAGCAAAGTGATTGGTTTTTAACTATCCTCTGCAATAGCTGAGCAAGCCATTCATTTGTAACAAACTGACAAAAATTCTCAAAGGAATGAGACCAGATGGACCACCCAGCGTTGTCCTAGGCATCAGAAACAACAATGCCAAACTCAATCCCGTCAACCCTACAAAGTTCTCCTTTCCTACCATTTGAGAGCTTGTGCTGAAATTGGGATAATTATCTGATTAACTCATCAAGCAGCAATATGACAAAGACATTGTCACAAATACCTTATAAACAATGACACAGACACCACCATCACCATCCCTGGATATGTCCTGTCCCACTGGCAGGACTGGCCTTGCACAGGTGGTGGAACAGTGGTATACAGTTAAAAGGGAGTTATCCTGACAATCCTTAACATTGGCTCTGGACTCAATGAAGTCTCAAATCAAACATGGCCAAGGAATACTCCTGCTTAATAATATGTACTGTCCTATCTCCGCTGATGCATCAGTGCTCCCTCCATGTTGAACACCACTTAAAGGAAAAACTGAGGGTGGCAAGGGCACTTTGATGTCCACCACCTGGAGTGACACAGCAGCACCGCCACTGACTGACCGGCCAAGTCTTAAAGGACATTGTTGCTAGACTAGACCTGTGGGAGGTAGTGAAACCACAAGACTGAAAAACATACTTGACCTCATCATCATCAATCAGTCTGTCACATATACCCATGGCAGTCCATGATAGCATTGATAGGAGTGACCACTGCATAGTCCTTTTGGAGATGAAGTCCTGCCTTCATGTTGAGAATACCCAACATCGTACTGTGCTGCACAAGAACTATGATGAATGGGATAGATATTACACAGATCTAGCAAATAAAGAATAGGCATCCATGAGGTGCCATGGCCTATCAGCAGCCGAATCCTGCTCCCACACAATTTGCAACCTCAAGACCTGGATGTCCAGGGGAAAACTCTCTCCTGATTGAAATCATATATGGCATAAAGGAAGATGATTGTAGTCAGCTTGAAGTCAGACTCTCAGCGCCAGACATCACTGCAGAAGATCTTCAAGGTACTGTTCCTGGCACAACCACCATCATTTTCTATATCAATGACCTTTCCTCCATCATAAGGTCAGAAGCAGAGATGTTCACTGATGATTGCACTGAGTTCCATAACATTCACGACTCCTCAGATGTTGAAGTAGTCCATGTTCAAATGCAACAAGACATGGACAATATCCTGGTTTGAGCTGACAAGTGGCAAAAAAAATTCATGCTACACAAATGCCAAGCAATGACTATTTCCAACAATAAAGAACTTAACCATTGCCACTTGACATTCAATGGCATGACAATCGCCAAATCCCATACTAGCAACAAACTAATGGATACCACTGGCCAGAAACTCAATTCATTCACCATTTAAATACAGTGGTTGCAAGAGCAGTCAGAGCCTTGGAATCCTGCGTGAATAGCTCACCACCTGAGTCCCCAAAGCCTGACCATGATCTTCAAGGCGAATGTCTGGAATTTGATGGAATACTTCTAACTTGCCTGGATGGGTGAAGCTCCAACAAAATTCAAAATGCTTGACACCATCCAGGACAAAGCAGCCCACTTGATTGACACGAGATCCACTCCCTCCATCACCGAAGATCAGTAGCAGTAGTGCAAAATGATCTACAAAATGCACTGCAGAAGTTCATCAAGACAATACCTTCCAAAGTTGTGACACTATAATTTGGAAGGACAAGGGAAACAGATACATGGGAACATCACCACCTGCAACTTTCTGTTCAAGCCACACCTTATTCTGACTTAGGAACATATCGCATTCCTTCACTCTTGCTGATCAAGAGCCTAGAACTCTCTCCAAACATCATTGCAATGTAACGTCATGATTTGGACTGCAGTAGTTCAAAAAGGCAGCTCACCAGCACCTTCTCAAGAGTAACTAGGGATAGACAATAAATTATGGCTGATTCAGCAAATACCACATCCAGTAAATAAAGGAGATGGAGTGAAAACATGGGAAAATGTGAAATTGTCCATTTTGGCAGGA
The DNA here is from genome assembly GCF_037043375.1 of Chiloscyllium plagiosum. Taxonomy (NCBI): domain Eukaryota; kingdom Metazoa; phylum Chordata; class Chondrichthyes; order Orectolobiformes; family Hemiscylliidae; genus Chiloscyllium; species Chiloscyllium plagiosum. The sequence continues at coordinate 82,424,271 of NW_028270146.1, forward strand.
AGAATTTAAAAAAGAACATATTATTTAAATGGTGAGAAATTGCAAGGCTCTGTGATATAGTGAGACATAGGAATTTGTAGAGTAAAAGAGTCATAGAGATGTACAGCACGGAAACAGACCCTTCAGTCCAACTTGTCCATGCCGACCTGATATTCCAATCTAATCTAGTCCCATCTGTCAGCACCCGGCCCATATCCCTTCCTATTCATTTACCATCCAGATGCCTTTTAAATGCTGCAATTGTACCAGCCTCCACCACTTCCTCTGGCAGTGCATTCTGTACACACACCACCTTCTGTAACAAAAGGTTGCCCCTTAGGTTGTTTTTAAATATTTCCCATCTCACCTTAAACCTATGCCCTCTAGTTCTGGACTCCCGACCCCAGAGAAAAGACGCTGTCTGTTTATCCTATCCATACACCTCATAATTTTATAAACCTCCATAAGGTCATCCCCCAGCCTCTAACGTTCCAGGGAAAACAGCCTCAGCCTATTCAGCCTCTCCCTGTAGCTATAAATCCTCCAACCCTGGCAGTATCCTTGTAAATCTTTTCTGAACCCTTTCATATTTCACCACATCCTTCCTATAGGAGGGAGACCAGAATTGCACACAATATTCCAAAAGTGGCCTAACCACTGTTCTGTACAGCTGCAACATAACCTCCCAACACCTATACTCAATACTCTGACCAATAAAGGAAAGCAAACCAAAGGCCTTCTTCACTATCCTATCTACCTGCGACTCCACTTTCAAGGAGTTATGATCCTGGACTCCAAGATCCCTTTGTTCAACAATACTCCTCAGGACCTTACATTGAAGTGTATAAATCCTGCCTGGATTTGCCTTTCCAAAATACAGTAACTCACATTTATCTGAATTAAACTCCATCTGCCATTCCTCAGCCCATTGGCCCATCTGATCAAGATCCTGTTGTAATCTGAGAAAACCTTATTCACTGTTTACTACGTCTCCAATGTTGGTGTCATCTGCAATATTACTAACTTTACCTCTTATGCTCACATCCAAATCATTTATATAAATGATGAATGACAGTGGACCCAGCATCAATCCTTGTGGCACTCCACTGGTCACAGGCCTCCAGTCTGAAAAATAAACTTCCACCACCACCCTCTGTCTTCTACCTTCAAGCCAGTTCTGTATCCAAATGGCTAGTTCTCCCTGTATTACATGAGATCTAATCTTGCTAACCAGCGTACTATGAGAAACCTTGACAAACACCTTGATGAAGTTCATATGGATCATGTTTACATAGAACATAGAACATAGAACAATACAGCACAGAACAGGCCCTTCGGCCCACGATGTTGTGCCGAACATTTGTCCTAGCTTAAGCACCCATCCATGTACCTATGCAATTGCCGCTTAAAGGTCACCAAAGATTCTGACTCCAGCACTCCCACAGGCAGCGCATTCCATGCCCCCACCACTCTCTGGGTAAAGAATCCACCCCTGACATCTTCCCGAACCTTCCACCCTTAACCTTAAATTTATGTCCCCTTGTAACACTCTGTTGTACCCGGGGAAAAAGTTTCTGACTGTCTACTCTATCTATTCCTCTGATCATCTTATAAACCTCTATCAAGTCACCCCTCATCCTTCGCCGTTCCAACGAGAAAAGGCCTAGCACTCTCAACCTATCCTCGTACGACCTATTCTCCATTCCAGGCAACATCCTGGTAAATCTTCTCTGCACCCTCTCCAAAGCTTCCACATCTTTCCTAAAGTGAGGCGACCAGAACTGCACACAGTACTCCAAATGTGGCCTAACCAAAGTCCTGTACAGTTGCAACATCACTTCACGACTCTTGAATTCAATCCCTCTGCTAATGAACGCTAATACACCATAGGCCTTCTTACAAGCTCTATCCACCTGAGTGGCAACTTTCAAAGACCTATGAACATAGACCCCAAGATCCCTCTGCTCCTCCACCTCACTAAGAACCCTACCGTTAACCCTGTATTCCGCATTCTTATTTGTCTTTCCAAAATGGACAACCTCACACTTGGAAGGGTTGAACTCCATCTGCCACTCCTCAGCCCAGCTCTGCATCATATCCAAGTCCCTTTGCAGCCGACAACAGCCCTCCTCACTATCCACAACTCCACCAATCTTCGTATCATCTGCAAATTTACTGACCCACCCTTCAACTCCCTCATCCAAGTCATTAATAAAAATTACGAACAGCAGAGGACCCAGAACTGATCCCTGCGGAACTCCACTTGTAACTGGGCTCCAGGCTGAATATTTACCATCTACCACCACTCTCTGACTTCGACCGGTTAGCCAGTTTTCTATCAAATTGGCCAAATTTCCCTCTATCCCATGCCTCCTGACTTTCCGCATAAGCCTACCATGGGGAACCTTATCAAATGCCTTACTAATATCCATGTATACTACATCCACTGCTCTACCCTCATCCACATGCTTGGTCACCTCCTCAAAGAATTCAATCAGACTTGTAAGGCAAGACCTACCCTTCTACCCTTTACCATTCTGCCCTTATCAATTCTCTTTATTACTTCTTCAAAAAATTCAATCAAGTTCGTGATACATGAATTCTAATGCACAAAGCTATGCTGAATATCTCTAATCAGTCCTTGCCTTTCCAATACATGTAAATCCTGTCCCTTAGGATTCCCTCAAACAACTTGCCCATCTCCACCATTGTCAGGCTCACAGGTCTTTAGTTCCCTGACTTTTCTTACCACTTTTCTTAAATAGTGGCACCATGTTAGCCAACCTTCAACCTTCTGGCATCTCACCAGTGACTATTGATGATACAAATATCTCAGAAAGGGGCCCAGCAATCTCTTCCCTGGCTTCCCTCAGAGTTCTGGGGTACACCTGATAGGTCCTGGAGATTTATCCACGTTTCTATGTTTTAAGACATTCAGCACCTCCTCTTCTGTAAAATGGATATTTTTCAAGATCTTAGTACATGAATCAATAAGGTTTGTATAAAGCACAGCAAGTAATTAAGAAAACTAATAGAATATTATTTTTTATTGCAAGGGGAATTAAATACCAAATAAAAGGCATTTTTGTTTTAGTTATATAATGCACCAACAGGGCAATGTCTGGTGTACATTGTAAAGCATTGGTGGCCTTATTTAAGGAATATGATGCACTCTTCACAGAGGTTTGATTGTGCTTGTATCATATGTGGTAAGGTAGGACAGACAGGAGTTATATCCACTGGACTTTAGATGAGTAAGAGTCTAGAGGATGGTGCTGGAAAAGCACAGCAGGTCAGGCAGCATCTGAGGAGGAGGGAAATCAACGTTTCAGGCAAGAGCCCTTCATCAGGAACCTCCCCTGATGCTGCCTGACCTGCTGTGCTTTTCCAGTACTCCACTCTCAACTCTGATCTCCCGCATCTGCCGTCCTCCCTTTCTCCTTGAGAAAAGTAAGAGACAACTTGAATAGAACATATTGAACATGATAGAACTTGATGGGGTGAGGACGTTCCCTTTTATGGGAGAATCTAAAATTAGGTGTTACTTTAAAAATAATGAGGTGTCTATTTTTGACAGAGGTGAGGAGACTTTTTTCTCCTCTGTGGGTGGCACAGTGGCACAGTGGTTAGCACTTCTGCTTCACAGCGCCAGAGAACCGTGTTCAATTCCCGCCTCAGGCGACTGACTGTGTGGAATTTGCACATTCTTCCCGTGTCTGCATGGGTTTCCTCCGGATGCTCCGGTTTCCTCCCACAGTCCAAAAACGTGCAGGTTAGGTGAATTGGCCATGCCAAATTGCCCGTAGTGTTAGGTGAAGGGGTAAATGTAGGGGAATGGGTCTGGGTGGGTTGCGCTTCGGCGAGTCAGTATGGACTTGTGGGGCCGAAGGGCCTGTTTCCACACTGTAAGTAATCTGATCTATGAAACGTTCTTCTTAAAAGGTGATGGAAGCAGACTTTCAATGTTGTTAAGACATGTACATTTGTTTTTGATGAGGAAGTGAAAGGTTGTTGGGGTAAGTGAGAATGTGGAGTAATCACGTCAGATTTGAGGGGTCAAGTGGCCTAATTCTGTGCTTGAAATTCATGTTCTTATGAACTGAACCATGTCTGTTGCACAATTCACACACACACACACTAGGGCAGCAAGTAGATAATGAGAGCTATGCTGCCACATATGATGTCACTCAGTGGACTATTTGGGATTCTTAATGTTTCAGGTTGTGCTGAGAAACCCTACAATACCACAGAGGGCACACGTCTCATTTGTATAATCTGTTGTATCCTTCACACTCCGCCCATCACAAGGGAACAGTCTATGTCCCCAGGTGCACAAAGTGCAACTGAGGAGGAAAAGGAGGTGGATGAACAAAGGAAATAACTAATGCTTAGGTGTTCTGGCTGGGTGTGCAAGCTCAGCCCATCTGACTGTGGGAGCTGTCAGTGCAACTCAAATTCCCCATGCAACAACGTGAGGTGATGGTCTAGTAGTATTATTGTTAGACTATTAATCCATAGAACCAGGTAATATTTTGGGGACCTGGATTCAAAGTCCCCCATGACAGATGATGGAATTTGAATTCACTTTAAAAAAATCTTGAACTAAGGATCTAACGATGACCACGAATCCATTGTTGATTGTTGGAAAAACCCATCTGGTTCACTAATGTCCTTTAGAGAAGGAATCTGCCATCCTTACCTGGTCTGGCCTACATGTGACTTCAGACTCACTGCAATGTAGTCGAAACTTAACTGCCCTCTGGGCAATTAGGAATGGGCAATAAATGCTGGCCCAGCCAGCGATGCCCACAATCCATAAATGAATCAAAAAAACACACTTGCTCAATATTGCTAATGTGCAATATTCAACACAAAAGTCAATTTTCCACAAAGTCAAAAATCACCCTTTCACATTCCCTTGAAGCCTATTTTCCATAAGTTTCTCCCTAATCTACAGTGTTGCCCCAGTGTGTATAGCAGGTAGAAGGTCACTGACTTTCAAAGGGAGGGACTGCAGATGGCCCTGTATAATGTGCTTGAACACTTCTGGGCCTAGAAGGCCTAGTCCAGACTGTACCACTTTGCCAAGGTATCTGTAGTCTGGGTTGACTGGCAGAAAGGCAACAGCAAAGACACTGGCGGGGTTACAAGTGGGAAGATGCAGACCTTTTTTCCTGATAGGACATTGTGTGTGTTTGCCTCATGGAGCCACAGCCATGATGACAGCAGACTGAACTTCAGCACAGCAGCATGAGCTTCTATTGTGGCACTCAGACACCGGGTGCTCCCTGCTTATGCTGCCATCGAGAGAGACATTGGCTGTCAGATGCTAAATTATGTTGTGTCAGCTGGAGAGGATGTGTTCTGGACTCTGTGTAAGGCCAGCCTCCCTGCCCTAGTTGCTGACTGCCTATTCCCATGTTCACCACATGCGGATCCCACATGTTAAACACCTTCCAAAGTACACACAGTCTCACTATCTAAGCTGTGAGTGCCAGAATGAAGGACAATGCTTCTTCATCATCAATGTCTTCATCTCAAATGGTGCCCTACCCACTCAGTTGCTTGAAGTGACTCTAATGGTCTTTGTGAACATTTCCTATTCTGTGTACTTCCATTTCTGTAACATTGGAGTACGCTGTCTCTATCACATTGCATCTTCGCTGGAGGATTCAGCACCTGCTGCAGCCAGAGGATGAGCTGACTCTAACTGATGCTTGTTCTCACACATGTAGCCATTCCATATTGGGCTGGTCACTAACTTATATCAGCAGATACCATCAAATGTGTGTGATCCTGCAACAGAGAGAACAGCTGGGTATGTTAATTGTAAATTGTGAGCCTTCCCTCCCATTTTCAAGTTTTATCTCTGTTCGTATTTGGAGCAGGTAAATCGCAGATTCATCAGGCTGATATCTGGCTTGAATAGGTTAATTTATGAGCACCGGGTAGGATAAAATAGGTTTAAACATGTACTACCTGAGAACTTTGGGAATTTGGGGATGATCTAATCGAAGTGTTAAGAAACATGGGAACACAGATGTAGGAGTGGACCATTCAGCCCCTTGATTCGGCTCTGCCATTCAGTAAGATCATGGTTGATCTGTGGCCTAATGCGATATGCTTGCCTTGGGCCTACATCCCTTGATACCCTGACTTAATAAAAATTTCACATCTCACATTTAAATTTCACAATTGAATAAGAATCGACCAGCATTTGAGGAAGAGGGTTCCAAACCTCCACTACTTTTGCATGTAGAAATCCTTTGTAACATCACTCCTGAATGGCCTGGCCCCTAATTCTTAGACTACGCCCCTGGCTCTAGAATCTTCACCCAGTGGAAATAATTTTTTGTTATAAAACCTGTGTTTTCCTTTTAATACCCTGAAGACCTCAGATTAGATCACCTTTAACTTTCTAAATTCTAAAGAATAAAAGCCTAATTTGGCAAATTTCTCCTCATAATTTAACTCCTGAAGCCCAGGTACCATCTTTGTAAAACTAGGTTGAGCTCGTTGAGCTCCCTCCAGAGCCAAAACATCCTTTCTAAGGTGTGGTGCCCAGGTCTGCTCAGAGAACTCTAAGTGGTATCTAATTAGGGTTTTATACAAAACAATACAACTGCAAGGTAACGCCTGAATTCTCATACTCCATTCCACCATTCCATCAGTCTTCTTGTCTATTTTCTGTGCCTGTTTGTGGTATTTTAAAGAGCTGTGCATTTGAAACCTCCCAAAATCTTATTGAACATTCACTGTATTTAACTTTATGTCTTTTAAAAAATTACCCTGATATATCCTTTTATCCTCAGCTCACACTTGCTTATATTAAAATCCATCTGCCACAGATTTGCCATTCACCTGATCTATCAATATTCAGCTGTAATTGTATGCTGCTGTTCTCAGTGTCTACAATGCTGCCCCATTTTGTGTCATCAGCAAATCTGAATATTTGATTCTTTATGCCATTATCCAAGTCATTAATGAGCGTTGTGAATAATTGAGGGCCCAACACAGAGCCATGCCCTGCTATTTTTATCCATTAGTCCAACTTCCTGTCACTCAGCTAATTTCCTACCTATGTCAATAATTTGCCCTCAATTCTGTGGATTTAGTTAATTGTCTGTTGTGTGTGACTTTATCAAAAGCCTTCTGGAAGTCTGTATAAACAACATCCATCAACTTACCTCTGTCCACCACCACTTTACCACTTCTTCAAAAAACTCAATGAAGTTTGTCAGACATGATCTACTCTTCATGAATCCATGCTGAATGTCTCAGATTAACTGAAATTCGCAAGGTGATCAGTTATCTTGTCCTTGATTATAGACTCCAACAATTTTCCCACCACTGATGCCCGTTTAATTGGTTTGCAATTACCTGGTTTCCTTATGTCACCCATTTTAAAGAGTGACATGAGCAAATTTCCAATCCAGAGGTCCAACCGAATCTAGGGAACACTGAAGGATTATGGTTAGGGCATCAGCAGTGTGCTGTCCTTGGTCCTTTAACATCTGTGGATGGAAACCATCAGGTCCTGGAGATATGTATCCCCACTTCCATTAATTTCCCCATTATTGACGATTTACTTACTAATTTAATTTAAACCCTGTCCCTGATCTTTTGTTCATTTCTTTGGGACTCTCAGCAAGCTATACTCCTTTTCTGCTGTGAATACTGAAGCAAAATAATCAGTCAGCACGTCTGTCATTTCCCCATGGTCATTGACAATACATTCACTCTCAGCCTTCAGTCGGCCAATATTACTTTAACCAGCTGCCTCCCCTTTATCGCTTCTTATTGTTTTTATGTCCCTTGCAAGTTTTCTCTATTAATCCTTTTTGCTGCTAATATAAGCCACTAGTGTGGTTTTTGTATGTGTCCCATTCTGTGGGGGCTGTACTGTCCTGTGTTTTAATAAGTTTGGTATTTTAATATAAAGCTGTCCCTTACATCCTTACATGTCCCTAGTTGTTTTAATTATTAAGGTGATTTAATGCAAGAAATTGTTTTTCTGGATGAGCTTTTATACCCTCCCTCATTGCAAGTTTGGCCCCTGAGACGGCATTTAATTGGGTAGCATGATGGCAAGTAAAGATCCTGTCACCTTTCTGCCTCCATCCTGTTTGAGTTCATGATGGGAAGGCTCATGCTTTGCCCTCCCAGCCCCACCACCAATCAAGTCAATTAGGTAATTGGAGACCAGTTAAGGTTTCCATCCTTTAATCACTGTGTGTTAACCCAACAGCAGGGGGGTGTATTGTCCAACAGGAGCACAGGTACACTTGGTTGTGGTCTCCCAGATCTGTTCCTTGCTAAATAGAACTCAGTGTCTGATCAAGGGACCCAATATTAGGAAGCGAGTGGCCAGAGAAGGTTACCCAATGGTTTTACTGACAACCCTCCTCTGTGACCCCACCCATGAAACCTTTCCAGCCACCACTTACTTCCAACATGTGTGGCTGTGACCAAGGGCGACAATGAGTGCCATTAGACCACCTTCCAGGTGGCACAACTGAGTAGAGGAGCTGCCAGCTGCTGACTGGCCGGCAGTTTGTGACGGGCAGGCCTTATCCTCATGAGCCCTCTGCGGTTCTGATTCTGTGTAAAGCCCGATAGTAACCTATCCATTGTCTGATTGGTTCAAAATTATGGGTCTCTTGCTGGCTCTGCTGCCAGAGGCTAAGAGCACTGTGGCCTCAGTAAAATTCCCTCCACTATAATGTCTGGTGCAGGAGTTTCAAACAAGGTGACATAACCTTAATATTAGGACAAAGCTGTTTAGAAATGAATTTGGAAGGATTGCTTCCCACAGAGAATAGTGGAAGTTTGGAACCCTCTGAAAAGAAGGTGGATTTTCTGAGACTGAATTGATAGATTTGGAATAGGTATGAGTATTAAGGGCTGAAAATGTGTTGCTGGAAAAGCGCAGCAGGTCAGGCAGCATCCAAGGAGCAGGAGAATCGACGTTTCGGGCATGAGCCCTTCTTCAGGAATGGCTGAAGAAGGGCTCATGCCTGAAACGTCGATTCTCCTGCTCCTTGGATGCTGCCTGACCTGCTGCGCTTTTCCAGCAACACATTTTCAGCTCTGATCTCCAGCATCTGCAGTCTTCACTTTCTCCATGAGTATTAAAGGATCTGGATAAATTGGACTTTAGGTTTAGAGCAGTCATGACCTTATTAAATGACACAGGTGGAGGGGTTCAATAATCAAAACCTGTCCTTCTGTTCCATTGCGATTTGCTGCATAGGTGTGCCAGAGCTAATTACAGTCTCAGTGCAGGCAAATCAATGTCAAGACATTGGCTGAAAACCTCCTCTTGACCTTTTAAAGTGAAGCAAGGGGGAGCTTCTACCAACTCCTGAAATACTTTCTTGATCCTGAATACTTTCCAGACCTGGAGTCAGCACTTATTTGCAGAGATGTACATGCCAAACATGCACATATGAAACCAACCATTACAGTCCCAGTCTGTTCCCATTTAAAGGAGCACTAGTGAATCTGCATTTAATGACCACTACCTCCGTATAATTAATGTGCAGTTTATTATACAATTAACAGACTCCCTGACCTCTGATGGGAATCATGAGAGTAGAGTATAAAGTGGCAAAAAGAAGAGGCCAGTGTGTTGCTGAATGTTTTCAGGTGATGAAGTAGCTCATTCTTTTATGGCAGCCCACTAAGAACACTTGCACAAGTCATTCCTTTGGGTCAGCACTAACAATACTCTTGACCTTTGTATGCTGAATGCTGCAACCTAATACGTAGACCTTCCATCTAACATTCCTGCAGTGATTATGACAGGAAACATGGTGAAATCACATTTTCCTTCAGTCAGATGTTATTAGTATGTGAGCCTATATATGATAGGTGGAGCAGCTCCAAAAGCAAGTAGCCCTTGGAAAGAGATGGAGGGGTTTGAATACAGCAAACAACCTACCAAGTATTGCTTTCTGCCTCAAGGTGTGATGTGACATTGACAGACAGGAAGTAGAAGTGCATGCTAAAATGTGATTTGCAACTTGCCTTTTTGCCAGATGTTGTCAGTTATGAAAGTGAATATTATTTTGTTGCATGCTGAAATATAACTAGCAATGAAATATGTGATTAGCATTGCGACAGCTCAATTTTAAATGAAACATAGATGTTCATTTCAGAAATGGCAAAAAGTTAACTTCCAAGGTATTGCTTGGAATAAGACCATAAAGACTATACGACATAGGAGTGGAAGAAAGGCCATTTGGCCCATCGAGTCCACTCCGCCATTCAATTATGGCTGATGGGCATTTCAACGTCACTTACCCGCACTCTCCCCATTTCCCTTAATTCATTGCGAGATTAAGACTTTATCAATTTCTGCCTTGAAGACATTTAACGTCCCAGCCTCCACTGCACTCCATGGCAATGTATTGCACAGGCCCACCACTCTCTGGCTGAAGAAATGTCTCCTCATTTCTGTTTTAAATTGAACCACTCTAAATCTAAAGCTGTGCCCATGGGTCCTAGTAACCCCGTCTGACAGAATCAAATTCCCAGCATCCACCCTTTCTAAGCCATGCATTATGTTGTAAGTTTTTATTAGATCTCCCCTCAACCTTCTAAACTCTAATGAAAACAATCCCAGGATCGCAGCCGTTCATCGTATGTTAGGCGTACCATTCCAGGGATCATCTGTGTAAATCTCCATTGGACATGGTCCAATGCTAGTATATCCTTCCTGAGGTGTAGGGCCCAAAACTGGACACATTATTCTAAATGGGACCTGACCAGAGCTTTATAAAGTCTCAGTAGCGCATCACTACTTTTCCATTGACAACGTTACATTTGCTTTCTTAACCACGGACTTAACCTGCAAGTCAACCTTTGGAGAATCCTGGACTAGCTCCCAGATCCATTTGTAATTTGGCTTTATGAATTTTCTCACCATTTAGAAAATAGTCCATGCCTGTATTCTTTTTTCCAAAGTGTAAGACCTCGCATTTGCTCCCATTGAATTTCAACAGCCATTTCTTGGACCACTCTCCTAAACTGTCTAAATCTTTCTGCAGCCTCCCCACCTCCTCAGTACAACCTCAGTACGAACTTTCGGTGAACTTCACCAGAATGCCCCCAATCCCTTCATCCAGATAATTAATATATAAAGTGAACAGCTGCGACCCCAACATTGAACCCTGCGGGACACCACTTGTCACTAGCTGCCATTCCGAAAAAGAACCTTTTATCCCAACTCTCTGCCTTCTGTCAGACAGCCAATCCTCAATCCATGCCAGTAGCTCACCTCGGACACCATGGACCCTCCCCTTACTCAGCAGCCTCCCGTGAGGCACTTTATCAAAGGCTTTTTGGAAGTCTAGAAAGATAACATCCACTGGGTTTCCCTGGTCTAACCTACTTGTTACCTCTTCAAAGAATTCTAACAGGTTTGTCAGGCACGACCTTCCCATTACTAAATCCATGCTGACTTGTTCTAATCCAACCCTGCGCTTCCAAGAATTTAGAAATCTAATCCTTAACGATGGATTCTAGAATTTTACCTACAACCGAGGTTGGGCTAATTGGCCTGTAATTTTCCATCTTTTCTCTTGATCCTTTCTTGAACAAGGGGGTTACAACAGTGATTTTCCAATCATCTGGGACTCTTCCTGACTCCAGTGATTTTTGAAAGATTACAACCAACGCCTCCGCTTTTTCTTCAGCCACCTCCCTCAGAACTCTAGGACGTAGCCCATCTGGGCCAGGAGATATATCAATTTTTAGACCTTTTAGCTTTTCTAGCACTTCCTCTTCTGTAATGGAATGTCTCCAGCCAAATTCCTTACTGGAGCTACTGTGTGGGTCCTTCTATGACAACAAGAGGGGGAAAAAAAAGAGTTGTTAATTTAAATGGGCAATCTTCATTGGCCAAACTAAAGATGGTAATATTCAGAGAAAGCTTTTAATTACGTATTTTGATTTGTAAACAATTCATGTACTCTGCAAAATCTGCTAGTAATATTAACCTTTCAAATTACCAGAAATTATTTTTGCAGGCCTTGAAAAAACACATGTAAGTGCAAAATCTGCAAAAACAAGTAGAATGTATTTGAATCTTGTTTTGTTGAATGTACACATTATAGATTATGTCTTAAATTTTCAGTATAAATTGCCTTAATAATGTAAAGTGTCATTGTCATCCACCATGATCATTTCACATTTCACATACTGAACAGTAGCCACAAGTAATGCTTTTCATAAATCAAATTTTAAATATACATAGAGGATTTGGCTATAAAGTTAACTTCTTCATTATTCTTGAATAAAGAAAACCTGGCAAGAGAAACTGGAACCTGTGTGAACTTGTGAGTTGTTTGAGTTCAATTTCATCAGAACCTCTTGTTTTAGGTAATATGGCTTCAGAATAAGGAGTCACCTGTTTAAAACAGAAATAAGGAGGAAAGTTTTGGCCAGAATGCCATGAATCTTTGGAATTCTTGGCCTCAGAGAACAATTGAGGCTGAGTTAAACACATACTAAGAAGCTACAGGTTATGGTGGACAGACAGTAATATGGAGTTCAGATTTCATTGAATCATGGAGCATGCTCGACAGGCTGAGTGGCCTTCTCCTGTTATGTTTTTATGTACATAAATCACTATTAGTTGTTCATTTTTTTCTGTTGCGTGTTTATAATATTTATTTTACTTAAAATAAAGCTCAAGTAAGAGTCAGATTCACACTCAATCTTAGATCTCTGCATTCATCTGTAGCTTTTGCTATAAACAAACCATGTTCTTTGGTTTCCTTTTCATGGTACATTTCAGAAATTAGTTCTCTGTGGAGCAAAAAGCCCCTCTGGTGGTGATGTAGCTCATTTTACTCTAAAGACCAGATTGTTGATATCAGATTCTTAACATACTTTCTATGCAATGTCAATACACACCATTTAACAATAATAAATAGCATTTTAAAGGCACGTTTCCTTTGTGTGCTGTTAATGAAAAGGTACTGTGGGCAAACAAATGAACAAAATTAGCAGGAAATAATCACAGACTTTTCTCATGAATGTCTCTTCTCTCAACATTTATTGTGTTCTGCATGTATTTGAACAAAAAACACAGGAAACAAACATATTTATTGGAAATAAATGAAAACAAATTATGCATGTTTAAATAAAGAAAGGGTCCATGAATCTGAACAGCAGTAGCTAACCTCAAGTGAAAGTTGGAGATAGCTTTGAACAGGACAAATCTTCTGTACTACTATAGTGACACAAATGGAGCTTGTAAAAGTTTATCATTTCTTGTTATCAGTCCTGTAGGAATGTTCTATAATACTGCATTGTGCTGTAGTATTGAAAAAGTACAATTAGAAGATGTTTTCATATCAATTTAAAGTTATTGAACCAGGCTATATTGTTATTATAGATAAGGAAGATATAGGATTTTGAAAGTTATACTATGTAGGAAAGATAAATATAGGATCATAAAAATGATAAAGCAGAGAAGTGATTTCTCAACACCTCTTTTTGCCTTGAAATCCATGTTCCAATGCGCTCCTGGCTGGCATCATTATATTAAACCTTCATTATCTCTAATCTATTCACTCAACCATTATTGCTGTCCTCTCCTTGCTGAGGTATATTGCCTCCTCAGTGCAAAAATTGGTTTCAGTCCTCATCTCTTGCTATCTTCACCCTCCATCATTTCTTTATCTCCTCTTTCTTTCACCTTATCATTAGCAGCATTGCTTTTGGCAATCTAAGACCTCAACTTTAAAATTCCCTCCCTCAACCTGAGCATCTTTTTCCTCTTATTCCTTAAAACCCACCCTGATCAAGACCCGTTGACATATCTTTCGTTGGCTCTTCTTCATATTCATGGCAGCATTGCACACCTTACATGCAAACTTTGTGTTAATTATTGGATTTATTTGACTTTAGCCAGCATAACACTATAGAAAGAATATTATGCCAGTCACCTTGTGTTTGCTAAATTTTCTGTGAAAGAGAAACAATTATATTTGTGTGGTGTTCATTTATTATGGTTTTGCTCAAATTAGACAGTTATTGACTCGACACCATTCCTGAAAAATTATATAATTATTAACTTTTGAACAAGATATTAATCTCTGATCCTGTTAGATGCAGATGAAAGATTCCATAGACTTCAGTAAGGCGTTTGACAAGGTTTCCCATGGGAGACTGGTTAGCAAGGTTAGATCTCATGGAATACAGGGAGAACTAGCCATTTGCATACAGAACTGGCTCAAAGGTAGAAGACAGAGGGTAGTGGTGGAGGGTTGTTTTTCAGACTGGAGGTCTGTGACCAGTGGAGTGCCACAAGGATCGGTGCTGGGTCCTCTACTTTTTGTCTTTTACATAAATGATTTGGATGTGAGCATAAGAAGTACAATCAGTAAGTTTGCAGATGACACCAAAATTGGAGGTGTAGTGGACAGCGAAGAAGTTTACCTCAGATTACAACAGGATCTGGACCAAATGGGATAATGGGCTGAGAAGTGGCAGATGGAGTTTAATTCAGATAAATGTGAGGTGCTGCATTTTGGGAAAGCAAATCTTAGTAGGACATATACACTTAATGGTAAGGTCCTAGGGAGCGTTATGAACAAAGAGACCTTGGAGTGCAGGTTCATAGCTCCTTGAAAGTGGAGTCGCAGGTAAATAGGATAGTGAAAAACACATTTGGTATGCTTTCCTTTATTGGTCAGAGTATTGAGTACAGGAGTTGAGAGGTCATGTTGCAGCTGTATAGGACATTGGTTAGGCCACTGTTGGAATATTGCATGCAATTCTGGTCTCCTTCCTATCGGAAAGATGTTGTGAAACTTGAAAGGGTTCGGAAAGGATTTACAAGGATGTTGCCAGGGTTGGAGGATTTGAGCTATGGGGGGAGGCTGAACAGGCTGGGGCTGTTTTCCTGGCAGCATGAAGGCTAACAGGTGACCTCATACAGGTTTATAAAATCATGAGGGGCATGGATAGGATAAATAGACAAAGTCTTTTCCCTGGGGTGGGGGAGTGCAGAACGAGAGGGTGTAGGTTTAGGGTGAGAGGGGAAAGATATAAAAGTGACCTAAGGGGCAACATTTTCACACAGAGGATGGTACGTGTATGGAATGAGCTGCCAGAGGAAGTGGTGGAGGCTGGTACAATTGCAACATTTAAGAGACATTTGGATGGGTATATGAATAGGAAGGGTTGGAGGGGTATGGGCCGAGTGCTGGCAGGTGGGATTAGATTGGGTTGGGATATCTGGTCGGCATGCACGGGTTGGACCGAAGGGTCTGTTTCCATGCTGTATATCTCTATGACTCTGTGACTCTATGGTCGACATTTATTTAAAGAAAAATTTATTGGCCAATATAGGACTGTTAAACAATACTGTGGTTTTTGAGTATTGCTGAGAAAAGAAACACTTGTTGAAGCATTCATCTTGCATTCATCAGGATAATTGTAAAAAATCCCAATTTAAGGAAAAAACTCAACATTTATACTGTTTGAAAGGAGAATGCTGATTAGTTGGAAAGTGAACTGTGATTGATAGAGGTGTTACCAGGGAGAATACATTTCAAAACAAGCAAGTTGACTCTGGCTGCACAAGGTATCACTTTGAGAAAAGATCATGCAAATGGTTTTCACCTATTCTGTTGAGTTGAAACAGGTGCAGTTTGTGCATTCCATCACTTAGAATACTGTGCTGTATTTTAAAATATTTAGCTTCTAGTACAAGCAAGTGTATACAACATTGTGAGCCTGACTAACAATCCTAAATTGTTTGTCAGCATGTTTTTTTTCCCTCATACTCAGAATTATCCAGAAAATGTCTAACCAGGGAA
The DNA here is from genome assembly GCF_037043375.1 of Chiloscyllium plagiosum. NCBI lineage: Eukaryota > Metazoa > Chordata > Chondrichthyes > Orectolobiformes > Hemiscylliidae > Chiloscyllium > Chiloscyllium plagiosum. Next base: position 82,440,086 of record NW_028270146.1, read on the forward strand.
TCACATTTAATGTTGGACACTGTGTTGAGAGTTTTGCTATCACAAGCTAGTTGGGTACAAACAGTACCTTCTTTGTTGAAGAATTATCTTATAAGTGTATGGCATAAAATGTTAGTTGATCATTTTTCAAATTTGTCATTTTTGAGACATTGCTGAGAACAATTTGGCAACTTATGTAGTGATAACTTCAAAAGTATTTAATTGGGCATGAAGTATTATAAATGCTATAAGATAATGAAAGACATTTAAAAAATGCAAGTTAGTTCTTTCTTCCTTAAAAACTCCTAAGAGGGCCTATTAGTTATGCATTTAGTAAATTCAGATCTAGCCAAAGGCTAAGATAAACTTTGGCCTCAGATAATTCATAGATTCATAGAGTCATGTGGCACGCAAATAGACCCTTCTGTCCAACTTGTCCATGCTGACCAAGTTTCCCAAATTAAACATAGAAGGTAGAAGCAGGAGGAGGCCATTTGGCCATTCAGGCCTGCTCTGCTATTCATCACAATCATGACCTACTCAATAGCCTCATCCTATTTTCTTCCCATAACCTTTGATCCCGTTCGCCCCAAGTGCCATATCTAGCCCCCTCTTGAATATGTTCAATGTTTTGGCATCAACTACTTCCTATGGTCATGAATTCCACAGGCCCACCATTCGTTGGGTGAAGAGATGTCTCCTCATCTCCGTCCTAAATGGTCTGATTTTCAGATTCTTATCCCTGGTTCTGGACATGTGCACCATTAGGAACATCCTTTGTGTATTTACCCTGTCTAGTCCTGTTTGAATTTTATACGTCTCTATGAGATTCCCCCCCCTCACTCGTTTGAACAATCCTAACTTAGTCAATCTCTCTCGTAGATCATTACAGCCATCCCCGAAATCAGCCTGGTGAATCTTCTCTATACTCCCTCATGAGCAAGAGTATCCTTCCTCAGAAAAGGAAACCAAAACTGCACACAATATTCTGGGCGTGGCCTCACCAAAGCCCTGTAAAATTAAAACAATTTGGGCCCTGCTCCTCTACTCAAAACCTCTTGCAATGATGGTCAACATACCATTTTCCCTCTTTTACCTCCTGCTGTACCTGCATGCCTACCTTCAGCAACTGGTGCACAAGAACACCCAGGTCCTGCTGCATACTCCTCTCTCCCAGTTTACAGCCATTCAGGTAGTAATCTGCCTTCTTGTTTTTGCTTCCAAAGTCAATAACCTCATGCTTATCCAAATTATACTGCATCTGCCATTGATCTGCCCACTCCACCCAAACTGTCCAGATATGCCAGACAACCACCTGATGAAGGAGCAGCGCTCCGAAAGCTAGTGTTTCCAAATACAACTGTGGGACTAAAACCTGGTGTTGTGTGATTTTTAACCAGATATGCTGAAGCATCTCTATATCCTCATCACAGCTCGCCCTCTCACCCAACTTGGTACCATCTGCAAACTTTGAAATGTTACATTTTGTTCCCTCGTCCAAATCATTAATATATATTAGTGAATAGCTGGGGCCCTAGCACCAATCCCTGTGGCAGCTCATTAGTTTCTGCCTACCAATTAATTCCTTGTTTCCTCTCTGCCATCCAGTTTGCTATCCATCTCAATACACTTCCCCGAATCCAATGCATGTTAATCACAATAATCTCTTGTGTGGATCCTTGTCAAATACTTTATGAATGTCTGAATTGGAGGTGTAGTGGACAGCGAAGAGGGTTACCTCAGATTACAACAGGATCTGGACCAAATGGTACAATGGGCTGAGAAGTGGCAGATGGAGTTTAATTCAGATAAATGCGAGGTGCTGCATTTTGGGAAAGCAAATCTTAGCAGGACTTATACACTTAATGGTAAGGTCCGAGGGAGTTTTGCTGAACAAAGAGACCTTGGAGTGCAGGTTCATAGCTCCTTGAAAGTGGAGTCACAGGTAGATAGGATAGTGAAGAAGGCACTTGGTATGTTTTCCTTTATTGGTCAGAGTATTGAGTACAAGAGTTGGGAGGTCATGTTGCAGCTGTATAGGACATTGGTTAGGCCACTGTTGGAATATTGTGTGCAATTCTGGTCTCCTTTCTATCGGAAAGATGTTGTGAAACTTGAAAGGGTTCAGAAAAGATTTACAAGGATGTTGCCAGGGTTGGAGGATTAGAGCTATAGGGAGAGGCTGAACAGGCTGGGGCTGTTTTCCCTGGAGTGTCGGAGGCTGAGGGGTGACCTTATAGAGGTTTACAAAATTATGAGAGACATGGATAAGATAAATAGGCAAAGTCTTTTCCCTGGGGTGGGGGAGTCCAGAACGAGAGGGCATAGGTTTAGGGTGATAGGGGGAAGATATAAAAGAGACCTAAGGGGCAACATTTTCACACAGAGGATGGTATGTGTATGGAATGAGCTGCCAGAGGAAGTGGTGGAGGCTGGTACAATTGCAACATTTAAGAGGCATTTGGATGGGTATATGAATAGGAAGGGTTTGGAGGGATATGGGCCGGGTGCTGGCAGGTGGGTCTAGATTGGGTTGGGATATCTGGTCGGCATGGACAGGTTAGACCGAAGGGTCTGTTTCCATGCTGTACATCTCTATGACTCTAAATATACCACATGGACTGGTTCTCCCTTATCAACTCTACTAGTTACATTTTCATAGAATTCCAACAGATTTATCAAGCATGACATCCTCTTCACAAACCCATGTGGGTTCTGTCTGATTCTGCCACTGCTTTCTAAATGCTCTTCTATAAAGTCCTTGATAATGGATTCTAAAATTTTGCCCACTACCCATGTTAGGCTTACCGGTCTACAAACCCCTGGTTTCTCTCGTCCTCCGTTTTTGAATATTGGAGTAATGTTAGCTGCCCTCCAATCTGTAGGGACTCTTCCAGAGTCTATACAATCCTAGAAGATGACCACCAATGCATTCACTATCTCAAGAGTCACTTCCTTAAGTCCTCTGGGATAGAGATTATCAGGCCCTGGGGATTTATCCGCTTTCAATCCCCTCAATTTTCCCAGCATTATTTCTCTACTAATATTGATCTCTCCTCTCACTAAACCTTGTATTCTCCAATATTTCTGGTATCTGATTTGTGTCCTCTTTTGTGAAGGCAGAACCAAAATATGTATTCAGTTGCTCAGTCATTTCTTTGTCCCCTATTATACACTCCCTAATTTCTGTCTGTATGGGATCTACATTTGTCTTCACGAGTCTTTTTCGTTTCACGTACCTACAGAGACTCTTAGTGTTAGTCTTAATGTTTCCTGCAAGCTTACCTTCATGCTATATTTTCCCCTTCTTATCAATTCCTTGGTCCTTCTTTGCTGAATTCTAAACTGCTCTGAACAAGTTCCATTTGCCTGCATTTGGTCCAAATACCTCTAAACATTTCCTATTCGTATACTTGCCCAAATGCATTTTGAATGTTATGATTGTACCTGCATCTACCACTTTCTCTGGCAATTCATTCCATATATAAATCACCAACAGTAAAAGTTACCCCTCAGGTCCCTTTTAAATCTTTCACCTCTCACCTTAAAAATATGCCCTCTACTCATGAAATCCCCTACCATAGAGAAAAGATTTTGTTTATTCACCTTATCTATGACCCTCATGACTTTATAAGCCTTGATAAGGTCATCCCTCAACTCCTACTCTCCAGTGAAAGAAGGCCCAGCCTGTCAGGCCTCTCATTGTAACCCAAACCATCTAGTCCCTGCTACATCCTTCTCTAATGTAATAATATCCTTCCTATAGCAGGGTGACCAGAACTGTACACAGAACTCCAAAAGTGGCCTCACCATGATGTCCCAACTCCTTTTCTCAACGATCTGAGAAATGAAGACAAGTGTGACAAATGCCTTTTTTACCAGAAACAAAAGCATAAATTGCTGGAAAATCACAGCAGGTATGGCAGCATGAGTGGAGAGAAATCAGAGTTAACATGTCGGGTCCAGTAACTCTTCCACAAAACGTTCTCAGCCTTCTTTACCACCCTATCTACCTGTGAAGCAAATTTCAAAGAACTATGTACCTGAACTCTTATGCCTCTCTGTTCAGTAACACTCCACAGAGCCCTACCATTAATTGTATAAGTCCTGCCCTTCTCTGTCTTGGCAAAATGCAACAAAGCATTTTCTTGGTTCCAATTTGCATTTCAAATTGATCTGATATTTTCTTCATGTGCTTTCTGTGGAAGGCGAGTTGTTTTAAGACCCGCATTAGCTTAACCAGGTGTTATCCTTTTTTGTATGTCAAAGGTTGTTTATATTTCTGCTTCAATTTTATATTCTTTACACATACTCCAGTACTTTTCTTTATTCAATGGGCAAAATGGTTTCATTCTGCTCCTGTGCCATATGCAGTCTTACGGTCAAGTAGATTCAATCCCACGTAAAAGTTGAAATGGTGCAGACTTCACTGCATAACTTTGTGGATTCACAAATCACCATATTTTATTCCAAAAAAGTCACATTTATAGGAATATAAACATAATTAAATTGACAAAGACCATATTATTGCTATAATTAGATGAAATATTTTATCCCAGAATAATCTTTGTCACTAATACCAATTAAGTTGCATTTCTTGGTCTTCTGGAATAATACATAAATATTGTAAGAATATGAAGCAAATTAATAAATGTCAAATTAATTTAAATAATGCTTTAGAATATTGGATAAGGCCTTGAGTTAATGCATTTTGTCTTTGAGATTTGGTTACAAATTTAGTGTGAACAACATGAAGGAAGTATCCTCTTTAAAATACCCGAGGAATCCTGTGCGAAATGAGCTTAACTTGCTACTTGTCTATCTCTGACTGGATATCCACCACATTTGTGGATATATTTGTACAAAATACAAACAGATTAGCCAGAAATTTTGCAGTTGCACCCTAAAAACCCTAAGAATGACTGTTGTAGAAAATGAAAGGACCATGTCAGTACAGTGGGAGATGTGTCACTGTCTTGATGTTGGGATAGCATGCCAGTTTTTAAGTCAGCACATAGGAAGCTGAATTTGAACTTCAAGTGATTGATGCTGATTAATTCTGACTAATCTGTCACATTGTCAATTTCTCAGTGCCAACATTCCTCACCTTAATGGGAAGAAACGCTGACCAAAATAGGAAGAAAACTTAGTTGAATTTGGCTTTATCCTCCACATTCTTTGTCACTATATCAACAGAATTGTTTTGCAAAAAGACAGCTTTATTTTATAACACCAAAGTATTTTAATAGTCCGGTTTGAGACCCAGCAGTGCTACCAAATGCCTGTGAAATATTTTGAAGGTGCATTTAATTTTTAGTTTTGTTTCAGTTTTATTTTATCTCTATCCTCCCCATAATATTATTGTTTTATTCTCTTTTGTACAGGTAATTTTCCTATAATGTGCGTTTTGTAAACACAATTTGGCTGTAATGCAAATTGTGAATTGTGGACTTTTTTTAATGAAGTGAACTCTTATTGGTTATTGCACGATTCCATCCCATATTAACACCCAGCTGTGATTTATCCTGCTGGTGTATCTATTGCAACAGATTGTCATCTGTAAGAGTGTATATTTTAATTTCTATCTGCAACTAAGATAGTTTTGTTCATTTCCAACAGTGAGAAAAACAAAGTGAGAGTATCAAACCTCCTCCCAGGGCTAACCGTTTAATCGTTTCGGGGGTAACACCACACCACTCTCCACCAACTTGACAAAGAGCCCCATCCCAGCTGAACTCCCACTGCTCTCAGGGAAAGCAACATTGGAATATTTTGCCGGATTGCTTACTGGGATCATGTATAGAGTTGGGGAGGAGGGGAGGAGTGGGCTGTGGGAGCCAAGGATTGGGAAGAGAGAGTGAAAGATAAGGAGTGTTGGAAAGTGTAAATGCAATGATGTCCAGTGAGTGTTGGAGAGTAAGCAGGGCTTTTTGTTAAGGAGAGGATCAGTTGCAGGCTATCTGAAGCTTCAATACATGGTGACTTTACAAAAGAGGGTGTATGTGTGTGAAAGGGGGGAACATGTGAAACTCAGGATGGACCATTGGCGACCCTCATCTTTCCCCACCCCACCCAACCCCAAGTTATGCCTGATCCAAGTTCACCCGGTCTCCATTTGAAGGAGGGAAGTGGGAGGATCTGAGAATCTCAGCCCCTCATTTTCTCTGAAACCCCAGATTCATTGAAACCTCCAGCTGTTCAGAGCATCCCAGCCCTTTAGCCAGCCCCTCAAAAAAAGAGTTTTGCTCATTCCAAAAAGTCTTGCTGCTTTTGTTTTTCCTCTTTGCAAATGTTTTTGGGAATAAGTTTGTTGGGGAGAAATCCCATTGTTTTAAAGTCTCTATCCACAATATGAAGTGACTTCTTAGCTGGAAATGAAAGTTAGAAGCTGAAATAGCATTTAAGTAGCATTGAGTTCAACAGTGGCCTGCAAATTTAAGACAGGACATTATTTAATTCAGAAACCCCTCAAAGTGTTAAGCTTACTGTATTATTTCATTGAAAAATCTATCTGATTTAAAAGTTTACTTAGCCTGTGTGACGGTTTGTGTGAGACTAACTACTGTTTTTGTTTCAATTTTTACTGGCATTTTTGGTGGTTTGCCCCTAAGCCTGTTTTCCCATAGGCCCTGTTATTTCTATTCTGTGATTTTCTATAATATGATGTTGCATGGGAATGCAATTACCATGTTATGGGAAAACTACCTGTGGGTCATAAGAGACAACAAGAAACCTATCTAAGACACGTGACCACCCATTGAGAGTGATTCATGGATCCCTCACCAGTGTTTCTCCTCATTAGTAACCCCCATTACCCTCTCCCTTTGAAGAAGCTGGCATAATCAAAGTTCTCACAAAATCTGGGAACTTACCATTTGATGTTAAGTGAGAAAAAGCCACTCCCCATCTGTGGCTTTATGGGTCAGAAAACTGCCTGTCACACCATTAAATCATCATCAGGGTTTCTAGGCTAAAAAGAATACGAAGTCTTTTATCAGATTGGGGCTTGCAATTCATGATTATCCTTTACCTGATGGAAGTGATGCAGGCAATAGGCAAACCTTGTGCTGCCAGTTCTTTGTCATGACAATGATGTGTAATCAAAACTACTGTGTAGCTCCACATTCATAACATTCAGAAACATTTACCTGTCCAATATGAATGTTATGTCTGCAAAAGTATAATCAGATTCTTCAGGAATGGCCTACTGTTTACATCGCATCCTAGAAGATGCCATGTGCCTATATCTCTTGCATCTCTTCTGTTTAGACAGTAAACAATGAAATTCTTCTCCTCATACAAAATGTTCAGGAAAGATAGAAAGGAATAAAAATCAGGAGCAATAGTGGTGATTAAGAAGCGTATTGTAATGTTGAAGGGCTGTCTATCCCAGAGGGTTCAAGGCCAGAATTGATTTGACCTAGATCTAAGGAACAAGGAAACTGCAATTACAGATGAACCTCAATTATCCAAAGGACACTTGCTGGCTGTATTTTGTTCAGTTAATCGAATTCCAGATAATCGAATGGCAGATAACATAGTTTAGCTGAGCATTGTGATCTTGCCAGATAATCCGATATTCGGATAAGTGAATGCTGGATAATCGAGGTTCCTCCGTATATTGTTTGACATTGTCCGTGAGCCACCAACTCCTAGTGGGAAGGCAGTACAGGAACAAATTTGCAAAGAGAATTAGAAACAATATAAAATAATGCTAATTCTGGAGTAGAGTGGTCCTGGAAAAGCACAGCAGTTCAGGCAGCATCCAAGGAGCAGAAAAATCCGATGTTTCAGGCAAAAGCTTTTGCCCGAAACGTCGGATTTCCTGCTCCTCGGATGCTGCCTGAACTGCTGTGCTTTTCCAGCACCGCTCTACTCCAGAATCTGGTTTCCAGCATCTGCAGTCATTGTTTTTACCTAAAATAATGTTAATGATGGCTTTAATTATCCAATTATAGATTGAGATAGTAATAATGTCAAGGGCAGAAGGGGCAAGAATTCCTCAAGTGTCTGCAGGAGAATGTTTGACGGCATTATGTATCCAATCCAATGAGAAAGAAAGCATTGCTAGACTTACCTCTTGGAAATGTGGCAGGCCAAGTAGATGAAGTGTCAGTGGGGGGGATAGTGATCACAATCGTAAGTTTTATGATTGCTTTGGGACAGGATAATGAACAATCCAGAGTGTGTAATTAATTGGGAGAAAGCCAACTTCAATGGGATAAGAATGGATTGAAATTGAGTCAGTTGGAGTCAAAGATTGGCTTAAGAAACAATAGCCTACCTTCAAAGACAATTTGAACAGAGCTAAGATATATTCCTTCAAAAGGGAAAGATAGGGCAAGCAAACCCAGATGACAAAATAGGTATAAATTACAATTCGTTATAGTAGATGTTAGGTAGACAATGTAATTGACAACCAGCCTGAATATAGAAAATGGAGGAAGGGTGAGAAAGCAAAAAGAAGACAAAGGGGTCGTATGTAAAAATAATGGCAACTAATATAAAGGGGAATTCCACACTGTCCTCAGGGCATATAAGTAACAAAATAGTCACAAAAAGGTTTAAGGGGCCTATAAAAAAAACAAACAAGGGATTTATGCATAGAGACAGAGGGCACACGTCTGTCGGTGTGCCAATAAATTGCTTCCACAACTGCTTGTATCTCGGAAGTCTGAGTAGCAGCAGCCAAACAAAAATTCCAGGGAAGATTGAATGAGATCCTTGCTTTTCCTGATATATATTAATGGCCAAAACCTTGGTGTACAGGGCACAGTTTCAACCTCTTCAGACTATACTGAACTAGAAAGCATTGTAAACTACAAGGAGGATATTGTAGAATTTCTAAAGAACATAGATTGCTGGAGTGAGTGCACATGTTGCAGATGAAGCTCAATGTGGAGAAGTGTGAGGTGATATATTCTGGTGGGAAGAATGTGGAGAAGCAAAACAAAATAAGCAGAAAACTCTACGAGGGTGCAAAATCAAACTGTCCTGGCTGTCCATGTGCAGCAGTCTCTAAATGTGAGAGGACAGGTGAGAGAGACATTAATTAAGCATACCGTATTCTGGATCTCATTGATAAAGGCACCAAGAGAACTGAGCTTATGTTCAATTAACGTAAGACAGAAGTTAGATCTCAGCAGGAGCACTGAGTCCAGTTCTGACTGACAGCAAAACGTTCTGCTTAGAGCTCTTTAAAGTCCACTGCACTGTTTGCATAGCTTCTGCACCATTCCCCCCTGACTGAAGGAAGTTGTGTGAATTCTACTAGCCATACAGTGTACATAACTCCCTAAAAGAAGGTAAACAGCACATTACCTGAGATCTGCATGTTGTTTGCCATCCTTGTAAAGCCATGTCCTATATTTAACTTTAAACATGAACTGTATTTGTATAGAACTTTCTGAAGCTGACATTTTTATATACAAATGAATATTTCAAGGAGCAGAGATGACTGCTGAAAGGCTAAGAGACTTTTGCTATCTCCATGGAGAATACCTCCAATTTCCAGAAAGTTCCTCTTTGAGCTAACCACAAATTGAACTAGAAAACCTGAACAAATAACACACTGATAGCTGTGCTAACACTGCCGGAATAGTGCTATAAGATGTACCACAGATCTCACTGAGGAGCAGAAATACCAGACTGAGAAAATTTCAAAGGACTTACATTTTAAGTAGAACATAGAAGAGTACAATACAGGAACAGACATCGCTATTCTAAACATTCTCATCTACTTGCACATGATCTGTATCCTTTTATTCCCTGTTCATGTGTCTATCTAAATTAGTCACAGGGAAATGGGTCTGGTTGGATAGCTCTTCGGACTGTCGATGTAGACTTGTTGGGCCAAAGGGGCTGTTTCCACGTTGTAGGGAATTTAATCTAAATGCCTCTTAACTGTTGCTATTGTATCTGATTCTACCACCCCCCTTTGCAGCATTCCAGGCATCTACCACCCTTTGTACAGTTACATCTGTAAGCACAGAACCCAGGCTATACTTATGCATTTGTAGTATTATTTAGAACATAGAACATTAGAGCGCAATACAGGCCGTTTGGCCCTTGATGTTGCACCGACCTGTGGAACCAATCTGAAGCCTATCTACCTTACACTATTCCATTTTCAGCCATATGGTTATCCAATGAACATTTAAATGCCCTTAAAGTTGGCGAGTCTGCTACTGTTGCAGGCAGGGTGTTCTACACTCCTATTACTCGCTGAATAAAGAAACTACCTCTGACATCTGTCCTATATCTACCACCACTCAATTTAAAGCTATCTCCCCTCGTGCTAGCCATCACCAGGCTCTCACTGTCCACCCTATCTAACCCTCTGATTATCTTACATGTCTCAATTAAGTCACCTCTCAACCTTTCTCTCTCAAACGAAAACAGCCTCAATCCCTCAGCCTTTCCTCCTAAGACCTTCCCTCCATACAAGGCAGCATCCTGGTAAATCTTCTCTGAACCCTTTCCAAAGCTTCCACATTCTTCCTATAATGTGGTGACCAGAACTGTATGCAATACTCCAAGTGCAGCTGCACCAGAATTTTGTACAGCTGCAGCATGACCTCGTGGCTCTGAAACTCAACCCCTCTACCAATAAAAACTAACACACTGTATGCCTTCTTAACAACCTTCTCAATCTGGGTGGCAACTTTCAGGGATCTATATACATGGACACTGAGATCTATCTGCTCATCTACACTACCAAGAATCTTGCAATTGGCCCAGTACTCTGCATTCCTGTTCTTCTTTCCAAAGTGAATTACCTCACACTTTTCGGCATCATTTGCCAACTCTCAGCCCAGCTCTGCAGCTTATCTATGTCCCTCTGTAACCTGCAACATCCTTCAGCACTATCCACAACTCCACTGACCTTAATGTCATCCACAAATTTACTAACCCATCCTTCTATTACTCGATCTAGGCCATTTATAAAAATGACAAACAGCAATGTCCCCAAAACAAATCCTTGCAGTATACCATTCGTAACTGAACTCCAGGATGAATATTTCCCATCAACCACCACCCTCTGTCTTCTTTCAGCTAGCCAAGTTCTGATCCAAACTGCAAAATCACTCTTAATCCCCTGCCTCCATATTTTGTGCAAGAGCCTACCATGGGAAAATTTATCAAATGCTTGACTGAAATCCATATACACCACATCAACTGCATTACCCTCATCCACCTGTTTGGTCACCATCTCATTGAATTCAATAAGGTGTGTGAGGTACAATCTATCCTTCACAAAACCGTGTTGACTATTGCTAATCAATTTTTGCTCCCTCAATTATTATAAATCCTATCTCTTATAACCTTTACCAACACTTTACCCGCAACGGAAGTAAGGCTCACTGGTCTATAATTATCAGGGTTGTCTCTACTCCCCTTCTTGAACAAGGGGACAACATTTGCAATCCTCCAGTCTTCTGGCGCTATTCCTGTAGACAATGATAACACAAAGACCAAAGCCAAATGCTCTGCAATATTCTCCCTGGCTTCCTCGAGAATCCTAGGATAAATCCCATCTGGCCCAGGAGACTTATCCATTTTCATACTGTCCAGAATTGCTAATACCTCCTCCTTATGAACCTCAATCCTGTTTAGTCTAACAGCCTGGATCTCAGTATTCTCCTCGACAACATTGTCTTTTTTCAGTGTGAGTACTGACAAAAAATATTCATTTAGCACTTTACCATTCTCCTCGGACACCACGCACAACTTCTCCCTACTAACCTTGATTGATCCTAATCTTTGTCTAGTTAGTGTTATCAATAAATCTTAAGACATCTGTCTCATAAGAACCTAACTCTAAGATGTTACACAGGCTACATAGATTTGAAGGTGGGTTACTGAAAAGTGATGTTGGATGAAAGCAGCACATTTCTGACTGAATTCTGTCAGCCATTTTGGAAGTTGTTGCACATGCTTTTTGAAGTTTGCATTGCTCCAGAACAATATCAACACAGGCATAGTACACTCTGATGATTTCAAGAGTGAAAGCAATCATAGATGATATACATAGTCTATGGATCTACAGAGAGTTCATGAGTTGAATTTGAAGCTAAACAAAAAGAAGTTGCAACCGTTTATGACTTCAGTCTAGTGCACAGATCATGTGTGCACAGTACAATGCCTTTGTCCTGATCCTGAAATGCTGAAGTTGAAGTGCAGATGCAGATGTGTGTGTAGTGCAAATTTACTTTGTTGTAAACTACCTGATAAAATTCATGCCTAATTTGTCATCAAAGTGTGGAGCTCAACACAAACTCCCTGCCAAGGACATGCCATGGTAGTGAGACACAGAACAAGAAACAGCTATCACTCACATCAAACAACTAGTGAATGGCAGTGCTGTGGAATTTCGAGGTCAGCAATGACATCACCCTGCAATGTGATGCCAGTAAATCTTGGAGCAAATCGCATGAAATAAGGACAACGAGTGAATTGAAATCCCGATTATTAACACAACTGAAGAATACTATTTTGGATTGAGAAAGAGTGTCTGTCATTGTCCTTGCTTTTGAGCACTTGTTTTTCATACCTGTTTGGCAGAGACAAATTGATTTTAGAGTGTGACCACTTCAAAGCACCTTTTGCGTTGCTTCTATTTGCTTAAAATGTTTACAAAGAATACTACTTTGGTTGCAAGGAGGAATGTACAAGCAAGAAAGCAGATGTACATTACTGGCATGCTGTCAAGAGCAACACATCTTATGAAGGAAGCTTTTACAGAATGAAACCTTGAAAATTCAATGAGAAGCAACCACTTATTATGCCCTGGAAGTCATCAACCCAGCAAAAACAGGCTGAGCCTTTTAATGGGAATAATACTTCCCAGTAAATGAACATCACCCTGGAATTAACAGATAGCAGACGAACAGAGAGAAAGTGAGGACTGCAGATACTGGAGCCACAAAAACTCACACGTGCGTCAGTAAAAGAGCTGAATGCTTTAGAGAGTATGGATATGATGCATGTGCAGAGGCCATAGAAGTGGGGTCACCGCATTAACATTCACTTACAATCCTTTTTAGCCTCTATTTAAACCTCAAGGTCTACTTACAGTTCTTCAGATCATCCCTTACTTGTATCCATCTTGTAGATAGTCTTTACTATTTCCTAACTAAACCTCCTTTAATTTTGTTTTTCTCCCCCTACACTTGCATTTAATTCCAATTGTTGTAAAAACAGTTTCACTCAGAACTATGTGTCAATACTTTGAGATTTAAAAATCTATGCTATTGTTCTGACTAGCTTAACCATGTAATGCCATTGTCCAGCAGTAAACAATATTTGAAACCCATTCTGCAATGCTATGTATTTCTGCATGTGAGTCACTCCATGTGCCTGTAATACATGCGTCCATCTATGACTGCACATTTGCTTTGGAATCCAATATCTGTTATTTTACCTCCACCAAAAATTCCCAAACATCACCTTACATCTGTCTATGAGCATGTGGTTGCTCTTCCAATACAAAGTCCATCATCGGCACTTGTAAATCATAAGAGATTATAGGATAAGGGAGACGCAAACCCCCTTATTTGTAATAGAGTCAAAGAGGTCCATAGCACAGAAAACACCTGGTTTCCCCATCAAGTTTGCACCAGTTATAAACAAGCGCCTAACTATATTTTTGCTTATTTAAGCCCACTCTGTCATTTCTCCCAGCTGTTCTCCATTCCGGTTTCATTATAGAGAGCTACTCAGTTTTTCCCATCAGAGACTGAACAGCTATGGCATCACTGGTAGCACCAAGTGAATCAACACATTTATCATTTTACCCACAAATAGTTCAGAACCTCACAAAATCTTAAAATACATCTAGTAGTTACTGCAGGCATTCTTCACTCATTTGAAGCAATTATATCAAAACATAATCCAGGTAGGATGCCGTAAATTTTATAATTGTAGCTAATCGAAAGTAAAGCAACTGTTCTGTTGATACAATGCTTCTTTGCTTTTGTGTTCCTTTCAAACTACATAGCCCTACATCACTGAGTTATTTTTTCTGAACTGTTACTTGCTGAAATGTATCTTTCTTTTTGTCTTAGAAAATATTTCCTTCCATCTGTCAAATTTAACAATATTTCTGTAATGGTTGGAACTAGGGCCAGGTGGATCTTATTGAATAAGAGATCCTTGATTGCGGCTGTTAACCAGGGAGCCCTGGCTGACACATATAAACAGGAGGTTAGTCTCCTCAGTCCAGGGACTGATTTTGAGCTGGCTGGTTAAAGCCCAAGTACTGTTCACATGGAAATAAAGGGTGATTTGTGCAATTATTTCAATCTCTTGTAAATTACCCACAAACAGATCCCAAGAAACATGCACTATTACATTTTATGAAGTCTCAATAAGTGCATAACTGAATCAAAGGCATATTTCCCCATTTTGATCCTCTATGTAAAAACTCTGGAAACAGTTGCTTTTTTGATGAGAAATCAGATGTACATGGACAAGAATTGTAATTAGTGCCTCCTCTTTGCTGATGTTATTGTTATATAACCTGACAGAAATAATGTTCCTCCACGTCATGGCAGACCAGCAAATGATATACCCACCAAATGTCTTACTCAACTGAGAACTGTTGACTACTGTTAAACCTGATTGCTAAGTTTGAATGTAAGCTTAAAGCCTCATTTTTAAACACGTGTGGGTGCAGTTAACAATAGTAGAGCTGACTCTGATTTTTTTTTGCAAAATTTGACAATAATGGGACTAAATCTTAACAACAGTGCTATATAGATACACTGGAATAATTTTAATGATTTTGTACATGGAAATTAAATTGTAAGGTAGAAACCTCCACATTCAGAAGGTTGAACTAATTTGACATTTTTGATGAGGAATTATGCTAATTTAATTCTGCTTTATAGCATGAAAAATAACTATAAAATTGGAAACTAAACAGTGTACTCAGAGAAGACACTTTTTACATCAAGTAGGATATAAAGCCAAATCACTGACTACAGTAAAATCTATAATGCACTTCTCAAAGGCACTAAAACTCTTATCACTTCTTTATAGACATACTATTGTACACAGTCCTTTTACTATGGGCTAGCTGTGTTATTGATTTTTACTTTGACAATCACAACAGAAGCTAGCACTGTTATATCTCAGGTTTGTTGATACATACAGCAAAGATAACTGATGTGCAATTGTCGATACCTGCTGTAACAATCACCATGTAATAACAAGTGGCCTGCCCACTCCAATTTCACTCCAGGGCATGGATGTACTGCAAGGGATGAAATTGATTCCAGATAAATAACCAGCTTTGTGAGATATTTCATCTTCAAATTAGGAATTACAAGAAAGTGCAATATTTGTGCCTCAACTCATTTGATCACTCACTCTGCAACAGAATCTAGGTGCTAATGTGTGGAAGATTAAACTTCTAACACTTATCAATGTCTTTTTTTGTGAAAATATGGAATATATTGGTAGTATGTAGAATGCTGAGCACAGAAAATACAGATAATTGACTTTAAGCTTAATTGTGCAATTCAGCATTTTGGTTAAATCAGTAGAAAAAGAGCTGTGAAAGGAACGTGCTACTAAGGCAAAAATGCTTGGCTTCATCCTACAAAATGTTATAATGGAATGAAGATCAGTACAAATGAATTTTTTTTAAAAAGAGAAAAAATTCATCTTAAAGTTCTTAATGTGTATAAAACACACAAAAATACCTGTTTCAAACTTAGGTGAATTTAAAAATATTATTGAATGAGATTCTTTCCTGTGCTTTGACAGTTCGTAGAATATCGACCATTGTTCTTGTTCATAGTGAAAGCAATAAGGATCTTTTAATGTTATGCAGCAATTAGAAAGCAATTCTTCCACTGAATGTAACACTTTGTACATGAACTGGACTTTCTGGTGCTTACTATAAGACATGGAAGAGACAGGTTTTTAAAAGATGTTTGGCAGCAGGTAACACGGGCTGCTTTGTTGCTATATGGAGAGAAATATAAGTAACTCTGCGTATAACCTGGGAGAGGTCGAAGATCTCAGCCTGTTCCACTACGTTTTGCTTTTCCTGCCAGCTGCTAAATTAAGAAACATATGTTCCAAATTGCTTCATTTAGAACCTCACTTACAAGTCCAATTTTATTTCGGTGTTATATTATCTGATGTATTTGCAATTGAGAATAATCCCTAGTATTTATTGCTGAGGCAATACCAATCCTGAAAATGTTTCTTTACTAGTTAATAATCATTGCTTTTACTGTACCATAAAAAGGTAATAGCTGTAATGCTAATAAAGTGTATTAATAGCGATGTCAGATCCCATGAAACTGGGACCTGAGGGAAGAAGATTCTGAAGGATTTCTGCTGAATCATATCTCTGTAAACAGTAAATAAATGCTCATAGTTTACATTATACATAGCTTTGGTATAGACCATGAAAGAATTGATCAATTTCTGGCAAAGATTTGGGTCCAGATCTGAATCCTGGATATTTCATTTCTGTCAACATTGGGGGATAGGACAAATTGTTTTTTGTAAAGATTGCTGTGGGTTGCTTTACATCAAATGGTGTTAGTTGCTTAAGGACGTTATGAATTGTCTCAGATGTTGCACTAAAATTTATCACAGCTTTAAAACTTTCAGCAGATTTTTCAATGCAGTATATAGATCATCCTGAAACCTCTTCAGTGAGATGGAAGCGTCTTATAAAAATATTTATATTTTTAGCTGCGTAGTTATCACTCAGGCAGGGAAACAGAAGTGGTGAATCATTATAACAGGGTTGAATTAATAGCTGAATTGAATTAATAGCTGAACAAAGACATGCCCTTGACTAAGTACCCCTTCCATTGTTTTTATATTACAATGAAATCCACAATTTGCAGGACCAGTGGGGAAATATATGTGAGCTAGGTGGTACAGAACTTAAACATTGCTAAAAAGTGACAAGAAGTTGAAGCTTTTCCTCTCACAGTCATGAATTAAGACACAAGAAACATACTTGATAACAGAGAATCTATTTGCAAGGCTGTGCTTGCAAGCCACAAGAAGCTATTTCCACAATTCGATATGATTCTACTATTGGAAATTATTTACTAAATAATCCAGATTGATCTGAGAGTTACACCAAAAACCAGTTCAGATTCACTGTGCAGTATGTTTGCATGCAATTGAAGCCACAGGACTCAGTTTTCATGTAGGCAAAAGGAATTTATACATACACTGCACTTTTTTCAAAAAAGGAGTCATAGAGACAACCTATCTCTGCTGCATCTCCATGACAACACCCTAACCAATCAGAAACTACCTGCCAGCTCTGAAAATTAGAATTGACAGTTAACTGTTCTTGCTGCATCTCCAACCAATAATCGTCTTATGGTTAATAAAATGAGATAAGAAGATTTCCTTCCCCAGAAGACATTAGGGAACCAGGTGGAGGTTTTTCCAACAATGGAACAGGAGAATCGATGTTTCGGGCATAAGCCCTTCTTCAGGAATCGGGCTTATGCCAGAAACGTCGATTCTCCTGTTCCTGGGATGCTGCCTGACCTACTGCGCTTTTCCAGCAACACATTTTCAGCTCTGATCTCCAGCATCTGCAGTCCTCACTTTCTCCTCGTTTTTCCAACAATCCATGGTAAGTTCATGGCGTGAAGTCGCAAGACCCTAGTGCATTAGTCTGAACTT
This sequence comes from Chiloscyllium plagiosum, assembly GCF_037043375.1. Taxonomy (NCBI): domain Eukaryota; kingdom Metazoa; phylum Chordata; class Chondrichthyes; order Orectolobiformes; family Hemiscylliidae; genus Chiloscyllium; species Chiloscyllium plagiosum. The sequence goes on from NW_028270146.1 coordinate 82,457,741, forward strand.
CTGGTTTACACTGCCACCATCGTCCCCTGGCATTAAACAAAAGCAAAACACATTGCCTTCAGAGATTAAACATTAGCAGAATAACAGTACAGACAGAGAGAGGGTGAGTGTGAGATGAAACCTGAAGGTTGTATTTAGTTGCTGGAATGAGGAAACTGGTTAGTGAGTTACTGTTGCTATTTCAGGTATTTTGTAGGGACAAATTGATCAAATTTTGGTGAATACCATGCCTGTGAGACTACATGTGACTGGGAACAGCTGCTTAAGGACAATCAAAAAGTTAATAGCTGTGTTGAGACAGGAACTGGATCTTTGCCTAAGAAAGCCAGAGTTTGAAGGATTTGTTGCTGTATCTGGTGCCTTATTTGCTAAAGGAACTGTCAGTAAAAGTATGAGATCAATTTTTATTGTGCCAATCATTTAAAAGTCTAAACTATTGTTTTTATTGGATATGACTTGCACGTTGGTTCATGTTTAATTAACGTTCAGTTCTGTTTGCTTGTTATAAAAAGTGAAATCTTGTCCATTGCTTCTTTTTTTGGGAGTTGTTCAGTAAGTTTGTTTTCTTTTGTTTATTGGTCTCTGTGGGATCATATTAATACATATAGAATGATATTATTTTGTTTTCAACAATCTCAATATTGGCCATTTTAATGTAGTAGAAGCCTCCTAAACAGGGTCTCCACAAATCTTTTTGTGACCATGAAGGCTGCAGAACAATGGTTTAAATGTATTTATTTTATCGATTTTGTTTATTGTCCTGATACTGCTACTTGTTTCTTTAAATTAAGACTCAGAACTCTGGAACCAGCTAATCGTGCATATACCACATAGGATGATAATTATTGCTGATATCTAGATTAGAATTGTGCACTTGGGCCATATACAAGTCCCAACATACCTGACTACCTGGGATTTGAAAGTTGAAGTTCTGATAGACAGTTAATTGGTATCTAGAACCATCTGAACAATTCTCCAACTCTGAGTTAGAGTCATTGGAGAGCTTTGATTCACTGATCTGAATGGTTACCCGTGAAGAGTTAGAGGGATTAAAACCTGCTCTACCCTCTGGGTAAATATGAAACTGAGCAATTCCATGGTTCACCATTGAGAAATAAAGGACCACCACCTTTGAAGTCCTCCAGATCTGACTCCCCAAACTAATGCAACATCAGTATCTGTTGCTCTACAACATGACTCTCACTCTACTCCCTCAACTACCTGTTGCTCTACTTCCTGACCCATCAGATACCTACCACACTACCCATCTGCCAACCTTCCAATCTGCAACTCTACCCACCTGACACTCAACCATGTTATAAATGCGTCACCCTACTCACTTACCCAAATTGCACCTTACCAACCCACCACACTTCCCAAAACCACTATACCCAGATGCCTACCTCTGCAGATGCCACCCTTACCCATTGTTCACTTCCCTCATCACCCAAACTCATCTATTTACTTTAGTTGCTCACACTCATTCACTCAGAATCATTGAATAACATTGAATGTGAAATAAAACAAACTAACTTGTTATTAAATAACAATCATTAGATACTTAAATTTTAGAAGTTGTTACAAGATTAGACACCAACAATAACATTCTATAGATCAAACACCACCTCATGGCATATTGTTAGATCCTTTTTACTATGAAAGTCTTTGCCTCCATTAGGTTGGAATGAGATCAGTGAACAGGCAATCTCACTGAGGCAAATCATTACAATACTATGAAGGTATTTTTCCAAAACCTCATCAAATAGTTCACAATTATTCTACCCCCTAACTTGCCTACACTTCTACCATTTAACCAAATAGATTGCAGGGAACTAAAATTGATACTTAACTATAAGAGTGACCCTTCTGGTTTTTGAAAAGGAAAATAAATAATACAGCATAATACATTCATTTAACAAAGCCAATGGTTAGTGTTTTTTAAATGTTATTCAAGCTGAAATTCCTTTGCTCATGTTGGTCAACCCTTTACAAAGTGAAATGATGTAATTTTGTGTTGTCTATTATGCTATTGTTGACATTTCAAAGCATTCTGATTGTCATCGACAAGTTGAAATTTATTTAAAATCAAGAATTATATGTGTGAATATTTAGATGCATATAAACACAGTTTAATTAATATTAAGTTTTAAAATATAATGTAATAATTAGGAGCTGACACTAGATTACTCACTCATCATCTCAACCCCAATTAATGAAAGTCTTAAAAAAGAGATAGTGCTTCGAAAATGAAAATAAGTCAGACATTTTCAGTATAAAGAAATTTTTTTCTGTGAAATTCTCTATTCTGTTGCTTGGCCTCTGAAACAGTTCCAAGTCAATGTTTTTTATGTGTTGTTGATAACTTAAAAAGTAGCCTAACCTTCATATTAGCTCAAATCTGTGGATTTCACACTGGAACCATCTTGAGTCTCAATTGCCTTCTTAAAAATAGCTATAAATATCTTCATAACTTTCTATAAGCAAGTCAGAGATATTGAACAACACTTGCCAAGCAGTGAGCCAAGACTTGGCGACAGTCCACTGAATATAAAGAAATCAGCGAATTTGGCCAATTCATACTGATAACATTAGATCATTGAATGCCCCTTGCACAGTGCCATATGAAACTTAACAGTAGAACAAGAGGTTCCAGTTAAAGAGAATGTGTGTCGATTGTTCACAGAACATTTGGAACTATTTTACAGTATAAAAGAATTCCTAATTATAGCTCTTTTATTCTATGTGATCAATGGAAACTAAATCAAGCAGTTTTATGAACATGGTCCTTAAAGCTACTTAACTGGCTACAGAGTAATTTATATCACACATAGTGAGAGAAATTATTTATGTAACACTGCTAGATTACTTTGATGAGATGCTACCTATGAAGCTTTCTTCAATTATGTCAATGAGCAGTACTACATAACCTGTGAGTTGGTGGTCCCTTAAAGCTGCCTATCACATGCAAATTGAGTGCCATGTTCATATTGACTGCCAACTCAACTTTAGTCAGTGCAGAAATGCTGCAGAAGTCGTTTGTTGAACCTATGATCATGACAAACTCGTGCAATAGCTCATGGACCAAATTGTCACTTCATATTCCTGAGAAGGGTCTTAAAGCTTATGTACTTTAAGTAGAAGAAATCTCATCAAATTTGGTGAACAATGCTGACCTTAATTTTGAAAATGATGATGGAGAAATTTGTTAGCAGCACATTCCCCAAGGAAAAACAGCCTTGTAGATCACATAATTCTCCTCACTGATATAATTGCAAGAAATCATACAGGTAACAGTTACATGAACACAATCAGGCAAACAGGTTTCTCTTGCTATGTAAGATCTAAATAATACCGTAGTCATGTAGCCTTACCACCTCCAAATATGTAAACAATGTAAATAAGGAAAAGATTAAAAGAAATCCTTAAAGATAGGAAATCTGTTAACTTTGACACTCAATTATTGTTTAGTAATTTTAGTCAACTGACTGATGTATTTTATTTAAGTACTTTGAATTTATGTATTTAGTTGGGAAATGCAAATTGTGCTGACGCAAAATACCACATAAAAATCATTGCACAAAATGATGCTGCCACTCCACAGTGAATCATAATGGGGTATCAGCCACAAAAAATAGTTTTTTTAAGGAATTGAATATTGCAGCATTTTTTTTTCTGATTAGTCATTTTGCTTACCTTTGTAGTTCCTTTCTTATTGCAAGTGGATTTTTTTTCTCCTGTTAGAAATTTTCAATGCTCTAAAGATCTCTTGCAGCTTCTTGTCTTGTTTTTGTTGCATCAGAATGTTAAATAACATTCAAATCTAGGGACATTATTCCCCATCTTTGGATTAAGAAAATAAGATAAAAATGTCTCCGAATTATTGTTACACCCTCATTGCCATATTGTTAAGATAAGTTTAAGAACAGAAAAAAATGTAATTATTGTTTATCAATCTATAACCTCTAAGAATTGTGCAAGTCAGAAAATGTTAGGATTTTTAAGGTGGAACAGGATAATACTGAAGACTCTGTGTATCTCATAGAGGGTGTCATGTTCTCTATATGCAACCATCAATTTTTGAGCTTGAAGATCCTCACGCTGCATGGACAATGGGGCTGCACTTTAAATTATCAGCTCCACAATATGGAATAGCAAGTACAAGCCAGCAATCGGTCACAATAGAACTGTAGAGTAAAGGAGGAGTAATCTGAATCCCTCACAGTCCACCTGCTCCACTGAATGGGCAACAGGAAAATCTTTGCCTCCAATTTTCAGCCTGAAGTACGTGCAGATAACCAGCATAGACTGGGGCTGGGGGGTTGGGGGAGTGGGGGGGAGGGGCTGATGCTTGGATGACCACTTGTATTTACCGGTTCAGTTGAAGTTGGTGCCCTGCCTTAGTTGGAGTTACTTCCAGAGAACATGAAGTTGAATCCAGAATCACTTGGCTAAAAAAAGGATTACCTGGTAATTGGGATAATGAGTTTATAAGTTTGTTATCTTTTGGGACTGCCTGCTTAATTTCAGAGAAAGCAGAATGGTAAAGGAGCCATGTGACCAGTACCCAAGCCTGATTTGTGACAAACTTAAGTGGCTTGGTTGCTATGGACATTGAAATCCATAATGATTTATTAGCAAGAAAGTGCAAATTGTTCATGTTGTACATGGGTTAGAGAGAGATTGAAAGGTTTGACACTGAGGAATGCCATATGCACCAACTATGAGGATGTTATACATTTTGTGGGCAATATATCTTAGAGTTCAAGGGGGAGAAACTAATATCTGGCTCTCCTTAAAAGTTCTGCATCAATGTCCACCTTAGAAACTCAGCCTGTAATTAGTTACTAATATATAAAAATCTATTTCTTGTTAACTACAAGAGACTCTTCTAGTTTAACCAGCCATGAACTATAACTCATACACCATTATGAGTTGCAGTTCATTCATAGAACTAGGTTTTTATAGGAATATAGTTATATTCCTATACAACAGTCCACACTTGTCAATGGCACTTGCCATTGTCCACAAGGTAATTACTTTGGGTAGACTTTTAGCCTAAAGATGGCTATATAATCTCTCTTCAATGAAGGAGATGGTGGTTGCCATAATTGGAGTTACCCGCATTGAGTGTGTAGCCAACAACTGAGATGAGACCATAGAAGCAGTATATTTGTGTCTAATCCACCTTTCCATATCCATACCACCACTCCCCGTCCGATCTCCATAACCTCTTCTGAGTGACCAAAACTGCTGCTTGGCCAGGTAGAGACACAGGAACATAAAGTGTAAGCATCAACTTCATTCTATTTTTTGAGACTTGGTACAGGTTGTTACAGATTTATGTCTTCTGAGGATAGTTAAGCATCAACCACGATGCTGTGGGTGTGAGTCTCACAAAGGCAGAATTTCTTTCGTAAAGGATACTGGTGAACCAGATTGAATTGTCTGACTATCAACAGTGGTTTTATGGTCATCATTAGTGTTAATTCCAGACGATTTCATTCAATTCAAATTCTACCATCTGCAGCAAAAGACATTGGACTGAGATGGTGATCGATTTTCTGCCTTTTATTTTTATTAGGTTGTTGTCTTGACAGGCCGAGCTCCTTGTTTCTATTTGACTCTTCCAATGTTCTTCCAGTTGGTCTCCAGAGGTCACAACTGACCATGATTACCTCTCAGTTGTCAGTGCCATGCTCAGACATTTTCATGTCTCACTTACAGGTATTCTAATAGCAGAATTATGGATGTCCAACAGGTCACAACTTAGAGGTTACCTCATCATAAAGAAATGTCTGTGCCAATGCAGGGATGATTGGATTACAATTCATTGTATGTTGATGGTATTCACAATGACAACAGGATATCTGGCAATCTTTCTGCAACATCATCGATACCTGAGAATTTTTTGTATCAGTCAGTATCAGGAAGTAAACTCTCTTCTGGTTAGAGTTATACCAGCGCACAAAGGAAGATGGTTGTGGTCGTTGGAGGTCAGTCATCTATTTCCAAGGCATCTCTGCAGGAGTTCTTCAGGAGAGGGTCCCAGGCCCAACCATCTTCAGCTGCTTCATCAATGACATTCCCTCCATCATAAAGTCAGGAATTGAGATATTCACTGTTGTTTGCAATGTTCAGAACCATCTGTGACTCTTCAGATGTTGATGCAGTCCATGTTTAAATGCAGGAAGGCCCGGAAAATAAATATTCAGACTTTTCCTGAAAAGTGGCAAGTAACATTCATGCCACACAAACACCAGGCAATGATCATCTGCAATAATTGACAATTTAATCAACACCCTTTGACATCCAAAAACATTACCATCATCGAATCCCTCACGATCAGTGTCCTGGGAGTTACCATATAAACACAGTGGTTATAAGAACAAGTCTGAGGCTAGAAAAACTGCAGTCAGTAACTCATCTCCCAACTCCCCAGTTCCTGTCCACCATCTACAAGATACAAGTCAGGATTGTGATAAAATACTCCTTGGATGAATGCGGCTAGAAGCTTGGCATCCAGGACAAAGAAACCCACTTGATTAGCACCACATCCATAAACATCCAGTCTCTCTACAATTGACACTTAGTGGAGCAGCCTGGCACAGAACAAAAACATCGTGATTGCTGCCAGGCATTAGGTCATTCATTTGCCTGATCGACAGAGTATGGTTCCACACCAAGTTCGTATTCAAAGCTGAAATCCTTTAGTGTTGTGATACATCTTAGCATTTTGGAGTGCCTAGAAAGCCACATATGTTCAGTCAGTGGTGCCCTGCAACAGAAGGAAGCATGATGTATTGGAAAAACAAGACACACACTCTGCTTTTTTCCCTGTGTTCACAGTAAAGATGCTGAACTCCGCCCTCCTGAGAAAGATGCAGATATTGGCAGTGAACATGTGTCCTGATCAAGCCTGGATGGATCCTGACTAAAAGGAATTCCTGCCCACTGTCACTTCATAGCCGCTGGCAGCCCTGTCCTTGCTCTGCTCTGAGGTTGCTGGTCTCCTTCTAACAAATGGCAAATTTCCATGAGTGTGTCTTTCATATGGATACACACACTGGTCCTGCCTTAGATGATGGGTACCAAAATGTTGCTGTATAATCCTGTGTGAATAAGATCTTTGACTTAGAGCTTCCCTCCACTCCAATTCTCTCTCTCTTTCTGAGTCATTTGCCCTCTGCTGCCTATGCTCAATCTCTCACTCATAACTGCAAAATAAGGGATGGTAATAAAGTACCTATGACTGGAAACAAATGCCATAATGTCATTGAGTGATCATTCTGCAGAGAGAGTACCAAAGACACCATAGCCTCAAAAATTCAAGAACTGCAGCTAAATTGTGCAGCCATAACTTTGAAGGGAAAGTGGCTGTGAAACCAGCTGCTGCCTTATTAAGCAATAAAAGCTCTAATCACAGCCACTGAATGACTTCCAGCATCTTGCATGCAGTAAGTCAGCATGATTACTCACCACCCCTGTGATCCCATACCTTCCAGGCATGATTTATCTTCATTTGCTCTATGTTATTTTGCCATTGGGTTTATTTTAAATTACGATTAACAAAAAAACTCTCCAAATTATGAATGAATTAAAAAGCTGTTAGAAATGCAGAGCTGATCAGCATATTCCACTTGTAATCAGACTGAAGAGCTACCCAGAACCTTCTAGGGTCACAATTTAAAACTTGCAACCCACCATTTCCTTGTTGCAAGAGCTCTGATTACTGTCTGAGAGACAGACCTCTCAGCATAGAAAATAAATGCCTCAGCTCATTAATATTTTTCACGGATAAACATGAATCCAATTAGAAACTATGCTTTGGGTCTGATTTAAAAATAAAAAAGATTTTTGACATTAGTTAGTGATTGGGTTACATCTCTAAAGAATATTTTTTTAAAATACAACATGTTAATATTTCATTAGAAAGGAAGTCATTCATATAATTGCTAATAAATGTTAAAATTTCCAATCTGACCATCAAACTTTTAAAATTGGGAAAATTTTAAAATCGGAAAAAGATGACAAGTTAAAAAAGAATGAGGGAGAGACTGGACAGAAAGCTAGCAAGAAATACAAAAATTAGCAGTAAAAGCTTCTGCAAGGCATATAATAAGGAAAAGAGTAACAAAAATGAACTTTGGTCTCAGAGCATGAAACTAGGCAATTATTAATGGAAAACAAAGAAATGGTAGAGAATATAAAGACATATTTTGTATCTTAGAGCCATAGAGATGTACAGCATGGAAACAAACCCTTCAGTCCAATTAGTCCATGCCGACCAGATATCATAACTTAAACTAGTCCTATTTGCCAGCACTTGGCCCATATCCCTCCAAACCCTTCCTATTCATATACCATCCAGATGTCATTTAAATGCTGTAATTGTACCAGTCTCCACCACTTCCTCTGGCAGCTCATTCCATACATGTACCACCCTCTGTTTGAAAAGGCTGCACATTAGGTCCCTTTTATATCTTTCCCCTCTCACACTGAGCCTATGCCCTCTAGTTCTGGACTCCCCCACCCCAGGGAAAAGACTTTGTCTATTTATCCTATCCATGTCCCTCATGATTTTATAAACAACTATAAGGTCACTTCTCAGCCTCCAACACTCCAAGGAAAACAGCACCAGCCTATTCAGCCTCTCCCTATAGCTCAAATTCTCCAACCATGGCAACATCCTTGGAAATCTTTTATGACCCCTTTCAAGTTGCACAACATCCTTCCGATATGAAGGAGACCAGAATTGCATGCAATATTCCAAAAGTGACCTAACCAATGTCCTGTACAGTGCAACATAACCTCCCAACCCCTATACTCAATGTTCTAACCAATAGAGGAAAGCATACCAAACGCCTTCTTCACTATCCTATCTACCTGTGACTCTACTTTCAAGGAACTATGAACCTGCACTCCAAGGTCTCTTCGTTCAGCAACACTCCCCAGGAACCTAGCATTAAGTGCATAAGTCCTGCTGAGATTTGCTATTCAAAAATGTAGCACCTCACAATTATCTAAGTTAAACTGCATCTGCCACTGCTCAGTCCATTAGCCCATCTGATCAAAATCCCATTGTACTCTGAGAAACCTTCTTCATTTTCCACTACACCTCCAATTTTGGTGTCATCTGCAAGTTTACTAACTATATCTCCTATGTTCACATCCAAATCATTTATATAAATGACAAAAAGCAGTGGACCCAGCATCAATCCATGAGGCACTCCAGAGGTCACAGGCCTCCAGTCTGAAAAGCAACACTTCACGACCATCTTCTACCTTCAAGCCAGTTCTGTATACAAATGGCTAGTTCGCTTTGCATTCTATGAGATCTAACCTTGCTAACCAGTCTCTCATGAGGAATCTTTTTGAACACCTTACTGAAGTCCATATAGATCACATCCACCACTCTGCCCTCATCAACCTCTTTGTTACTTCTTCAAAAAACTCAATAAAGCTTGTGAGACATGATTTTCCATGCACAAAGCCATGTTGACTATCCCTAATCTGTCCTTGCCTTTCCAAATACATGTAAATCCTGTCCCTTAGGATTCCCTCCAACAACTTGCTCACCATTGACATTAGGCTCACTGGTCTATAGTTCCCTGGCTTGTCCTTACCACCTTTTTTTATCAGAGGCACCACGTTAGCCAACCTCCAGTCTTCCAGCACCTCACCTCACTTCACCCACCCAGCAATCACTTCCCTGGCTTCCCACAGAGTTCTAGGGTCCACCTGATCAGGTCCTGGGGATTTATCCACTTTTATGCCTTTCAAGACATCCAGCACCACCACCTCTGTAATATAGACATTTTTCAAGATGTCACCATCTATTTTCCCACATTCTATATCTTCCATGTCCTTCTCCTCAGTAGACACGGTTACAAAATCTTACTTCAAAGTAGAGATACAAAATGAATCCAAAGAATTGTAGAAAATCAAAGGATACAAAGCATAAAACATACAAAGATAAATAGAGAAGAATTACTCTGAAAACTAATAAGACTAAAGTCTGAGAAGTCTTCTGGAACTGATGGCCATCCTAATATCTTAAGACAGCACATGAAGAACATCAGAAATAAGAATGAAAGTAGGCCATTCAGCCTTTAAGCCCATTCCATGACCACTTTCTGCAGCTCTCCATTTCTGTTGACTTCCTTGTCCATCAAAAGTCTGTCTAACTCAGCTCTAAATATATTGAAGAGCCCACTGCTCTCTCAGGAAGAGAATTCAAAAGACCAATAACTCCCTGGGAGAAGGGTTTTGTTCCCCTAATCTCTGCCTTAAGTGGAAAACCCCTTGTCTTTGGAAATCTCATCATAACACATTATACCTGCTATGACTCTGAGGAGCAAGATAAATTCTGTACTGAAGACAGAGCTGGACTCCAAACATTAACCATATTTCTCTCTCTACAGACGCTGCCAGACTGTTGTGTTTCTCAATGATTCTCTGTGTTTGTTTCAGATTTCCAGCATCAGAATGTTCTTCGTTTATTCAAGATTCCGTGGCCTGCATGGTCTACTCCTGTTTCTAATGGTTTGATAATCTTATTATTATGAGCTCAATTCTAAATCTATAACCATCTAATAGAAAATGTAATGCAGCTGAATGATTTGTAACTCTTTTTTGTGCAATGATCATAAGTTGTGACCGTAATTTTAACATAAAATAGTCTTTACTAAAATCAAAGTCAGGAATAGAAAGTTGTGTTTCAACCTCAATATGGTTTTGCTTCTTCCTAAATCTGTTCTTTTCTCCAACCCTCAAATTCTCATTCTTCCTGCGTACATGTCCCACTATTGCCACCAACATGACTTCACCCCACTATTTGCTGTACTTGTCTTTGAACTCCTAGAGCTTGTTATCTGGAATGATCAAGTTTAACTCCTCTGCTCCTTTAATATCCCTTTCATATCCCATCTCTTCAACATTGTTTTCCTTTGCCCTTCTTTCTTTTTGGTTCCATGTTTTATTTTATGCACACCCATTAGGGCATTGGGATATTTTTGCATTGAAGTTACAAATGCAAGTTATTGTTACCATGGTTTCTGTTATGATCTCTGTAGACACTGAGAGTTTAAAACAGAAATTCAGACTTTCATTATAATAAGCCAAAAGGACAGCAAAAAAATTCCCATTTTAAAACCTTTACTCTAACAAATAATAAGAAACACTAATGACTAAATACTATTTTCTTTGGAGGAAATTTATACCCAAAAGTTCAGAAATTAAATCCCATATTGAACTCTTAGCATGACCAAACATCTCTCAGTTGAGTTTTCTTTTACACTGTCCCTTAAGTGGACATTTCAATCTCCAGGAGTCAGTCTAAAAAATTCTTAGCTCTCTCCCCCAATGTCTTGCCTCCTTTTAACTTGTCCAGTAATTTCTTATGCTGGAACTGATCTTCGCTGTGCAGGTTGTACTGCATGTAATTTCCCTTGAATTCAATCCCAGTGCAACATGCAACTTCCTTTAAATCCCCACAAAATCGATGTCTCCACTATGAGCACAATTTCCCACCCTTTCCTGTGTGGTGAACATGAATAATTCAGTATCTAATCTCTGCAGGTACATGATCAACTAGCTGTATCACCTGCTGTTTCCCTTGCAAATGACTGCAGACCACCTCAAAATCTATGTCAAAGATTTTATAGGGAAGCCTGTAACCTGATCTCAGGAAAAGCTTCCACTGTCCTTTGCCACACAACAATAAAACACATTAGCTTTGCATCTAGGTGGCACTGTCAATTAGCTATCTTTGACTCCAATTTCCATTTATCGTAGAAGTAATAGTTTCCAGCACCATTGCTTGCAATCCAAAATCTATGATACCCTTCAGGGACTTCAGAAGACTCAAAGTCTGCCCATGATATATTCATATTCTGTTAACATTGTCTCTAAATGTGCATATCTTGCATTTTCTCAGTAAATCAATCAAAATCTTCCTTTGATCTTGAACAATCAAGTCTCCAGGCCTACTGTCAGGCAAATGTCAGATCAGGACTCTTTAATTTACCTTCACTTAAAAACTGCAGTCAAATAGCATAATAATTTTATTAAGCTCATTATTACAATAATGGCAGTGAAGATGGTAATATGGTCCTAGGTCTAAAATTAACAAATGAATCCTAATTAAGATGCAAGGTACAATTGAACCAGGGAAAGATGACAATAATATGATATTTACTTAAGCATTATGATTAGCATTAGCATTAGCATACCAATAGGAGCAACCACACACTTATCTTTCATTTCAGCCAGAATACAATATTTGGCAGTGGGAGTTCAAAATGCAGTTTTCCCAAAATATTTTTAAAATTCCTTTACAAGTCACATATCTAAAGTATTGTGAGTAAAATCATGAAGGCATATATGAGCAGCTTTTTTTTCCCTTCGATGAGTTGCCTGTGCTCAGTCTTGTCTATGTCCGACCTAAAATCAGATTTTATTGTGGATATTGCATATTTGAATGGTACTCCTATTCCGTGATACCATGTGGAAAGGCATAAAAAAAGCTGCATTGCCATTGCATTAATGTTTTTTGTATAAACTTCTGGCTACAAACAAAACAGGTGAACCTTAATCATTTCAACTTCAATACCGTGTCAACAGAATACAATTGTTCTGTGACCTTTGTATCAGAACTACATTTAGTAAGTTTAAAACCATTCCAAAACTTCTGTTTGAGGAGGGTAATCTTATTTCCATGATGGTAGGATTTGCCAACAGGTAAAAGAATATTTTGGTCTACTAAAGTGGAGCAATTCAAAACTGGACATCGATAAGGCACTGTGGGCCAATAGCAGCAGAATTCAATTCTATTCAACTACAATCCATGACTTCAAGTTCCAATATATCCCCTACTCTCCCATTACCATTTTCAAACTAGGATATCAATATAGACTCAATGAAGAGTTCAAACGTGCATGTCAGGAACAGCAAGCTTATCTAAAAGTCCTTCACTTGGTGAGCTACAGCAGTGAACTACTTAATGGTCAAACAGCAACAGCAGCAGCAAGTGAAAGACAGAGCTAGGTTTACCCACAACTAAGGAATCAGATCTAAGCCCTGAGTCCTGTGACATCAAGTCAAGAATGGTGGTGGATAATTAAATAATTAACATGAGGAGGAGTCTCCACAAATATTGCCATTCTCAATGAAGGGAGATCCCAGAACATCAATGTAAAAATCCATGCTGATGCCTCTGTAGCCAGAAGTGCTGAGCAGATGATCCATCTTGGCCATCTGCTGAGGTCCCCAGATGTTAGCCCTTAGCCAATTCGATTCAATGTGTTCCAGGTATCAAGAAACAAGTGAAAGGACTTGATGCTGTAAAGGTCCTGACAACATCTAGGCAATAGTACTGAAGGCTTATGCTCCAGTACTTGCCACTCGCCTAGCCAAGCTGTTCCAGTTCAGTTACATCACTGGTATCAATGCCACAATTTGGATAATTGTCCAGATATATCCTGTACATAAAGAGCAGGACAAATCTAACCTGGTCAATTATTGCTATTTAATGTTAGCATTATCATTTAATTATTAGCAAAATGATGGAAATGGTTGTCCACAATGCCATCAAGAAATACTTACTCAGCAATTAATTGCTCACTTATGCTCAGTTCAGGTTCCACTAGGACCATTCAGCTCCTGACCTCATTACAGACTTGATGTGGACAAAAGAGCTGAATTCCAGAGCTAGGACGAGAGTAACAGACTTGGGTGTCATGGCTGCATTTGACCAAGTGAGGCATAAAGGAGCCCTAGCAAACCTGGAATCAATGAGAATTGGGACAAACTCTCTGCTGGTTGGAGTCATACCTGACATATAGGAAGATGGTTGTATTTATAGGAGGTCAGTCATGTCAGCTCCAGGACAATTCTGTAGGAGTTCCTCAGGTTCCAACTATTTACCTTAGTCCAACCATCTTTAACTGTCTTATCAATAACCTTCTCTGTACTATAAATTCAGACAGGGATATTCACCAATGATTGCACAAAACTCAGTAGCAGCAATGTGTAATTTCTACATGATTCACTGCTTTAGATTGTACCTCCCAAACCCATGATTGCTACGATTTGGAAGGGCAAGGACAGCAGATGTTTGGGAACGCCACCACCTGCAAGTTCCTGTCCAAGCCACTCATCATCTTGACTTGGAAATATATTGTGTTCCTTCACATTTGCTGGTCAAACTCCTGGAACTCTTTCCCTTACAGCATTGCAGTGTAACTATATGAAATGGACTTCAGTGGTTTAAGAAGACACCTCATCAATACCTTCTCAAGGAATGGGCATTAAATCCTGGCCACACAATGAGGCCCCCCATGTCCCATGAATGAATAAAACAAAATCCGGGACAAAGCAATCTGTCACAATATTATCTCCATTCCATGTTCACCCACTTCATCCATGTTGCAAAGTGGCATCAGTACATACCAACTGCAAGATGCATGGCAACAACTCAGAAAGGGACCTCTGAAACCGTCTTTGCCACCACTTGTAAGTTCTCCTTCAAGTCACTCACCATCCTGACTTGGAAATGTATCATCATTCCTTCACACTATTGTTAGTTTAAAAATTCTTGAACTCTCCACCTAACAGGACTGGTTGGAGGGGTGGGGGACCGTGCATCATGAGGTCTGCAAGGGTTCCAAAAGGCAGCACCTTTACTGGAGAAATTAGGAAGTAGCAACAAATAACAAACATAGCCTGCAACTCCCACATCCCATGAACGAATGACTGAATTAATTAATAACATAGTGACAGATGTGCCCAACTCACATCCCATGGATTAGTTCAGCACCACCCTGATGTCAGAAATTACTGAGAGAGAAGTCTCATTAACACTTAGACCTTCCTCCAGAGGGATTTCATTTTTCACTTCTTAACTTCTTCCAACATCTCTCTGAATTGGAGTGTCTGAAGACTTGCTCACCTCCCGGTGTATCTAACCTTCCAAATAGTGTTCTGACACTGACTCCTTGACTAATGTCCCACTCCGACTCTGCTCCCCCGGAGCTTCGACGAGACCTATTTAGATGGAGCCTGCAAACAGCATCAATTCACTCTCTGGAGTCTCTTTCTGACTTCTTCTGTCAGTGATCATCTCTCAGTGATCTCTGGTGTTCCATGAGATTACTCCTCCCCTCTTGGTACCTTTAGAGCTTCTTAGTTTGTTCGTATCCCTTGGGTGATGTCAGAACTACTGGTTCCTTCTTATTACCATTGTCCCTCAGCACTCCTGGACAATGTCTCGAGGATGGAACACTTGGCCTGCAACTGGAAATCCCATTGAAGCCTGGATTGTAAGTTTCACAACATGCATGAAGTGACAGATGCCATCCTATCCTTACCTGAAAATTTACACAGATCATCGATATCGTTACTTAACAATATACAATAACAATCAAGGCCTGACTGCAGCCCCTTCTTAATGTAAAAGAGGTCTGTTCTTAAAAATAATTTTGTTTGCAGTTTATTTCAAAGCTGCCAAACAGCCTTTATGGTAACGTTTGTGCCTGAACATCCAATGCCAAGAAGCAATGGGTTTATGCATAAGTCTTTATGTCACCAAGGAGGTATCTCAGAATCTCAGACCACTCACTGTAGCCGATGGAAATTGTAAAAGACTAATAAGAAAAGCACCCCAAACACTAGGGTTACAGCTTCAGCGAGTACAGCATTGGTTCTGCTGGCTTCACACAATATTCATCAAAATGACCTGGCAACAAAAAGCTGGTCAAAAGTGAGGACAGCAAATGCTGGAAACTAGAGTTTAGATCAATGTGGTGCTGGAAAAGCACAGCAGGTCAGGCAGCATCCGAGGAGCAGGAAAATCGATGTTTCGGGTAAAAGCCCTTCATCAGGAATCGGGCTTTTGCCCAAAACATTGATTTTCCTGCTCCTCGGATGCTGCCTGACCTGCTGTGCTTTTCCAGCACCACTCTGATTAAACAAAAAGCTGGTGACTTGTGTGTAGTGCAAGGTGAATGCATTGCAATGCTTGAATCCACTTTCAAAGATTTTCAGTATAAACCACATAAAGCATTGTTTAAATCACGTAAAGCATTGAAACCATGGATGGAATTCTCCGCTCTACTCAGTGGCATGTAGAAGGTGGGAAAATACAGGGAGAATGAAAAACACCAGAAACTCCTAAGGGAATGACATGTATTGATATGCAAGGGGATCTTGGTATACAGGTCCACAGATCACTGAAGGTGGTAGCGCAGATAGATAATGTAGTAAAATAAGCCTATGGCATGTTTGCCTCCATCGGAAGGGACATTGAGTATAAGGATGGAGAAGTTATGCTGCAGCTTTATGGATCTTTAGTTAGGCCACACTGGAATATTGCATACAGTTCTGGTCACCACACCACCAGAAGGATAAGGATGCTTTGAAGCAGAAATAGAAAAGGTTTACCAGGATGTTGCCTAGTATGGAGGATTTTAGCTATGAAGAGAAATTGGATAGACTGGGTTTGTTTTCACTGGAACACAGGAGGTTGAGGGCCAATCCAATAGAAGTTTATAAGATTGCAAATGGCATGGATAGAGTAGGAAGTGTGAGGCTTTTTTCCTAGGGTGGAGGAGTCCATCACTAGGGACACAGGTTCAAGGTGCAAGGGAGAAAAGTTCAAAAGAGACTTCAGAATCTTATCATTGAGCAGAGATGACTTTACTTGCATGTAAGTACATCACATTAAAGCCTTAAATCACTTTATTTTTTAGCCACTTCCAATTCTTCTCAAAAAACTACATGTGCAAACTAGACACTTGTTAAGTGTTTGTCCTAGACATCGGCCAACAGATACTTCACCACAACGGCACTGAATAATCCATGGCCACCATCTTCCTCTATCTTTCACCCCGGAAATAGGGCATCAGCAAATCACCAACCTCATCACATTATCAATCCTGCTTTCCGAATAACTCACGCATTACATCGGCTCTTCAACACTTCACTCAGGGACATGTATACTTTTAATGTGTCTATCAGGCTGCTTTGTACACAGGGACACAGGCACATGTCATACATCTTTATAGGATGCACCTTATGGCTCTTAACTTCACTTGTTTGTGCACTATGCTTACTTGAGTGCTCCAGCCCGTGCTGACTTCACTTTGTTTCATAACACATTCTCACAGACTTTGGCACTGATTAACAGACTATCAGCCTCTGCATGGTTTTTATTGGTTTCTTGTGCAGAGGCAGAGGCAGAGACAGAGGCAGGTAGCTATCACAGTGGGGAAAACTGAACAGTCAACAGGGAAGAAATGTCACTATGCTACATCAATGTCATTCCTAGAGTTTGTGCCAGCAGCTTACACAGTAAACAGACAGCAGGTGCTTTAAGTAAATGGTAAGTCAAAGGAGAGCAAAACTTAACGGGATGCAGGAGGACTACAGTCAGTTAGGAAGACTGCTGTAGTCAGTCAATGAGCTGGTTCAATATCAGTCCGGGAGGGTGGCCATAATCGAATTGAATTGAATTTGTTGTCACGTGTACCGAGGCACAGTGAAAAGCTTTGTCTTGCGAGCAATACAGGTAGATCACAGAGTTAATTAGCATAGATAAGTAAATAATAGGTAAACAGCAGCAAAAACAAAAACACAGTTACAGGCGAATGTTAAGAGTTTGTGAGTCCATTCAGTATTCTAACAACGGTAGGGTAGAAACTGTTTCAAAACTGGCTGATGTGTGTGTTCAGGCTTCTGTACCTTCTCCCCGATGGTAGAGGTTGTAGAAAAGCATTGCCAGGGTGGGATGGATTTTTGAGATCTCTCATGTACTTGGTCCTACAAGCATCTGGGGTGGGGGGGTGGGGGTTGTGTCCTTGCAATCTGAAATTGGGCACAGTGAAGAAAATCAAGTGTAACAAGTGTAGGGATTACAGGAATGTCAATCAGGATAGTGTGGAGAGATCATTCTGGTGGGGTGAGCCAACTTTCCCCGCGATGAGTTAAAGGGAGGAATGAGTATGGTGGAAGTGGATATAAGAACAATTAATGATGATGAGTGCTGAGGTGTCCCCAGTGAGTGAGCATGAAGCATCGAGAGTGGGAGACTTTGTGGTCTGCAAGGATAAGGTGGGTAAGAGCTATTGAATGGACATGATGCATGCAAGTAAGTTTTTTTTTCCTTTGTTCATTGGATATGGGTGTCGCAGGCCAGGCCAGAGTTTATTATCCATTCTTATTGGGAGGAGAAGTCCAGGATCTTACCTAATGACAAAAAGGAATGGTGATATAGTTTCAAGACAAAATTGTATCTGGCTTAGGGGAACGTACAGGTGGTAATATTTCCAGGCATCTGCTGGCCTGGTCCATTCAGATGGTACAGATTGTGGGTTTTGAGGGTGCTGTCAGAGGAACCTGGGTGAGGTATTATAATGCATCTTGTAGATATTACTGTCACTGCACATCAATGGAGAAGGGAGTCAATGTTGAAGGTTGTCAAAGGAGTGTCAATTTAGCAAGCTGTTTTGTCCTAGATGGTGTCAAACTTTCTGAGTCTTAATCAGCCAGGCAAGTGGGGAGTATTCTGTCACACTCCTGACTTGCTTTTTTAGATGAGAGACAGGGTTTATAGAGGCAACAGATCAACACTCACTCCAGGATTCCTAGCTTCTGACCAGCCCTTTTCGCCATTGTATTTATATGGTGAATCCAGTTGAGTTTCTGGTCAATGGTACCCCCCAAGATGTTGACATTAGGGGATTCAGCATTGATGTTGCCATTGACCATCAAGTGATGATGGTTAGACTCTCTCTTGTTCAAGATGATCATTGTCTGGCATTTGTCACACTAATATTACTTGCCACTTATCAACCTAAGTTTCAACATTATCTATGGCCTGCTGCATTGCTTCAGGATCTGATGAAATGCGAATGGTACTGAACACTATACAACCACCAGTGAACATCCCATTTTTGATCTCATTAAGAGGCAGATCATTGAAGCAACTGAGGATGGCAGGATCAAAGACACTATCCTGAGGAACTCCTGAAGTGATATCCTGGGGCTGAGATGACTGACCTGCAATAAGTACCTTCCTTTATGACTCAAACCAGTAGAACACTTTTCCCAATTCCCACTGACTTTGGTTTTACTAAGGTTCACTGAAGCTGCACTTAGTCAAATGCTGCTTTGATATCAAGGGCTGTCATGCTCACCACCTGTGCAGTTCAGCTCTCTTGTGCATGTTTGAAACAAACCTTTGATGAGGTCAAGAGCAGAGTAGCTTTGGCAGAACTCAAACTGAGCATCAATGAACAAGTTAGTGCTGAGCAGGTACTGTCATTGAACCCTTGCATCAATTTGCTGATGTTGAAGAGTAGACTGACAGCATGGTAATTGACTGGTTGGATTTGGCCTGCTCTTTCTGCACATACCCAGCCAGCTTTCTACATGGGCGGATAGGTGATAGTGGCATAGTTGTACTGGAACGGATTACCTTGGGATACAGCTGGTTCTGGAACACAAATCTTAAATATTATTTGTTGAATATGGTCAGGTCTCAAAACCTTCACAGTATCCAGTGCCACTAAGCTATTTCTTGATATCATATGGAGTGAATCAAATTGGTGAAGACTGGCACCTGAGAGGCTGCACTCCTCAGGAGGAACAAAATAGGATTGTTGACTCAGCACTACTGGCTGAAGTAGCTGCAAACCCTTCAGCCTTTTTGCTGGGATCCTCAATGTTGATATCAGGGATATTTGTGGAACTTCATCCTCCAGCTATTTGTTTAATAGTCCACACCACCTTGACAGGAAGTGGCAGAACTGCAGAGTTAAATCAGATTTGCTAGTTACAATATCACTTAGCACTATTTCATGATGCTTATGCTGTTTGGCAGACAAGCAGTCCTGTGTTGGAGCTTCTCTGGGTTCAGGTATGCCTGGCGCTGCTTCTGACAAATTTCTTGCATTCTTCCATGAATAAGTGTTGGTCTCCCAGCTTGATGGCCATTGTTGAGTATGCAAGGCCGTGGGGTTACACATTGTGGGTTGAATACAATTCTACAACTGATGGTCCACTGTGCCTCATGGATGCCTAGTTTCGAGTTGTTGGATCTGTTTGAAGTCTATACCATTTAGTACAATATTAGTGCCCCGATGGAGTGTATCTCAGTGTGAAGGTGGGACTTTGACCACAATGACCATGAGGATGTCACTCCTACCAATATTAACATGGGCAGATACATCTATGATAGGTGTATTGGTGAGGATAAAGTTTTAAGTACATTTTTCCCTCTTATTAATTCTCTCACCATCTGTCTCAGAGTTCTTTAGAACTTAGACTGCTCAGTCAGTGGCTTCTAACTGAGCCACTCTTGGTGATGGGCATTGAAGCTCCTACCCAGAGTACACTCTTAGCCATAGCCACCGTCAGTGCTTCCTCCAAATGGTGTTCAACACAGAGGAGCACTAATTCATCAGTTGAGATGGTTGTGTGGGAAGTGTGCCATAGTAAGGAGTTTCCTTGTCCATGTTCAAACTAATGCCATGAGACATCATGGGGTCCAGAGTCAATGTTGAGGACTCCCAGACAATGCCCTCCTTACTGTGCTGCTACCATTTCTCAGTCTGTCCTGCTTGTGGGACAGGACATATCTAGGAATGTTAATGGGAATGGGAAATTATCTGTAAATCTTGTAGCTATCTGTTTCTGGAAGTATGAACATGTCAAATGCCCAACTCACGTTTTAAATATATATCTGAATTCTGATCCCCTTTTAATGTGAGCTTCAGTCTTGCAAAGATTGCTCCCACAATTAAGAATAGCTAATTAATTGTTGCCGAGATAATGAAAAAATACTGTATTTAGAACATAAGGTAAATAACTGCTTTAGCATTTAATTTTTTTTAACTTATGGAATAGACTGCCACCTACTGCACTCTATGGTGACTTGCTAAATTATTCAAAAAAACAGCAGAAATATAGCTCAAATGCAATTAAATATAGCTACGTTGGGAGCTAGGAATAATCACAGTGGGATCTGAATACGGATCAAATTGACAGTGCAAGGTGAATTGAACAAATTAATTTTTGTTGCTTTTTCCTCTTTTTAGGTTATGACCAAAGGCAAATCATTTCTAGACAACGCTTGCTATGATTTTGATTTTGATGCAAATTATCCTCGAGGCACCTCGTAATTGTAAAATTATATTGTTTCCATCAACTGCTAATCCTGTATGCGTGTATTCAGGACCAAGGTAGGCAAAAGCCTCCATAGCATCCTGCTTGAACATTGTTAAGAAATTGTTTTCAAATATCACTGTGTATACTTGAACTATAGTGTGTGAGTTAATGCAGACTCCTGACTTGAACCTCTCTTAATCTGAAGAGCAAGGTAAGTATAGGGGAGCACTTTTCATTCAAAGTACTCTCCAATTTTGTGGAGTTAAATCATATACTCAGTGAAGTTTTGCCTGACATTTTAAGTAAAAATTCTGATGTTGCTCTAGTGAAGCAATTGATGCAAAGCTTCTTCGTGCATCTCCAAATGGTTTCAGCAGTGTTCATTGAAGCTGAGAGGAACTATGCTGTCAGTTCAGAAATCAAGAGTGCCAGAGGAGGGATCAGAAAGGTTTATAATCTCTAGCTTTGCTACTGAAATGCATTTATACAGCGCTACATACTCCATCTCTTTCTGTGCTCATGATAATCATATTTCACATATAGCGATCATACAATATAGAGAACACACTCTAAATTGACCCAGACAATGGGAACTTCTGTTTATATCCCCTAGTCAAGCCCAAATCTCTTGCCAGCTCTTTTTTTGTGGCCTTTAGTACCTTTTCCCATGATTACCTTAAAAATACTATCAATATAGATCCCCAACAAGTCCAATACTGTGAGGCCACAACTAAGGTCCATAAACAAAGTCATCACTAGAATATCTAATAGGAAATTCAAGAGGAACTGAATGTGTGATTATCTGTGATTTTAAAAAAATCTTCATATGGTAGTTTAACATTCTTTTTAAAATGTCACTAACCTTTAAATTTGTAAAGGAATTGGCACTATACTTTATTCCTCATTTCTCCATGTGTCATTGCAGAAGCAGACATTGAAAAAAGATATTTCGTCTGATGTGAGCTAATGGCAACCACATTACTAAAGTGTGCACCTCTCTGAGTTGACTAAGGTGATTAATATCTCAACTGTTAGAATGAAACTAAAGGCAGAATGTGGCCATTAGATTGAAGTGGGGCTCCATACTCCAATGATCTGCTTGTGCTCACATTACATATTTTTGTACCCTTATAAAACATGCAACTGGTCAGTTTAGTTCAGCCTATAAAATATTCCAATTTACATTGAACACAAGGTAACATCAGCAGTGCTATCAAGCAGTACCAGCTTAGCAGTAACCTGCTCAGTGACACCCAGTTTGGGTTCTGCCAAGGCCACTCAGCTCCTGACCTCAGTACAACATTGGTCCAACCAAGGAGAAAAGAGCTGAATTCCAGAGGTGAGGTGAGAGTGAAAGCCCTTGACAACAAGGCTGCATTTGACCAAGTGTAGCATTAAGGAACCCTAACAAAACTGGAATCAATGGATATCGGGGGTTGTGGTGGGTAACTCTCACCCAATTGGTGTCATACTTGGCGCAGAGGAAGATGGTTGTGGTTGTTGGAGGTCAGTCATCCTACCTCAAGGACATCTCTGCAGGAGTTCGTCAGAGTTGTGGCCTAGGTCCAAACATTTTCAGCTGCTTCATCAATGATCTTCCCTCCATTATAAGGCCAGAAGTGGAGATGTTCGCCAATGATTGCACAATGTTCAGCACCATTCACAACTCCTCACACACTGAAGCAGTCCATGTTCCAATGATATACATTCTGGACAATATCCATGTGTGGGCTGATAAGTGGCATGTAACATTCGTATCATATAAATGTCAGGCTATATGACCCACCACAGGAGACAATCTAACCACTATACCTTGACATTCTATGGTGTTACCATCACTGAATCTCCAACTATCAACATTCGGGGTTCACCAGTGAACTGAAACCCACTGGACTTGTTATATAAATAGTGACTAGGACAAAGTGGGGACTGCAGATGTGACTACAAGAGTAAGTCAGAGGCTCGGAATACTGTGGCAAGTAACTCACCTCCAGATTCTCTTAAGCCTGTCCACCATCTACAAGGCACAAGTCAGGAATGTGATGGAATACTCCCCTCTTGCCTGAATAGCTGCAGTTCCAACAATACTCAGGACATTTGACCTCATTCACGACAAAGCAGCCTACTCTGACTGCACCACATTCACATTGGCACCATCCCCTCCATCATTGAGACTCGGTAGCAGCAGTGTGTACAATCTGCAAGATGCACTGCAGAAATTCGCCAAAGATTCTTAGCAGCATTTTTCAACCCTGACCACTTCCACTTTGAAGGACAAGTGCAGCAGATATATGGGAACTCACAGCTGGTAGTGTTCCCTTGAAGCCACTCAACAACCTGACTTGGAAATATACTGCCATTCCTTCGCTGTCAGTGGGTCAAAATCCTGGAATTCCCTTTCCAAGGGCATTGTTGGTCTACCTACAGCACATGGACTGTCCTCTAAAGGACAACTAGGGTCTGCCAATAAACTCTGGCCAGCAAGCGACTCCTTGTAAATATAAAAGAAATATAGATTATTAATTTACATTGCAATATATTTATCTTATGTAAATCAGTTGGACGTACATTTCAGAAGACTTTCTTCTCTTGATAAAAAGTGGGTATAAATATGGGATGAATATCCACTGTTTTGCTATATTTTCTATGAATGAGTATCTGAATTTACTCTAGAAGAGGTGAAATCCTGCAGCTGAAATCCAGTCCAGTTGATCATGGGTTAAATCATTCTCCTCAATCAATTGGAATTATATACTAAGATCCCTCTTTTCACATACTACTTAAGACATTTTTCTTTTCACCATTTTGCCATCTGCTATGTGCCATACTGTACCCAATGGTGGAGCTGCCAGCAGTGCTCTGGCAATGCCCCTTCTGTTTAGTCGCTGGAGGTTAGTTGGGAGTGGGCC
Organism: Chiloscyllium plagiosum; assembly: GCF_037043375.1. Taxonomy (NCBI): domain Eukaryota; kingdom Metazoa; phylum Chordata; class Chondrichthyes; order Orectolobiformes; family Hemiscylliidae; genus Chiloscyllium; species Chiloscyllium plagiosum. The sequence goes on from NW_028270146.1 coordinate 82,481,812, forward strand.
AAGTGTTCCTCCATGGAAACAAGGAGGGAATTGCTGATTTCAGAAGTGCAGCATGTAACAACTTAAGGGGACACAAGCTTGTTTTGTGGCTTAGTGACATTTTAAATGGTCTTAATTTTATACATTAAAAATATAATTAAACAAAGAAATAATAAAATAATTTTAGTATTCCTCTCATAAAAGGTAGGAAATTGATTCTAATTTCAGTAATACATTAATAGCTAATTAAACATTTGTTACACAGGCTTTTTTTCCACTGTTAACATGGGGGAGATTGATAACATGATTGCATTTCTAGCTGGTACAAAGCAATAGTTTAAATATTAAGGGGGAAGTGGATGGATGCCCAGTGTCATAAGCAAATACACACAGAAGAAACTGAATCAAAAAGACATTGATAGTACACTGTGTGCATTAAAATTCTGAAATGAATGCGGTATTTGATTCCATTTTCAACAACATCATTAGTAATCTATGTAGAATGTTTCAAGCAAAATTTGTAAAGTGGAGTTGCATTCAAAGTATTGACCCTCAGGGAAAATCAAATGCTTTGGTAAAAGAATAACCCCAACAAATTTTCATTTTCAAACACTAGATGGTACTGGAGGCGTCTTGTCAGAGTAGATGCATCTTCTTCCCAAAAGCTCAAACTGATAATAATATGTGGTCCCATTGAAGATGAAAATGAAGCTTCAACACTAATTCATTGTCCCAGTGTGTGTACAATAGTTACTTGAAAATGCTAAAGAGAGAAGAAGCTGTAATTACACAGGTAGCACAACTGTGACTGTACATTAAATGTGAGGAAAATATTATAAAGGCAGGTCAAGATGCAGTTAATTGGTTTTGATGCATACACATTAAAGAACACTGTATACAAAGAAATGTCATGAAGAAAACCTGAAGTAGATAATAGCGCAGTACCTATTTAATTATTTAGTCAACAATGTAAACAACTTTAATTAGAAACAAAATAACAGCTAGGGACAGTGGAGCAGTTTATTAAGAGAAGCCTAGCTTAGGAAATGACACAATAATGCCTTTTATAGATTAGTCATATTTTTCTACTATGAAGCCAAAGAAAATGGCACAATCCAGTAATTGCTAAGCAAGTGATATTGAGACTATCCAACTTGCAAAGCATTGGGCGGAATTCCAACTAGTGCCACCTACTGTTCATTATTTTTGAAACTGCATTTTTCATGTTTGCATGTACATGTTTAGCAGAGAGAGAGGTCCATGAATTGTAGCAGAGCATACACAGTCAGATTAATTACACCCTTCTTAATAACAGTAGTCCTATTACTGTCTCACTATTTGTCATTGGGTATTTTAGTCACTGGAAACTGAGGTGAGGACATAAACATTTGCCTCATGCAAGACTTCATAAAAATGTTTTGCTTTCCACAATAGATTTAAAACAATAGTTTTAAATGGAGAAATTGAATGGTCTTCTGGAAACAATTAGCTAGATTCATCAACTGAATGAAACTAAGACAAGTCAGACAAGAAAAAAATATCATTTTTGTTCATAGTTACATAAACCAGATCCTAACCACTGTGCACAGTGCAGAAATGATAAAATATCTCAATCATGTACTTTTAATGAATAACTTCTAAACATTTGGAAAATTTTTCATATTTGTGGTTAAGATAATTTCAGGTTAAGCTTATTTTGTATGCACACTGCCCCATAGTTGATTAAATGCGTTGGTGTACACAGCGGGAGAGAAATGAGAGAATGTTACTTCCTAACCAAATAGATTTGCAACACCAAAAGGAGGCAGCAATACATTAGCTACACACATACGTTACATGGTGAAAGTTATGGCTTAAATATGCTGCTAAATTTGTATGAAACTGAGCAACAATAACTCCAAATTATCCTTGACCATGTCAAATAAATTATCAAAAAGAACTTGGATTAATATAGCACCTTTCATAACTCAAGAGCTCAAAAGTCCTTTACAGCCAATAAAATACCTTTGTAGTCAATAGTGTAAAGTAAGAAACACAGCAACTTTAGTCTGAGTGCAGGAAAACCTCTCAAAAAGTGATGAGGTGATGAACAAATAGTTTATTCTGGCAACATTGGTTGAAGAATAAAGATTGACCAGGATTTTTCAAAATAGTGCATTGTGATATTTCACATGCATCGAAGAGGGCAAAAGGATTTATTGTCTCATCTGAAAAATGGCAGCTGGAGAAACAGATTAGAACTATACTATACAACTACCCCAAATGATGTGCCCAAGTTCCTACTGATCTGAAACCAGAGTCATCTGACTCAAATAAAAAAAACTATCTTCACTGAGTCATAAAGTGATAGAGATGTACAACATGGAAACAGACCCTTCATCCAACTCAACCATGTCAACCAAATATCCTAACCTAATCTAGTCCCATTTGCCAGCACTTAGCCCATATCTCTCTAAACCCTTCCTATTCATATATCCATCCAGCTGCCTTTTAAATGCTGTAATTGTACCAGCCTCCACCACTTCATCTCGCAGCTCAGTTCATACACGTACCACTCTCTGCATGAAAAAGCTGCCCTTTACCTCTATTTTATATCTTTCCCTTTCACCTTAAACCAATGCCCTCTAGTTCTGGATTCGACAAGCCCAGGGATAAGGCCTTGTCTAACTACCCTATCCATGCCCCTCATGATTTTATAAACCCCTATAAGGTTACTCCTCAGCCTCGGATACTCCAGGGAAAAGAGTCCCAGCCTATTCAGCCTCTCCCTATAGCTTAAATTCTCCAAGCCTGGCAACATCCTTGCGAATCTTTTCTGAACCCTTTCAAGTTTCACAAAAACCTTCCATTAGGAAGGAGACCAGAATTGCATGCAATATTCCAACAGTGGCCTAACTAATGTCATATACAGCCGCAACATTTCCGCCCAGCTCCTCTAATCAATGCTCATAACAAATGCCTACTTCACTATCCTATCTACCTGTGACTCTACTTTCAAGGAACTATAAACCTGCATTCCAAGGTCTGTTTGTTCAGAAACACTCCCCAGGATCTTATCATTAAGTCCTGCTCTGATTTGCTTTTCCAAAATGCAGCACCTCGCATTTATCTGATTTAAACTCCATCTACCACTCCTCAGCCCAAGGGCCCATCTGATCAAGATCCCATTGTATTCTAAGGTAACCTTCTTTGCTGTCCACTACACCTCCAATTTTATGTCATCTGCAAACTTACTAACTATACCTCCTATATTCACATCCAAATCGTTCATGTAATGATGAAAAGTCATAGACCCAGGTCACAGGTCTACTGTCTGAAAAGCAACCCTCCACCACCTCCCTCTGTCTTCTAGCCAGTTCTGTATCCAAATGGCTAATTCTCCCTGTATTCCATGTAATCTAACCTTTGATGTGAGAGTGTAGGTGTGTACTGTACCTTTAAGAGAGAGAGGAAGCTAGCAATGACTGACAGGAAGCACAGAGTGTGTTGAACAATTTAAAAATGTAACACTTGTTTGAAGCAAATAGCTGGTGTTGTGTTGCCTTGGAACAAAAACAAATTCAAATTTGGCCAACCAGTTTAAATTATGCCCCAGAGACCAAAATCCAATCGAATTTGAATTTAAGGTTTTGATCACATCAAACCAATGAAAAGATCTGATGACTTGGGGTATAAAACTGGACATTTTGAACACTTAGGGGTTGAACTGCCAGGAATATCAACAAGTATACAGTGCTAGCTGAAGAACTCTCTGAAAGGTAACTGTCCATGAGAAATTTGCGCAGCAGAACCCCAAAGCTGACCTAGAGAAAAATCGACAGAGCAAAATCTACAAAGGAGAATCAACAAAGCTGACTGGTTTTGAAATGTGGTTTTTTTTGTAAGTCTTAATTGGGTTTTCTTATCAGACCAGTATTGTAGAGTCGGAGTTAAAAGATAGGTTGAAGAGAACAGAGTTGTAAATAGTTGTTTAATGCTTGCTTTTGGACTTAAAGAATAAAATTGTTAATTTTTACTTTACGTACTGACCTCTGGAGTAGTTCTTTACCTCTTGAATTTAACAGATTATGGTGTGAAGTGGGAGATGGCACGGGGTAAGGTGACACTAGGCACACAGACACACAAGATGGCTGCTGAGCCAGAAGTTGGCCACTTGACACACAAGATGGCCACTAGACCACAACATGGAGAGGACAGCAGAGCAAACATAGATACACCCTGGGCCCACCAGAATGCCAGCATATGCATTCACAACCGAGTTGATTAGTTTAAAGCAGGTGGGGGAGAGAATACACATGAATAGCGTATACTGCCTGCTGAAGTGTCTGGGTCCAGGCCAACACCTTTGATAGAAATGCTAACTGTTTGATACGGACTCAATACAAAGTGCTAATAGCCAGGGCTGCAATAATCGTCCTTCTCAGGAAGAGCCATTAGCACCCATTACTACAGCAATGGACTTCCACACAACATTGAAACTGACAATGTATGCACTGAAACTGACAACGACCACGCTGACATTAACAAAGGAACTGACAATGACTACATCGAAACTATCAACGATTCTGCAATGTTTACAAAAAGCAAACTATGTTACAGAAACAATAACCTCACCACTGACCTATTATATCACAAATTGTTTAAAAGTATGCACTCCGGGTTGAGAGAAGACTCGCAGCTGACCACTGTGCTGTTGGTGTCTTTCTCTCCCCGGAGCTCCGGTATTTCCTTGTGCAATAAACTCTGTTGTTGAACCCCAACTTTGACTCTGAGGATGACAGTTTTCCCCACAACAACTGGCATTGCCAATAGGGTTCTTATTACTGGTGCCGTGGTCGAAGGCCACGGCCGGGGAGCTGGGGTAAGAACCAATTTGTACCTGTAAAAGGACACAGCTTAAAAGAAATACCGATTGTAATGCTGCAGTACTGAGTTAAAACATTTAAGTGCATGTCTGTGGAGGATAAGTGTTATCCTGCTTGTGCTGAAACAGCCAGAGGACAAGGTAGTGCCTGTCTCAAAAACCCTGCCCTAAACCAGTTGTTAAGAGGGGTAGCCCCTCGACGCAAAGGTTGGGATTTGAAGTGGGAATTGAGGTGCCAAGGGCACTAGGAGTTGTGAATCACAAGTGGCAAAGTCAGGTAACATTGGACTCTGTAGGGGCAAACAACACAGAGTCCAGTTAGAGTTTAAGTTGAAAGTTTGGTGCTGTTTGTACTTGTAATTTCCAATATGGTGAGGAAGAGGAGTTGATTACTCTGACCAAGAGCCAAACCTCAGTGGACTGCACGTTATCAAAGTGGGGAGCGTGGACACTGTGAGTAACCCCGACACCCTGTCAGTCTGTAGTAGAATGACAGAGCTTGAATATTGGCGGTAGCCGGAAGGGTAAAAAGTCCCACCGGTAAAGAGCACACTGGGCTAGAGGTAGGGCCAATCAGGAGGTGTTGTGTCAGTAGAGGTGGCCGGTAAGGTAGAGGAGCTCCAGTAGAGAGCACACCCTATTGAGCCAACATTCCCAATGACTGGTAGGTACCGACTAGTAGTGGTGGCCAGGAGGGTAGAGAAGTCCGACCAGTCGAGGGCACACCTTGCTAGGAGGCTTCTACAACAGTATGGACGCTGCTGGGACAGTATTATTGGCCAGGGGTAGAGAGGTTCCCACTGGTTAGGAACACTTTACTAAATAGCAGATCAAAGTTTTAGGGTTCCGTTATACAGAAATACAAGGCAGGCAGACAAGAGTTGACAGAGCAAATGAAGAAAAGTGGTTGGGATCCATCCCAGACATTAGCACAACAGGGAGAGTGGATAGATAAACAGAAACGGAATAATACTAAAAAGATAGGAGTAATGTTAGTGTACCGATTAGCAGGCCTAATTAGACAAGTGAGTTCCTCCATGAATAGATGGAGAAAGGACCAGGAACAAGTTAAAGAGGTGAAGGACAGAATACAAGAGTCAGATCAAGGAACAATGTAAAATACAAGAGCCACTGCAAAAGAATAGCACACATAGAAGCAGTGTGCTGGGAAAAGCATGGGGGACCCCAAACACCACCCTGAACCACGGGAGTCCCAAGGTCAGTGGAACTGACAACCAGCTGCCCCCATTCGTGAGGATAAGGGAGGGGGGAGAATTTACGTGCCCACAGTAATAGGAGGGAGGACATGTGAAATGCTAGTAGACACCGGAGCGGCTGTATCCATCACAAACTTACCCTTACAACTCACAAATAAAATGATTCACTTAACTGGGGTAGGAGGGGATAAAACACCAGTTTACCTCAGCAAAACTACCCTCGTAGAAATAAACTATATCCCCATGAAATTCGATGTGTGCCAAAATAACGAGGGCACCATAATGGGCAATGATCTCATGAGAGAATATAATGTTCTAATCAATTGTGCAAAAGGGAAATTTTTTTGGCCCAGAGAGGTTGGTCGAAAGACTGAGATTGGGAAACTTACATCTTGAAACTATTAAAGTGGCCACAGTCACCAGTAGGGACTGGAACCTCGAAAAGGGGGGATTCGGAGCCACCTGCACCTCTATCCTCGGAGCCTGGGCAGAAACAAAGTTAGATACAGGTCTAGTTAACATAGACCCGCTAAGGGTTCCCGGGCCAGAGCATAAGCCCCACCGACAATACTCAACAAAATCTGAAGCAGGAAAAGCAGTTGTGGAGATAGTGCAAGGACTAATGAAACAGGGAATCCTGAAAGCACCCACAAGTACAACGTGGCCAATAATAAAGGCTGATGGGAGCAATAGGCTCACCATTGATTATACAGGACTAAATAAGGTCACACCCAAATTGCACCCCATTGCAGCAGACCCCTCCACCCATTTTAAACAGCTTAGCCCCCGAACACAAAATCTTTACTGTTTTAGACATAGCCAATGGATTCTGGTCTGTCCCATTAACATCCTGAGTCCCAGAATAAATTTGTTTTTACAGTAAGGGACAGGCAGTACGTGGACTCGCCTGCCACAAGTGTTCCACAACAGTCCCATTATTTTTCACAGTATGATGAGTGACATTCTGAACAGAACAGATTTACCAGAGGGTAGCACTGCCTTCCAATATGTAGATAATATCTAATTGCCTCAGAGTCTGAGTCGGGACACCAGGAAGCCTTATGTCTAGTATTACAGGAATTGGCAACCGTAGGGTTAAAAGTCAGCTCCACAAAGGCACAAATTGGCAAAGCACAAGTCTTATTCCTGGAACACCTCATAGCCCAGGGACTCAAAGAAATGCCCAATGACCTCAAGAAGGGAATCCAACAGATGTCACAACCTACCACTGTCAGGGGGGTCAGAAAGGTCTTGGGGCTCTTCAACCACAGTCGGAGCTTTATACCCAAGTCCGCAAAATTGGCTGAACTGATCCACGCTAAATACACCCTAGTAGAAATGCTAAACAGAAGGAAACTGAGGGCCATCTCCAATTTGAGAAGGGCAAAGTGGGAGGCAGTTCTTTTGCCCCCAAGTCAGTCCATGGTAATAGTTAGGGATATGGGAGAAAACCCAGCTGAGAGAATTCTAGACACAGGGGAACCGCACAACTGTGGGGATATAGATGGCCATGAGATAGAGGGAGAGTAAAAGACACAGCCGAGGAGACCCTCTTCATGTACAGGTCACCAAAATACATAACAAGGTCACCCTGAACAGGATGGGCTGTGGTAAATGATAAGTTAGAAACAGTTATACCCATAAGGATTGATGGAAGTCAATCCACACAGGCAGCAGAACTGGTAGCACTTAGCTAAGCACTGGAACTAGCAAAAGGAAAAATCGTGAATATATATACAAAAAGTGAATATGCCTTCGATGTTGTTCATGACTATATAGTGGCATGGGGCAGAAGAGGGTTCACCACCACAGGGGACGCCCTATCAGACACCAAATAAGAATTCAGGAACTATTGCATGCCAGTGAACAGCCAAAGGAGGCTGCAGTAATAAAAATAAAGGCCCATGAAAAGGAGCCAGCAAAAGAGAGCCCCAGGTTGGCTCCAATTCAATGGAAACCAGTCAACAGACCGAGCAGCTCAGGAAGCCCTGGAACAAGAAGCCATTGACAAGACTGCAATAGTAATATTGAATTAGCAAAAGATGCTATCCAAATTCAGCACCTATAGGAGGACTCCCCACAGGAAGTGAGATAGCAATGGGAACTGCAGGGGGCATTCAAAGGGGAGGATAGTATCTGAAGGCAAGCAGGCAAGGTGGTAGCACCAGCATGTATACAGAATACATTGCTTGAACTGCATCACAAGCTCTCCCATACAGGTAGAGAGGCCATGATAGCAAGCCTAGGGAGAGAGTGGTGGTGGAAGGGAATTGGTAGAGATGTGGCCAAGTATTGCCACAAGCGCATGGTTTGTGCACAACATAACCCAGGGAGACCCATAAAAGTTAGGATGGGACACCAGCCCAAACCGAGGGGAACCTTGGAACATCTTCAGATGGATTTTATAGGGCCACTACCACCTTGCCCTGGGAAAACATACTGCCTGGTCATCATAGACCAATTCACCCGGTGGATCGAAACATTCCCGACCAAAAGCTGCACTGCGACCACTGTAACCAGAATATTAGCGGAGGAGGTAATCCCTAGGTGGGGAGTATCCCTCCAGATTGACTCTGACCAAGGCACGCATTTTACAGGAAAAGTCATGAAGACTGTCTGCCAATTACTCGGCATTAGACAAAAATTTCACATTCCCTATCACCCCCCAGAGCTCAGGGATGGGAAAGAGAATGAATAGAACGCTTAAAAATACTGTAGCTAAAACCTCAGGCAGAACATGGGCTGAAGTGCTGCCAGCCATACTATTGAGATTAACAGCCACCACGAATCAGGCGACCGGGCTAACACCATATGAATTAATGACCAGGCGAGCAATGCAATTGCCAGTGACAATCATCACAGGTTAAACTGATGTGTGTCCACTAAAGGACAAAATTCGGTGGTAAGTGGTAGAATTAAGTGTCCAATTGAAAGGGTTGTGGTAATTGTTAAACAGGACAAAAAGGACAAGACAAGGGAACTCGAAATCTTCCCTGAGGTCCCAGCAGCAGGAAGCCGTGTCCTGGTGCGAGCCCTGCCCGACAAATCAGGCTTTGCCCCAAAATGGAATGGGCCATATGACGTGGTAAGAAGTGGGGACACCTGTACCTGCATAGATATTAAAGGGAAAGCACATGGAAGCACTGGACCCAACTAAAACTATTTAAAGATGCCAATGACCAAATGGCTGTCATTGACCATTCCCCAGGTGCAGACAGGAATGGTGGACAAGATGGTCATCCCAGGGGGAGTACCGAAAACACAACAGAACAAACCACCCAGAAGTATGACTGCATCTCCTGATGAAAGCAAAGACTTTGGCTGCAAAATGTATAAACCTGGATGTATTTCACTGTGGTTAAGTGGTGTGACTGTCGGGAGCATGTCAGGATTTGAAGATAACCTCTTCTATGAAACCTACCTAAGTTTACATGGGAACCAAACTGTCTGCTGGTCACTGGCGCTATCAGTGGAATCCCTATTTGTGACTTATCCAGTGTGGACCCCTCACGACCTGTATCCAGTAGACACCTTGAGAGCAGGGGCAGAGTGTAAGGGGCAGATAGGGAAATATAAATGGGGACTCCAGGGTAGATACGTGCAGCTGGGCAGGACCACTGGCCCATGGGCTCGGATCCCTCAGCCTAGAGACGGGAAGCCCCATTTAAAACCCAGTAATTACCCACTCTGTTTCACAGGATAGGTATGGGGATGCATTTATGCCCTGGTTCCCAAAAATGGCTCATGCGTCCAGACACAGTGCACTTATTAGTGCTGCACTGTCACCAGGAGACAGTTTACCTGCACCTTCAGCGAATGTGACCGCGGGCAGACAATTCATATGTTGTCAGTGCAATGGCACCCATGTCAGCTCTGCCACATGGACGTACCCGTTCGATACTTACCAGCTGGGTGGGGCACCTGGGGGATCGGGGTGACATAGGTTGACAGACAGATGGGAGGATGGGACAATGTATGTTATCAAGCAGCAGAGGGATTTGTTTTCCTATTTAAGGGGACTTATGTGACAGACACCCCTGACCTCCCAAACCTGTTCGCAGTAGGGACAATTGCACCCCTTACTGTACCATGCCACAATGGGGGACATGTTCAGAGAAGGATAGGAACCCGCTCCTTCAGTCAGGAGTTCTGTGTTGACTGGCAAGTCCCCGTGAGTTTGGGGTCATCACTGAGATATGGATTCTTGGGATCTCTGTCTTTGGAGGGGCGCAGCAGGGGTCGTCAGCGCTAAAAACTGAAATTACCTTGTATGTGGCCTGTATCTTAGGCAATAATACTTCAAAAGCCCTAGAAGCAATTAATGCAGAGCTGGCTGAACTCAGACTCTACACAAAGCAGAAACATCACACAGTGGATTATCAATTAGCACAAGCAAAGGAGAGTTTGTACGATTATTGGTGACAATTGTATCGTCCATGTTATTGATGCCGCTTATAACATTATAGAAGCTATCAGGAATATCTGAGACCAGCAAGATAGTTTTCGACAGGGAGCCACAATTACAGACAGCTGGCTAAATTGGTTGATAGGGAAATCTTGGAGACCCAATTTGGCACATGGGATAGTTCTCCTCATTGCACTCGTGTTAGTATTCTGTGTAGGCCTTGATATTTAAAGCTCTGCTGTAAAGCACTACTGACATGAACTGTGCTAGATTAGATTAGATTCCTTACAGTGTGGAAACAGGCCCTTCGGCCCAACGAGTCCACATCGACCCTCCAAAGAGCAACCCACCCAGACCCATTCCCCTACACCTAACACTACGGACAATTTAGCATGGCCAATTCACCTGACCTGCACATCTTTGGACTGTGGGAGAAAACCAGAGCACCCAGAGGAAACCCACGCAGAGACAGGGAGAATGTGCAAACTCCACACAGACAGTTGCCGCTGAGCCATAAATTGGCCACTTGACACACAAGATGGCCGCCAGACCACAATATGGAGAGAGACAGCAGAGCAAACACAGATACTACCTGGGGCCATCAGAATGCGAGCACAATGCACTCACAACCTAGTTAATTAGTTTAAGGCAGGTGGGGGAAAGAATAGACATGAGTAGCGTATACTGCCCGCCGAAGTGTCTGGGTCCAGCCAACACTTTTGATAGAAATGCTAAATTGCCCGTAGTGTTAGGTGTAGGGGAATGGGTCTGGGTGGATTGCGCTTTGGCGGGTCGGTGTGGACTTGTTGGGCCGAAGGGTCTGTAATCTAATCTAAACTTGCCCACATCTGATTTCAGGCTCACTGGTCTACAGTTCCCTGACTTTTCTTCCCCACCGCATTAGCCAACCTCCAGTCTTCCGGCACCTCACGTGTGACTATCAATTATACAAAAATGTCAGTAAGAGGCCAAGCAATCACTTCTCTAGCTTCCCACAGTGTTCTAGTGTACACCTGATTAGGTTCTGGGGATTTATCCACTTTTATGTGTTTCATGACATCCAATACCACCTCCTCTGTAATATGGATATTTTTCAACATGTCACCATTTATTTCCCCGCATTCTATATCTTCCCTGCTCTTCTCCATGGTAAACACTGATGCAAAATATTTGTTTAGTATCTCCCCCAAATCCTGTGGCAGAGATTCGAACATACAGCTCTGCCAACCATCCAACCCAAACTTTGGGTCCACTACGTGGATGACAGCTTTGTCATCACTAAGCGAAATAAATCCGAGGAAACCTTCAAGACCATCAATAATACCCTTACTGGCATAAAGTTCACCAAAGAGGAGGAAAACAACAACAAACTGCCATTCCTAGATGTCACAGTAGAGCGAACAGTCAATGGGGAACTTCAAACCAGCGTCTACAGGAAAACAACATATACAGACCAAATATTGAACTACAGAAGCAATCATCCCAATACCCACAAATGAAGCTGCATCAAAACTTTATTTCAATGAGCCACCACACACTGCAGCACAGACGAACTACGCAGAGCAGAGGAAAATCACCTCGTGTATTCAAAAAGAATGGGTACCCAATGAACACAGTCCGCCAATTTCTCAGCAACAAACCCAAATAAACAGACAAAACACATCCAGAAACCCTAGCCACTCTCTCCTACAACAAAGACATCTCAGAAATGACTGCCAGACTACTCAGACCCCTTGGCATCATGGTAGCCCACAAGCCCACCAACACACTAAAACAGCAGCTAATGAACTTGAAAAACCCTATGCAGATAACAAGCAAAACTAATGCCATTTACAAAATACCGTGCATTGTACTAACAGGCAGAAAACTAGCCACCAGGATACATGAATATCAACCAGCCACAAAAAGACATGACCCTCTCTCACTAGTATTCTCACATACGGATAAGAAAGGACACCACTTCAACTGGGACAACACATCCATCCTAGGACAAGCCAAATAAAGATACGCACAAGAATTCCTAGAAGCATGGCATTCCAACTGGAACTCTATCAACAAACACATCGAGTTAGACCCCATCTACCACTCCCTGAGAAAAAGAACAGGAAATGACATCACCAACCCAAAGAAACCCAAACATATAAATAGAAAGCAGAAATCATCAGCAGTGCTTTGCCTGGAGGCCCACTGAAGATATTACCTAGTAGGGTGATGAAACGTCTGGAAATGAACCTTCCAGCTCAGTAAGCAAACCTACATTCAGAACCTCAACCTGAGCTACAAATCTTCTCAAAGCTCGCTAAGGCCACTTGCATTGAAATAAATTCAGTTTAATTTATCAGTTCTACCTTGTTCTCTGCTTTGTCCCTGCCTGCCCTGACTGTTTGACTTGTTCCTTTTCCCAGCTGTACCAGTCTCAGATTGATCTCTTTCCTCAATTTCCATTCCCCCCCTGCCCTCCCCCCGCCCCAGCTTACTAATTTAAATCCTCCCAAGCAGCTCTCGCAAATCTCCCTGCTAATATATTAGTCCCCTTCCAAATCAGGTGCAATCTGGCCTTCTTGTACCGGTTGCTTCTACTCAAGAAGAGATTCCAATGATCCAAAAATGTGAACCCTTCTCCCCTGCACCAACCCCTCAGCCACTCTTTCATCTGCTCTCTCCTCCTATTCCTACCTTTACTAGCTCGTAGCCCAGGGTGTAATCCAGATATTGCTACACTCGAGGACCTCCTTTTTACGTGTATATATATTTATTGAAAAAGATTTCCCTTTATTTTAGAAAAACACAAAGCAAAAAAAATTATAAAGTACAAAAGTACAAAAATGTAGAAATGATATTGTACTGTTATATTACAGTAATGTTAGCCATAACTGCCTATTATTTTCCAAGATACAGTTGACTTATATTTACTTAACTTAAACCAAATTTGCACAACTCAAATTAAATGAAATAACTAAATTAAATTACAGTACACAAAAATTAAATTACACTACATTGTACTATATTACATCAGTCCACTCCTCTCACCTCCATCAAGACTCCCATCCACGGGAGCAACAGTGATTATACACGTATTTACTAGGCCTCCCGCCAGGGTCCCTGGACTGTCATATGAAGCCCTTGTGGTGATACAAAGGCCCTAATCAATACCGTTGACAGATACATGTCCATACAACTTAGAAAGTGCCGCCAGGTCTTATAAAATCGGTCCATTCTGTGGTGAGCCATACTTGTCAGATAATCCTGAGGGACATGCCCCGTCACAACCTCTTCCCGTGCTTATCCAGAGAGGGAAGATTCGGTAGTGCATTCGGTAGTACACCCCCAGCTCTTGTAAATTCATATTGCCTCTAACTGCAGATCCAAACGATCCATGCGATCTGGTAGGATTTACAACCAAAGACACTGCAGACATAATCATCAGTAACATGGAAACTCTCCCTAAACCCCCACATCTGACAGGAAGAGCAGATCACTCTACTAAAGTCTATCTTTGCTCCTTCACAATCTATAGACCAAGAAAATACTACTGTCTTTTTGCTCTAAGAAACAGTGCTGTAGGCTAGCTGAGTATTTATGGTTTATATTTTTAAAATTTAATCAAGAGACAGATCCCAATAAAACATAATCAAGAAAGAACACTCTCTACTCACTACTGTAGACTTACAGCAGGGTTACACATTAAAATTATGCACATATCTGTTCCTGTGCTGTGAGATCTCCCACACAGATTCCTCCTAGATGGACTCCGATGTCAGAGATGCATGAACTCAAACAGCAAAGGCAGTAACTGTGCAGATTTCTTTCTCTCTCTCCCTCACTGACCTTGTGCTAGCTGCCTTTTGTCTGTTTTTCTCCTTTTAAAAGTGACTCAAGACAGATAATGTCTGTTCCAAAGTCTGACTCGGTTCAATTTTACTATATAGTAAATATTTGTGTCTTCAATGATAAATATTCAACACAGTGTTATAAACTCTGGAGAGACCAAAAGCAGTTAAAGTTATTTGAACATGCAATGTTTGACTGAAAGGATCAATTGACAAGATTAAGATTTCGGACTTTTATTTAACTCAAACTAAAGGTAACATTGACTGAACATTGTTTTACTAAGTAGGTGAAACTTTAAATTATAGGAAGTCCCCAATTACAACAACCAATAATCTCCCTCCATGATTACATTTTATTCTCTGTCTTAAGTAAGCACTCTAGTCTACAAGCAAAGGTCCAAAGAGGTTCTCAGTTCCCCAGGATGTATTTGTCTACTTTTCTTTTCCCAATTGGCTAGCTTCTAATCCCCATTTCATGTTCACAATGGGCTGCCAAACATATTCCTCCCTTCAACAGTAGCCATATGAATTTTCCAAAACTAGTGAACTCATCAAGGACTCTTCAACCTGAAGATGACCCATAGAAACTTGCTGTCTTATTTCTTTACTCTTTTTCTCAAACCCTAGCATCTAACTTGTTTAGGAGCATCAGTAGTATTTGTAGGAAAACCTCTAACCAGATCTAATGTGGCCTCCAATAGTTTCTTCCCCTTTCCAATCTTTGAATCAAAATAGAAATGCAATTTAGCTGTAATTTAGACACCCAATTGCATTCAAGCTTATTATTAAAAAAGACAGTTCAATATTTTATTTGAATTGAAACGTATTGGAGTTTAAAAACAGGTGAAGTGTTTCCAATATAAATGGTCAATTTTACAAATGGCCAATGCCTTTGCTGGGAAATCTCAAGCACCCATTGTTGCCTTTTCATAAAAAATTTAGTCAAGAAATTATGAGCAAGAAACAGACAAGGGAGATTTTGAACCTTTCTACCAGCATGAAGCAAGATTACACTGCCCCAAAACCAGGAGAATGACACGTAACTGCTATGTATGATTTACCTTCCAGTTTTAATGAAAGCTATGTCTGTATTTTCTTCCCTAAGGCCTGCTGCTACATTTAAGTGTACACCTCAGACAGTAAGCCCTTTTAACACGAAAGAGACTTCCAATAAGTGTTTTCCATAACTTCAGGATGCCCCAAAATACTTCAAAGCCAACGGAATACTTCTGAAGCACATTTATTGCTGTAATGAGGAAAGGATAAGTATTGACAAGGTAATTGGGAGGAATGGTCTTTCTCTTTTTAGAAATAGTGTTATGGGATCTTTCACTTTTTTTAATTTCAAAAATATACTTAATTCATTAAAAAAAAAATTTGTGTACATTCATAGACACCAAAGCAGTTCAGTTCTATACAGTAGCATATAGATAAATAGACATTTGAGTTTGACTCTATCTAACAAACAAACCAAAGGCATTTCTTCCTTATACAAGACTGTAATTACATATATCTGAGACACTGGGAGCCCGATATCTGATAGACCCACATTTAACTTGGCATTGCAACTGTACATCTAAATGCTTCTTAAATGTCCAGCAGTGGTCTTTTCCCACTGTACCCTGGCAAACAACCCCAAGCTTTAGTGCATCCTTCAGCATGTAGTCCTGGACTTTGAAAAGAGCCAATCAGCAACAGTCAGTTAGGGTCAACTCTTTACTCTGGAAGACCAATAGGTTTAGGCAGATGAATAAGTGTTATGGGATCTTTGACAGCCACCTCAGATAAAAGACGGAGTCCCTTTTTAAAATTTCATCTTTGTTCATACAGTATTTTCTCAGTACTGCACTTCACAGTTGACATAATGTGATGAGGTATTCTGGGATATATTACAGTTGACATAATGTGATGAGGTATTCTGGGATATATTTGCCAGTGTTATAGCATTATGCTTAAGTTAGTTCCTGTAACAAAAGGATGAGACATGGATCACATAACATTGAAGAATCCAACAAACTTTAATTATACCTCATGGTATTTACATATGGACATTACAATCACAACTTCAAACTGGGGTATTCAGATGTAGTGTCACACAGTACAAAAAGATAGAATTCAGCACAATGGAGACTGAGAGCTTTATACCATTAAGTCACATACCATGATGTGGTGATGACATCATGAGTATCTCCCTTAAACGTATGTCACTTTTGTGCTGTGAGACATATCATAACAACAGTGAGGCTAGACATTGAGCTTAATGCACTTGAATGAGAATGGAACCCACAGCTTTTTGACTCGCAGGTGAGAAAGGGCTAATACAAAGCCACAACTGACAAAATGTATACATTCACATTCACCAAAGTTATAGAGGTCTACAGCAGAGAAAAAAATCCTTTCAGCTCATTGAGTCTGCACAAAAACAACAGTCTAACTATTCTTAGCCATTTTTTGTTTTAGCTCCTGTATGCCTAGGCATTGCAAATGCACATCTAAATGATCTTAAATGTTAAATGCTTCTTAAATGTTATGAGGGTTTCTGCCTCTATTACGCTTATGGTTGGTGAGTTCCAAAGTCCCAGCAGCTTCTGGTTGACAAAGCATTCCTCACATCTCCTCAAATTCTCCTGCCTTTTAACTTAAATCATTTATCCTTCCAACAAGGAGAAAAATTCCTTATTGCCTACCCTATCTGTTCTCTCCATAATTTGATACATTTCAATTATGTCCCCCCTCTGTCTCCTATGCTCCAACAGAAACAACCCTGGTCTATCCAATCTCTCTTCATCACTAAAACTCTCCAGCCAAGGCAACATTCTGGTAAATCTCCTCTGTACACTCTCCAGGGCAATCACATCCATCCACGAGTATGGATTCCAGACCTACTGTAACTGTGGCCGAACCAACGTTTTATACAATTCCAGCATAATCTCTTGCTTTTAAACTCTGTGCCTCAGCTAATAAAGGCAAGTATCCCTTACACCTTCTTTACTACTTTATTTACTGGTCCTGCTACCTTAAAAGTCATCACAATCACTCTGATCTTCAGTGCTTCACAGGGACCTATCATTCATTATGTATTCCCTTGCCTTGTTCCTCCTGCCCAAATGCATCACCTCACACTTATATAGATTGAATTCCATTTGCCGTTGAACACACCATCTGACCAGTCTATCCAATCCTCCTATAATCTACAGCTATCCTCCTCACTATTTACCACCCCACCAATTTTGGGCAGCAACTCCATCCTGTCTGTAAGAATGACCCCGACATTCCCAGTTGCTGGCCATTTCAATAAAGCCCTTTGCTTGTCCTGGGCCTGCTACCATGTTTCAATAAACACCAACACACCACATTTTCCACATCAATACTTTAAGCTTCTAGTACTCAATTTTGAATTTTACAACTTGGAATCATGACCTCTGTCCTTCATTCTCATTACAACACCCCCACCACCCCCTCGACCATGTCTTGTTTGTGTCTTATTGGCTTTGCTTTCAGCAAAGTGGACTTTCTCTCTTACATAATTATTCTTTACACCAATTTTACATCACTATATCTCTTTAACCAACAATAACACTCAACTGGGTACTCTCACCAACCAGAGGAAGAATGTCCTCTTTCCTCAGGACTGACAAAGGAATCCACAGTGCCAGACCCTACCCACCTCATCTGAGGTTGCCACCTGGAAGAATGCCCAGAAATGTAGAAAAGAAGGTTAATGACCTCTCCACTTTGCCTGTGTAAGTGCAATACTCTCCCGTCTTCTATGTCATCCTCATCTATTTCTGCTACCATACCCATCTCCCAGCAAGGCTCAGGTTCCACCCCTCTCCCTATTGCATGCAACATCTTTCATCACTCACTCTTACCCTCACAATTTCACCTCCTTCCACCCTCCCAACACCACTGAACTTCCATGGTCTCCTCATTCACTCACTTGGGACACCTCACCCAATCCCGCCCTTTCCCTCATTCCCAGTGAAAACATTCCACAATAGGGCTGAAAGAGACAAGCAAACTATCGGATGGCCAATATATGTTTCCTCACTCCCTACAAGAACAAGATCTTGACCCTGACTGCACCAAATTGCCAACTGACTGCCCCCTAGTCCCTGGTCTTACATCAGAGGCTGCCATTGACTTACTGTGTTGACATCTCATGAATGAGGGGTATCGTCTTTGACCTGACTGAGGATTATCCCCTTAGTTTTTAAAACAAGTCCATTTAGTTGATGCACATGTAATGTTTGCAGCATATGCTGCTGGTCCTTGGTAGGTGTGAAATTTGCATGGCATGATGCCACACAGCAATATGTTCACCCCTCTGAATAATGACAGCTGCCAACCATGACAGGCTTGCTGATTTTGTGATTTTACTAAAGATATCTCAAGACAGATGTACTATGTGGCTGTTAGCTTGAGCTGAGGGGCAAAGGCAAAGCATCTAGTTAGATAATAAGTGAGTAAGTGCTGAGAGAACAAGTGAGCAGTCTGCTTCTGTCCATGAGCTGCAAGTCTGTCCTTGCTCACAGTGCCCTTGCTGAAGCATTCTAATAACAGCCAGAGCGCTCCAAGGTGCAGCAACAAAGTAAGTGGATCAGAGATGTTCAATGATTGTGCAGAGAGGCTGGCATCTGTCGGATGTCAGCCTGTGTTGATATGGACTGTGTGCAGCTGGTGTCCATGGTGTGTGACATTGGTACAGGCCGTACAAGATGAAGGGCCAGAGGAGTGTGCAATGAGCTGAAGTTGCGAGGTACCGGCTCCTTCATTCATATTAGGAATTTCCAAAGTCTAGTTTCTATCCACTGAGTATGATAGTTAACATTAATGAGGAAACATTATATAATAACGGAGGTGACAATAAGTGATAATCCCTGTTAATAGGCCTCTCTTCCCCCTCTAGGGTGAATCTCATCCCAATATCCAGAACTTAGTTAAAAAATGTAACTTGTTGACTTCCCATGTAATTTTATCAAATTTCTCACCAAACCCCATATCATACAAGACGTGGGAAGATTCCTCCCATCATCAATGACAAATGACGAAGTAGTATGTGGGCTATTAATAAAGTCTCTCTTGAAACTTCATCATACATCATATTTAAATCATAGTGAAACTTGGAAGCTGTGTCCTAAAGAAGTAAATTATGTGCTATCATGACCAGGGCCTAATTACATTGTATGTGGCTCAGCCTTGCTAGAATATACCCAGAGAGTTTACAAAAGATAGCATTGATGAAATCATTGTTGCTAATAATTTATTATAGACTTTCAAGATTTAAAATTAATCAGGAATAAAATGTTTTATACTATTTATAAATAAATTTTGCACAATGAAATTATATCAAACTCCATAAACCTACATTTACATAATGTAGTCTTATCCCCCATACACATATAGACATAAACATTTAGTATTGAATTTCATTAAGTTGTATACTGTCTTCCAAGATATTGTTTCTAATTTCTGTTATTTCAGGTTTGCTCTTTCGAATATTTTATGTTTAATCTTAGGAAATGAGCATTCTTATAGTGCAGGGTCATCCACAGTTTGGGAAAGAGGGCCAGAATTTTGATCCAATAATTGTGAAGGAATGGCAGGATAGTTCCAAGTAGGATCTTGCAAGCGATTGACGGGAATTTACAGGTGGTGCGGTTCTCATGCCTCTGTTGCCAACAAAGTACTTTGCCAGGGATACTGCCAAGCTTCTGGAGTGTAATTGGAGCTGGTCTTATCCAGGTTAGTGGGGAATTTTCACCACATTCCTGATTTGTGCCTTATAAATGGTAAACAAGGGTTCAGCAGAAGGGAGGTGAGCTATTTACCACAAATTTCTGAGTCTCTAACCAGCTCTTGTAGCTACGGTGTTTATATTGATGGTCCAGACAGTTTCCGGTCAACTTTTAAAAAAATATATTTTTATTGAAAAAATAGATTTTTAAAAAATATTATAACAAATACAAAACAATACAATTCAAAACAGTACAAAAAAAACAAATTAAAAAAAAGTCCAGCCCACTCTCATGTACTAATGTATAGACATATATAGAAAAATATAGAATAAAAAACCAAACTAGCTATTTAACTAAATAAATAATAACCCACAACAAACTAATAAATAGTAATAACTCAACTCAGCCAAACAAGACACTCATACATTCACAGTTCCTCCTCCCTGGATATTGGACTCGTAAAACACAATTGTTCCGGTTATATAAAAGCCTTTATTAGTGTGGCAGATAAAACTGTGTCCAGGTATTCCAAAAAGGGCTGCCATATTTTATAAAAATTCTCAATTTTGTGGTGTACCATATTTGTGAGAAAATCCAAGGGAATATGCTCCATAACAATCTTCCGCCAACCCAAAAGGCTCGGGGGATTTTCGGATACCGAACCAAACAAGATATTCTTTCTTGCGCAAAAAGTGAGGATATTGAAAAGTTTTTTCTAATGATCGGCTGCAGGAAACACACTGGGCAGGCTAAAAAGAGGAGAGATCAGGTCCTTCTCCACCTTTACACCCAAAATCCTCTCCATTGCGCCCACCATAGTGCTACAGTATGTTTGAAGCCTACCACAGGACCAGAGACAATGGGTAAGAGTGCCCTTACAGACCTTGCACTTGGGACATGTTGAAGATATCTCTGGTTTAATCTTTGACAAATGATCTGGAGCCAAGTGGACCCTGTAGAGAATCTTCAACTGTAAAGCATGGGTCCTATTGTAAATTGTTATTTTTCTTGCATTTTCCCAAATATCTTCCCATGCCTCTGAAGAGACCTCAATGCCTAGCTCTCTCTCTCACACCCTGCAGAGTTGATCAAACTCATCTGAGGGGGCACCCCCCCAAATTGATGACATAAAATGCTGACAGAAAATGTACTCTTAGCACTGAGCACCCCCTCTCTATGTCTGATTTATAGGGATCAGTCAAATGTATAGTGTTTTTTGAATAAAATCCCTAACTTGAAAAAAAGCAAACAAGTTCCCTATCAGATAGCTCGTATTTCCGTGCTAACTGATCAAAAGACATCATTGTGTCTCCCTCAAATAAATCGCCCATGCAAGACACACCCCTAGGTCCCCAACGTTGGAATCCTGAATCCATCATCCCTGGTTGAAAACTCAGCATTACCACTGTAATTTTCTGTAAGAAAAGATGCTTTGCCAATGTTGCCTTCCCTCTGCCAAACTGCCCTCCATGCTTTAACAGTATTGATAACTATTGGGTTATGGCAATACTCCTCAACTGTCCTCATTTTGTCCAAAAACAGCAAGCTAGTAATGGGGCACTTTGTTTGGGAGGTTTCAATATCTAACCATATTGAAAGAGAGTCCCCACAAGCCCAATCACTCACTTAGGATAAAAGCAAGCTTAGTTGATAGTTTTTAATGCCTGGGAGATCTACTCCCCCCAGTCTGTGAGGTAATTGATGTTTAGCTAATTTAACGAGGGGCCGCTTATGATGCCAAATAAAAGAGCTGAACCAGCCGTTCAACCTCCTGAGAGTTTGCTTATTGAAAATCGGGGGGGGGGGGGGGCATCTTCGGCGGGGCGGTGTGGACTTGTTGGGCCGAAGGGCCTGTTTCCACACTGTAAGTAATCTAATCTAATCTAATCTAATATTCATCTTAATATGTGCTATCCGAACCAAACCATGAGACTGGAAGTGCCTCCCATCTTTGAAGGTCTTGTTTGATTTTGTCAAATAATTGAACAAAATTGGCTTTGAACAGGCGATCCAGTACTGGAGTAATGAATATACCCAAATACACAAACCTCCCCTCCCCGCCAACGTCCCGTGACTTAAATGGGAATTGATATTCGCCCTCAAGACCTAGCACCTTCGTCAGAGGCATAGCCTCTGATTTCGCAAAATTAATCTTGTACCCCGAAAAGGTGCCAAACGTGCTGATGCATTGTATCAGGTGAAGAACTCAAAGTGCTGGACTTGACAAAAAAAATTAGGACATCGTCTGCTTACAACAAAATCTTATGTAATTTTGACCCCACTGCTGCAGCTGATATATTAGGATCCCCATGAATGACCTCCGCCAATGGTACAATCACCAACGTAAAAAGCAATGGTGAAAGGGGGCAGCCCTGCCGGCTGCCCCTAAAAATGTTAAAATTGCTTGAATCCACCCCATTGGTGATGACCACGGATCACTGTGGAGAATCTTTACCCATCTTATAAAAGCTTCACCCAAGCAAAACCGCTCCAGAGTTTAGGAAAGTTATGGCCACTCAACTCGGTCAAATGCCTTCTCTGCATCTAGAGAAATCACCAATCCCTGTATTGACTGTTGTTGACACGCTTGAATTACATTAGGCGGTCTCCTAACATTATTGGAGGATCTGTGACCCTTTATGAAACTCGTCTGATCCACTTTAACAATAGAAGTTAACACAGTCTCCAGTCTTAACGCGAGAGTCTTAGAGAGGATTTTAAAGTTCACATTTAAGCATGAAATGGGCCTGTATGAAGCAAAGTCCTCCTGGACCTTTCCTTTTTTTAAGAATAAGTTGAAATATTAGCCTCTCTCAGAGATGGCGGGAGACAATCATGACTGTATGAATCATTAAACATATTGAGCATCGTGCCTGACAATATGTTTATAAATTCCTTATGGAATTCGCTGGGAAGTCTGTCAGGACTGAGCGCCTTTCCACTCTGATGCTGCTGCACCTCTTACTCTGATAAGGAAGCATTGAGAAAGGACTCTTATTCGAGTGTCACATCCGGGAGCTTCAGATCCTTAAAATAAGATTCCATTTTGGCTGCCCCTCCTCACAACCCTCAGATTGGTATAATTTAGAGTAAAATCTCTGAAATGCCACATTAATCTTTTTAGAGTCACATGTCAGGTTCCCAGATCCTTCTCTAATCACTGTAATGGCTTGTGGGGCATTCCTTTTCCTGGTGGGATATGCTAAGTATTTGCCTGGCCTGTCACCATGCTCATATAACTTTTGCTTTGCAAAAGCAAGCTCCTCTTTGCCATCTGCATGAGCACGGAATTCAATGCAGACCACTGCGCCATAATCCTCTGTAGTTTAACCAACGAGGGTCTGTCAAAGGAAGCCTACTTGGCTGCATTAAACCATGCTTTGAGGAGATGTTGCTGAACACCCTTCTGCCACTTTCTACTGGTAGAATAGGAAATAACTAACCCCCTGGCATAGGCTTTGACAGTTTCCCAAAGGACGGATGGGTTACTAACTGAGCCTGAGTTAATGTCTAAGAGTGCCCGAAATTCCCTAGAGAAGTACTCCACAAACTTATTATCCTTAAGGATAAAGGGATTCATTCACCAGTGCCTCGGGCCCACTGTAATTTCCTTAATCTTAACCAACTGGTACACTGGAGTGTGATCAGATTTGGCAATGTTACCAATCACATAAGATGCCATCAAGTCTAGGGTTGCCACGGGGCCAGAAAAAAATCAATCCTGGTGTGGCATTTGTGCAGTTTGGAGAAAATTGTAAAATCCCTGCCTGTAGGGTGGCGACACCTCCAGATGTCCACCAACCCTAATTCCACATACAGACCCACTAATTGTTTAGTTTGTTACAGAGAGTATCAGGGGACATTTGGGCAACCTGACTACTGTGGAATCCATGAGACAATTAAAATCTCCCCTCATTATGATGTACTGGAACTCGAGACTGATCAGTTTAGAAAACGCATCTACCAAAAATTTGAAGGGATGAGCTGGAAGGCAATAAACATTTCAAACACCATGTTCTTCCCGATTTATCAAAGCTTTAAGAATTGCAAACCTCCCGTGTGTGTCTTTAACATACTCTAGTAGCTTAAATGGGAAATTCCTCCTAACCAATATAGCCGCTCCCCTACTTCTGGTATTAAATGATAAAAAATAAATTTGATGAAAGCCATTCTGCTGTAATTTCAAATGCACCTTAAAATCCAAGTGTGTCTCCTGTAACAAAGCAATATCCATCTTCTCCTTTCTAAGACTCAAAAGTACCTTCTTCCTCTTAATTGGTGAGTGACTCCCCTTGATGTTCCAGGTACACCATTTAATCAAGTCATTAGCCGTAACCTTCTGCAGTAACATTTAAATTCCAGAGAGCAGGAACTCGAATCACAAATCACTGAGCCTTCATGTCACATGATCCATTGAACGTAAAAACAACATAAGCTAAAACCACTACAGTTAACAAACCTACAAAACTATTAAAAATTAAAAACAACAAAAAACAAAAAACAAATCAACATATAAAGTGCCAATGGCACTGAATAGGGCAAATCACCCCCTGCCCAGAGGGGGCAACTACCCATCCCAAACTGCACATAAGTATGCATCTAGCCATCCCACCCATTTTCCCTTCTCCTAGCTAGAGCCGCACTGCGAACACAAGTAGAAAATAAAGTAAACACACCATAGAATAGCAATATGAATAAAGAAAACAGTTTTAAAGAAAAAAAAGGGTGAATACTCCACCCATCGTTTGGTATATCTTAACTTAGAACATCTCAACCACCACCAAACAGTTTAAACCAAATTATTATCAATAGAAAAAAAATAGAAAAAGAAAGCTCCATCCGGACTTCCTCTGTTTCTTTTACAAAACGACAAAGACATACCCAAACAGCACCATTATTTATGTATACTAAATTGTTCAGATTAGGTTAATTTGTCCACAAAGTCTCTTGCCTTCTCCAACATGTCAAAGAGATGTACAGATCCATCTAAGGTGATCCGAAGCACTGCCGGATACCTCGGAGAGTACTGGATCTCAAGCTCTGCGAACACAAGTAGAAAATAAAGTAAACACACCATAGAATAGCAATATGAATAAAGAAAACAGTTTTAAAGAAAAAAAAGGGTGAATACTCCACCCATCGTTCAGTCTTCTCTTGACACCATCATAAGATTTTCTTTTCTGGATCACCGCCACTGAGAAGTCCTGGAAGAACATGATCTTTTAGCCCTCATAAATTAGGGCCTTCGGATACTTCCCCTGGATTCTGGAAGCTTCCATGATTCTCTCCTTATCCCTATCGTGATGGAACCTCACCAGGAGAAGACAAGGATGTTGACCCAGACCTGATCTCCGTGCCGTGACCCGGTGAGCCCTTTCTATCTTCAATCCTCTCATGCCAACCTCCATGTCAAGGAATTTCAGCAGCCAGTCCTCAACAAATTCTGCAGGCCTCTCACCTTCCTTACCCTCAGGCAGACCAATGATCCAAATATTTTTCCCCTGCCCCTGCTCTCAAGGTCATCCACTTGGTCATGCAAATTATGGACCTGCATTTTGAGGGCTTGGATCCTATCCTTGGATGAACTTGCATCAGCTTCCACCACTATGACTCTGTGCTCAACCTCACTCGCCCTCTTTTCCAGGTCTCCCAGTTGCTGCTCATGCTTCTGCAGCATGAGAGAGGAGACAGCTTCTCTTGTATTTGTTTCCCCAACATCTAGCGAGATTTCATGAGCTCATTCACCAGGACCTGGAAGGTAATCGAGCCCGAGGATCCTGAGGCTGGGCCACAGGCTCGCCTTGGATGCTCCTCTTTTTCTCGGCATTTCTGGACGGCAGGAAATGCAAGTAAGTTAACTTTTCAAAGTTTCTTGGGACTCCACGATCTTTCTGGAGTCCCAGGATATCGTGATGGTCCAGGTTGTGCAGGTTAAAGGTTCATCCTGCTTTTGCTGCAGTGTGGAGCTCTGCAATGCAATCCTCCTGGATCGTCGCCATCTTGGATCTCCCTCTGGTCAAGTTTGATGGTCAGGCTACAATATCTAATGTTAGATTTATTGATTTTTTAAATATCATTTATTTTAAGTTTGGATTTTGAATTATTAGATAGTAACATTTGCTTCTCCATGGGTCTGACATCATTGTCACATCCTGCTCTCTCTCTCTCTCTCTTTCCCTATAATTCTGGAGAATTTTGGAACGTACACTGTACCATTGTAATGGCTGTACATTCTCAGTATTGTGAGGTGGACAAATGTTAACAGTTCCCCACTGCTCTTTCAGCAAATGGTGAGGGTCACTCCTTAGTGATGTAGCGCTGAGTGCATATACTCAGAATGTCCAACCTGGTTATGAAGACCCCAGTCAGGGTAAAGAACTTGACTC
Source organism: Chiloscyllium plagiosum (assembly GCF_037043375.1). Classification (NCBI taxonomy): domain Eukaryota; kingdom Metazoa; phylum Chordata; class Chondrichthyes; order Orectolobiformes; family Hemiscylliidae; genus Chiloscyllium; species Chiloscyllium plagiosum. Next base: position 82,508,231 of record NW_028270146.1, read on the forward strand.
CTGCATCCTGCAGATGTTAGTCACCTCGGCGCGACTCTCTTGAGTAGCCTGTGCGAGGCCCTTCATGTGGCTGTCCCAGACCCCAAGTTATGCTGTTGAAATGCTTGAGGTGCTAAATTCATGTGTGACTCAATCCAAGCTGCCCAGGTCTAATGGAGGCTGCTTTTATCCATGAATGAGGAATAGACCCTGCTGTGTGGCCCAATAATCAGGAGAAGGATGTTGTTAGGAATTGGTAAAGTTGACAGCCAACCCTTGGTGGCTTGCTGACATTTCCCTTAAGGGAGAGGTGGAGGGGCAAGTGACGACCACAGGTTATTGTTGAGCTCCTGGCTTTGAACATAAGAGGGATTCCCATATTATGATTAAATATGGTACCAATGACATAGACTCTGGAAGATGCTGGGGGTGAGGCAGGGGATGGAGCGGGGTGGGGGGGAGGCTGCTGGGAGTGGCAAGGAGAGCACACTGAAAGTGATTTTCCCTTTAAGCCATGAGGGAATGCATATGAGAGAAGACCTTGCGACTAGTTTTGATAGATGTGATGCTATCTAAAATAGCCACTGTTACACTTGAACACAAAAATGGAAAGACATGGGCACAAGCTCAGTTGTTTGCCACAGCTACTGTCTGATCTATTGAGTCTTTCCAGATATTTTGTTTTAATTTAGTTTTCCGGCATCTGCACTATTTTGCTTTTCTACTGCTGTTAAAGTAAATCATTGACTGATCATTAGATGGAGTGTGGTTAGGGCATGGAAGTTGTTAACACAGTAAATCGGCGAGTCAATGGGCACAGATAAATTTCTGATGCTTGAGATCAGAGTCGAAAAACGTGGTGCTGGAAAAGCACAGCCAGTCAGGTAGTTTCCTGATGCAGGGTTTATGCCCAAAATGACTAGATCCCCTACAGTGTGGAAACAGGCCATTTAGCTCAACCAGTCCACACCAACGCTCTAAAGAGTAACCCACCCAGACCTATTTCCCTCTGACTAATGCACCTAACACTATGGGCGATTTAGCATGGCCAATTCACCTGATGTGCACATCTTTGGACTGTAGGAGGAGACCAGAGCACCAGGAGGAAACCCGCACAGACACAGGGAAAACGTGCAAACTCCACACAGACAGTCATCTGAGGCTGGAATTGAACCCAGGTCATTGGCACTGTGAGGCTGCAGTGCTAACCAATGAGCCACCATGCTACCCTAATATTGACTCTCCTGCTTCTCAGATACTGCTTGACCTGCTGTGTGCTTTTCCAGTGCCACTCTTTTCGATATAGATACATTTCATACCAACCGAATGCGCACATGAGAGAGGAAACAATGAAAAAAAATATAGGCAACATGGAGTTGGTTGGGAGGAGGTTTGTGTGCAGCAGAAACACAGGCAAGGATAAGGAGGGCCAAATGTCATGTTTTTGTGCTGTAGTTTTGATGTAATTCAACATAATTGAACTTTCCAAGCAAAATATACACAGTGTGTTGAATGTGGTTCATTCCCAAGTTGTATTGTCATGTCCTCACATTGCACTGCAATCAGAGTTCAAATAATTAAGATAAGACAGTTAGATTTGATTTGGTTAAAATAACTTTCACACTAAATATTAGGACACATGTCTCTGCTTTATTTATTATATCTGACATAAATCTACACCTGATCAATGGTGACATTAGGGCAAGATAATCATTTGTGTGTCTCCTTTGCATGAGGACAGTAACTGATCAACAATGAATTTTGATAGGTAGAGCACAGGACTCGTAAATTATAGTCATAGAGTCATGGAGATGTACAGCATGGAAACAGACCCTTCGGTCCAACGTGTCTATGTTGACCAGATATTCCAACCTAATCTAGTCCCAGTTGCCAGCACTTGGAGGGGCATGGATAGGATAAATAGACAAAGTTTTTTCCCTGGGGTTGGGGAGTCCAGAACTAGAGGGCATGGGTTTAGGGTGAGAGGGGAAAGATATAAAAGGGACCTAAGGGGCAACTTTTTCACGCAGAGGGTGGTACGTGTATGGAATGAGCTGCCAGAGGAAGTGGTGGAGGCTGGTACAATTGCAACATTTAAGAGGCATTTGGATGGGTATATGAATAGGAAGGGCTTGGAGGGATATGGGCCGGGTGCTGGCAGGTGGGAGTAGATAGGGTTGGGATATCTGGTCAGCATGGACGGGTTGGACCGAAGGGTCTGTTTCCATGCTGTACATCTCCATGATTCTATGACTCTATAAACCCTTCCTATTCATATACCCATCCAGGTGCCTTTTAAATGTTGTAATTGTACCAGCCTCCACCACATCCTCTGGCAGCCCCTTCCATACATGTACCACCCTCTGTGTGAAAAGGTTGCCCCTTAGGTCCCTTTTATATCTTTCCCCTCTCACCTTAAACCTATGCCCTCTAGTTCTGGACTCCCCCACCCCAGGGAAGAGACTTTGTCTATTTATCCTATCCATGCCCCTCATGATTTTATAAATCTTTATAAGGTCAACCCTCAGCCTCCGACGCTCCAGGGAAAACAGCTCCAGCCTATTCAGCCTTTTCCCTATAGCTCAAATTCTCCAGTGCTGGCAAAATCCTTGTAAGTCTTTTCTGAACCCTTTCAGGTTTCACAACATCCTTTTGAAAGTAAGGAGACCAGAATTGCACACAATATTCCAACAGTGGTCTAACCAAGTCCTGTACAGCCACAACATGATCTTCCAACTACTTTGCTCAATACTCTGGCCAATAAAGGGAAGTATACCAAACAACTTCTTCACTATCCTATCTACGTGCAACTCCACTTTCAAGGAAATATGAACCTGCACTCCAAGGTCTCTTTGTTCAGCAACACTCCCTAGGGCCTTACAATTAAGTGTATAAATCCTGCTCTGATTTGCTTTTCCAAAATGCAGCACCTCGCATTTATCTAATTTAAATTCCATCTGCCACTCCTCAATTCATTGGCCCATCTGATCAAGATCCCATTGTAATCTGAGGTAACCCTCTTCACTGTCCACTACACCTCCAATTTTAGTATCATCTGAAAACTTACTAACTATGCCTCCTATGTTTACATCCAAATTATTTATATAAATGATGAAAAACAGCGGACCCAGCACCTGTTCCTTGTGGTATGCCAGTGGTCACAGGCCTCCAGTCTGAAAAGCAACCCTCCACCACCACCCTCTGTCTTCTACCTTTGAGCCAATTCTGTACCTTAATGGCTAATTCTCCCTGTATTCCATGAGATCTAACCTTGCTAACCAGTCTCCCAGGAGGAACCTTTTCGAACGCCTTAATGAAGTCCATATACTTCATGTCTATAGCTCTGCCCTCATTAACCACTGTTATTTCTTCAAAAAACTCAATCAAGTTTGTGAGTCATGATTTCCCACACACAAAGCTATGCTGACTATCCCTGATCAGTTCTTGTCTTTCCAAATATGTGTAAATTCTGTCCCTCAGGATTCCCTCCAATAACTTACCCACCACCAACCTTAGGCTCACCAGTCTATAAATCTCTGCCTTTCCCTTACCACCTTTCTTAAATAGTGTCATCACGTTAACCACCCTCCAGTGTTCCAGCACCTCAGCTGTGACTATCGATGATACAAATATCTCAGCAAAAGGCCTAACAATCACTTTTCTAGCTTCCCACAGAGTCCTAGGGTCCAGCTGATCAGGTCCTGGGGATTTATCCACTCTTATGCGTTTCAAGACATCTAGCACCTTCTTCTCTGCAATACAGACATTTTTCAAGATGCCACCATCTATTTCCCCACATTCTATATCTTCCCTGTCCTTCTCCACAGTAAACACTGATGCCAAATACTCATTTAGCATCTCCCCCATCTCCTGTCACTCCATACATGGGCTGCCTTGCTAATCTTTGAGGGAGAAAGTGAGAAAGTGAGGACTGCAGATGCTGGAGATCAGAGCTGAAAATGTGTTGCTGGAAAAGCGCAGCAGGTCAGGCAGCATCCAAGGAGCAGGAGAATCGACGTTTCGGGCATGAGCCCTTCTTCAGGTTTCCTGAAGAAGGACTCATGCCCGAAACGTCGATTCTCCTGCTCCTTGGATGCTGCCAGACCTGCTGCGCTTTTCCAGCAACACATTTTCATCTCTAATCTTTGAGGGACCCTATTCTCTCCCTAGGTCCCCTTTTGTCCTTAATGTACTTATAAAATCCCTATGGATTCTCCTTAACCCTATTTGCCAAAGATATCTCAAAAGATATCTTTTTGCCCTCCTGATTTCGCTCTTAAGTGCACTCCTACTTGCATTGTGGAAACTTACATTGCAACATACAAGTTATATAAAGTATTTTGTGTAAATGTCCTCATTGAAAGTTTACACTCCATCACACATACACTGCAAATACACTGAAAAGCACTATGCCTTCAATGTTTCTCAGGACCATTTTTAAAAAGGTTTGTTAATGCTCCCTGCTATACCTAGAACCTGTAAGATTTTTCTCTACTTGATGAATTCTACAATTTTGGCCATTTTATCAAAGGGGATGACAAACAGGTGAGGAGAATTGGAAGGTGCGTATGCCAGACTGACACCCATACATTATCTCATGGCTGGCTTCACAGCAATACCAAGTGACCGGGTTCCAATTGTAGGGTCAGGTCCCTGAGCTGAATGAAGAAAATCTTCTTTGAATGTCGAATGGTGAAAGAAATCCTTGATCAGGATCGTTTGGTTTCCTGAAATATTATGATGCTCACGAGAAAGAATATTTGCATCCGAATGACTTTATTTGTCATCCCAACTCCCTGTGGTGAATACAATTGATAGTTCTGTTGTTGTTAATGGAATTGTAACATTAACATGCAGTTCATGATGATTAATATTCTGCATGTGATCCTACTCTATAATTGTTATACATAGGAGTAGTTATCATTGTTCAGAAACGGTAATGTTATTTTATTGACAAATTGGGGAAAGGTCTTTTGCTCTTTTTTTCAATGTTATCTTAATTCTAAACATGTTCCCTTCACTGACATCATGTTCCATCATGATCGCTACAGGAACCATCAGAAAGGTGCTGTCAATATTCTACAATGGTTTAAATCCTTTTCTATCCTGTTATTATCATCTGAAACTACTACATATTTTTTGTAGGTCTCAGCAGTATATTGCACTGGTAGTTTCTGTTTACAGGCTGCAATTGTAGATGTTCTAAAATATGTCAGTTTGAAACTAGGTATGCTAATACCTTTATTTCAAATAGCCAGAAATCTTATAAAATATCACCTTGTTGATTGAGCAGTGATGGATCATATATTGATCAACTGGTCAGATGATTAAGTGCTCTAATGTCATTTGCAGGCTATTATGTCTGCTTTTCATCTCATTCGTCCTCATCTACTGCAATAATCTAAAGTAAAAGTGCTACCTGAATAATTGGGAAAATTGCCTGAGACTTTGGACTCCATGTTCAATTTCTTCCTTGAAACCATACCGTGTTCTGCATCCCATTACCAGCCTCAAACACTGCTCATTGCAACCTGCCCTTTCATTCACCTACTCATAATCTCTATTTATCAAGGCTCATACTTATCATTCACTTGCTATGCTACATCCTCACACACTTAATTTTCTGCAAGCCTCTGAACTGATCATATTTAACGAATCAGTGCCTATAAAACTCAAAGCATAATGTCCAACATTAAATAAGATTTGTGAGTGGAAATCACTTGCTGGATAATCCAGTATGTGCTAAGAATAATACTAACAAACAATTTAAAATGATCAGTTGTAGTCACAATATATGCTTTATGCTTTATCATTTATGCTTCCTAGTTACATATGCCCTGTCACCTCTGCAAACAAAATGAATATCCAGGCATTGTGTCCTTGACAGTTAAACAGAGCATGAGGGAGAGGGACAATGGTTCCATGATGAAATTCCTTGGCAATCTCCCATCCGCTCAGAGTTAACTTGCTTTGTTTGAATTTAAACAACGCTTGAGGAGTAACAGCTTCATGGTGCATTCTCTGTTATAGTGCATGGATCAATCAGACTGCATGAAACAACCAATCAATACCCTTTTCTCATATGGCTTAAATCACTTCCTGTTTGAAATTTGATACTCTTGACTCTGTCCTGTTGAGTGTAGGGTGAAACACTTTAATGTGTGTCTCTTTTCTCAGCAAAATCTAGTTAGGTCTTGATGAATAGAGAGTTGTAATGGCCTCCCTCATACCATTGTGGATAGCAAGCTGTGAGAAGCTGCAAATATCATCAGTTCCAGCCTGGATGGAACTAGGCACATAAAAACACATCATCTCTTGTGTTTTTGCTCTGAACAAAAACATATCAAACACGATTTGAATGATGGTAATCTGAACAAAGAGCTCTTGAATTAAGAATAAAGGATTCTGGATGAGCTCTTCATGCGTGTAACCTGCTGATCAATACTGCTCCAGCTACTATATCATTTGTTAGTTGATATGTCTTCCTGTGGTGTATACTAACCCATTTACATATTGTGCAGTTATGCTAATCACTACTTTAAATTATAAGCCTGACTGAACAATATCAAAACATCTCCCTTTCCATACATGGAAAAATATCACACAAGTTTTGCACATATTACAATAAATAATTTTGGATGTTTTTTGTACATATGTCTCATTCGTTGGTCAAGTGTCATTGAAAAATATTGGAGATCTGCTGACTTGTCCTGATCTGGTAACGTAGGAACTTTGCCAAGGCTAGAAATTGCCAATTTCTTTTTTTGACTCATGGGTAACCCTCTTGATGGAGTTTAATTTAGATAAATGTGAGGTGTTGCATTTTTGCAAGGCAAATCAGGGCAAGACCTACACACTTAATGATAAGGTCCTGGAGAGAGTTGCTGAACAAAGAGACCTTGGAGTGCAGATTCATAGTTCCTTGAAAGTAGAGTGGCAGGTAAATAGGATAGTGAAGAAGGCATTTGGTATGTTTGTTTTTATTGATTAGTGCATTGGATGTAGGATTTGGGGGCTCATGTTGTGGCTATACAGGACATCTGTACAAAAGTAGGCCACTTTTGGAATATTGTGTACAATTCTGGTCTCCCTGCTATAGGAAGGATGTTGTAAAACTTGAAAGGGTTCAGAAAAGATTTAGAAGGATGTTGCCAGGATGTTGGAGGGAGCTAGAGGGAGAGGCTGCGTAGGCTGGAGCTGCTTTTTCTGGAGCACAGAGGCTGTGGGGTGACCTTTTTGAGGTTTATAAAATCATGAGGGTCATGGATAGTGTAAACAAACAAGGTCTTTAGCCTGGGATGGGGGCTCCCAGAACTAGAGAGTATAGGTTTAAGGTGAGAGGGGAAAGATTTGAAAGGGACACAAGAGGCAACTTTTTCACACATAGGGTAGTGTGTGTATGGAATGAGCTGGCAGAAGAAGTGGTTGAGACTGGTACAATTGCAATATTTAAAAAGCATCTGGATGGGTATATGAATAGGAAAGGTTCATAGGGATATGGGCCAAATGCTAGCAAATGGGACTAAATTTATTTAGGATATCTGGTTGGCATGGGTGAGTTAGACTGAAGGGTCTGTTTTCATGCTGTACATCTCTGTGACTCTCTGACTCTAAGTGTTGTATATGTCAGCTTCTTCATTCCACTCCCTGAACATGAATTTGCATTTATTCTTGAAACAACAAGTGTGTTAAGTATTATGCTGCTGGTTAATCTCTCAACTGACATCAGTTCTTCCTCAGCGTTGCTCCTTTCAGGATGGTCACCTTTTCTGACCATGGCTAATGGATGACACCTCCACAAGGAGTCATGCTCTTTCTTGCATGTGGATCACTCTGAAATTCTGCAAAGCATTCTGATGAAACAAACTCATGTTTGTCAATTGGGATTTTCATTTTTACTTATATTTCTTATATAATGTTTCTTGGACTGGCAAAAATGTGATTGGAAGTGATGCCCTGACCGGCCATCAGCTGGGGTATCCCATTTCAATCACTGTCTCTGAGTACAGATTCTTGCAGGTGAATTTCAGACTGGGCAATATTCCATCTGTCATGGTCCTTGCCTGTTCACTTAGCCTGTCAAAAATTCCCTGAAGCCTTTTTGCAGCCTCCTCATGAATCACATTCCCACTTAGTTTTGAGTCTTCAATAAATTCTGTAATATATTTGATCCCTACACCCAAACTCTTGATCTAGATAGTGAATAGTGGGGCTCAATGCACATCTCCTTATGGTACCCTACTGTTCACTGTAATCCGACCTGAGATTAACCCATTGATTCTGACTTTCTGTTTTACGTATATTATCCAATTCTCAATATGTGTTTGTGCTTTAAATTGTGCTGCCATCAAACCAGCATGAAACCAACACCCTTGAGATTTTCATGTGGGCACCACAGGGAGTGGAGTGTATTATTTCCCCCTCCAACTCTATTTTGATTTAGTCCCTGCCCTCACCTTTACCTTTTTCATCACACAGCATTGCCCTTTGATGTGAAGGGCACTGCTTACCACTGGCCACTCGGGTGTTTCTTTTCTTTCCGGTGGTGGAAATTGAGTAAAGATTTGTACACCAGTTGTCTTTCACTGTGTCTCACACCTGCACACACACACCATGGGTGCTGGGGAAAATATAAGTACTACAGCTGTTAGGCAGGAGTGTGGGGAAAAATAAAAATAAATATCTATATAACCAGCAGATTTAGAGTCTCCTCAGTTTAGGGCACTGACTTTGTGCTGGTTAGTGGAAAAAAAATCAAACCAGCATGACATACTGGTTAACATTTTCAGCTTCCTGTTTTACATGTTCCTGGCACATATTTGCCACACTGCTGCAAATGTGTCACTAGTATATTGTGCGCTGGAACTATGCCATGCACCATGGAAAATTACTTACAGTGTGGAAACAGGCCCTTCGGCCCAACAAGTCCACACCAACCCACCAAAGCGCAACCCACCCAGACCCATTCCCTTACATTTACCCCTTCACCTAACACTATGGGCAATTTAGCATGGCCAATTCACCTAACCTGTACATTTTTGGACTGTGGGAGGAAACCGGAGCACTCGGAGGAAACCCAGGCAGACACGGGGAGAATGTGCAAACTCCACACAGTCGCCTGAGGCGAGAATTGAACCCGGGTCTCTGGCACTGTGAGGCAGCAGTGCCATCCACTGTGCCACCGTACCACCCACTATTTTATGTGCTCAAATGGCATCTGTATCAAACAATTGTTACTACAAATCTGAACCATGCAACAATCACCTGATGCATGATGCCTTCTTTATTCTTTGAAACTCGAACAGTTCCTACACTGCAGTGGTTAGAGCTGTGCTTTAGTACAATCACCCACCTCTCCTTTTGCAGGGGCAGTTGAGAGGGAGGAGTTCAAAAAGACTGGCAAAAGAGGTTGAAAAACATTCCAATGCCTTTCTGATGCACCTCATGAAATAACAAAACACATTTCAAATGTTATCGGTTTGTTTTCTACTGCGTTTTTGGATCAAGATGAAGTGCTCAGTCTCAATATTTACATAAAACAGAGAGTACCAAATATATGGGCGGCAATCTATACAGTGTGCTTTTAATTTGAACACACCAATGGCAAAAAAGGGAATGTATGATGATAAGAAAGTAATATAATGATAAAGGTTGACATTTGCCATCCATCATTTGTCTTTTATAAAGAACAGACCCTCACAGACATCAATCTCCTTTAGACTGATTGTTTCGATTTAATGACTCTTCGTGATAAGGCTGGGAAAGTAAATAATCCAAAGTCGAGATTATACTGACAAAGTCGTGTATGACAATCAACTGTATACATATATCCGTATTCATTGTCACATTTTGGGTTATTCACCCAGATTGGTTTTCAGGTTTTCTGCCTTTACTAGCTTTCCAATACATTAACCATCTATTCTCTATGGCTATGAATGCATTGTACGTTTGCTCAATATCAATGTAAATACCAGCAAAGGTTTGAAAAACCAAGAACCCTTAGTGTGTACAACATCCACAATCAAAACCAATCCTCATCAAAAGCTGTTTTTTTTCTTATCAGATTAAGCACTCAAACTTTAAACCAATAAGTAACTTGGTGCATCCAGTCAGTCAACTGAGCTAAGCAGTGTCATATCATAAGGTATACATTTCTAAATTTAAGAACCATAGTCCCAGATTTTCAGGCTCCAGATAGTATGCAACTGGATGTACTCAGAAAGATGGAATTCAGGATCCCTTTAACATTCTGACTCAATGGCTAGGAGCTTTCTGACCTTTTGTTGGTTAGTTATCTGGGGAAGGGATTGAGTAGTGTTAATGTCACTAAACTAGTAACATAGAAACCTAAGCTAATGATGTGGGAGCATGGTTTTGAATCCCACCAAAGCAAATGTTGAAATTTGAAATCAATTAATAAATATGGAATTAAAAGCCAGTCTGATGTTAACTATTAAGCTATTGTTGATTGTTATCAACCCGCATGGAGTACATCTAACTGGCCTGGAAGAGTGCACCTCCAACAAAATTCAAGAAGCTCAATGTCATTCAGGGCCACATCCATTACTGAAAGAGGAAGTTTCCTTTGTTCACCTTAACCCCCCCAAAACCAGATGGAGACATTTGGGAGCTTCACCAATGTTTACTCATGCATGTGTAAGGGAGATATACTCTTCCCTTTGGAAAAGTGGATTTCCCAACTTCGTTACTCAATGTGCCCCTTACCAGGTCCCCATCACATGAAGGCCTTTCACTGGTGGGTGAATGTGTGTACCAGTGCATGAAGGTGTGTCCTTTTCCCTTGGTTCCCAAACCCCAACTTGTCACATCTCAAATCTGTAACTTATGCTTTTGCTAGTATGCAATCGGTAAGCTAGAATAATACTTACCAAATTGTTATTTTCACAAGACTGCATCAGAGCCAAGTCATAGCACCATCAAAAGGGGAGATTTGTTTTATACACTCCAACCCACAAAAACCAAGCAGAGATATTTGGAAGTTTCACTGGTATTTATTTATGCAAATGCAAGGGAATTGTTCTTGAGGGAAAGATGGATCTTCCCAAGCTGTTATAAAACACTGATTTTATACTTCTTTTCCAATGGGCGTTACATTATTTGAAATTACCAATCACCTATAGTACATATGATTCCATTTGTTTAATCATGGTCAAATTCCATTGACAGAATTAACACAAGGGCACACACGCAGGATTGGGGAAAAGGTAAACAGATGGCCAATTGCTATGTCTTTAATCTTGTTCTGTTTGGGACACCTTTTCTTTACAGACTGGAACATCTTATCTGTTTATTGCCCCAATACAATGGTTTAATGTCTTCGGGAGATACATCTGGTCTTCTTCCCATAGAAAAGGAGCCATTTGCTCTGGGTCTCACATCATTCACACGAGAGTGTTATCATTTCACCCTCCTGTGTGACGTTTTCATGTCTCTGGGACATGACCATTTTGTTTTAACTCTTTTCTCCTTTGTTTGTGCTGTTAGCATTGGAGGCTGAGGGTTGACCTTATAGAGATTTATAAGATCATGCGGGGCATGGATAGGATAAATAGACAAAGTCTTTTCCCTGGGGTGGGGGAGTCCAGAAATAGAGGATACAGATTTAGGGTGAGAGGGGAAAGATATAAAAGAGACCTAAGAGACAACTTTTTCACGCAGAGGAAGGTACATGTCTGGAATGAGCTGCCATAGGAAGTGGTAGAGGCTAGTACAATTGCAACATTTATAAGGTATCTGGATGGGTACATGAATAGAAGGGTTTGGAGGGATATGGGCCGGGTGCTGGCAGGTGGGACTAGATTGGGTTGGGATATCTGGTTGGCATAGACAGGTTGGACTGAAGGGTGCGTTTCTGTGCTGTAAATCTCTATGACTCTATGACTAAAATGTCTAACCACTTGCAACCTTAACATTCCTGGATTAGTTCAACTATTTTTCCTAAGCTACATTATTTGCTCAAAACATTATCTTACCTAAAGTTATTTAAAGTTTCATTTTAACTGATTTTTTCTCTTTAAATCACCTTCAACATTCACTTCCTCAACCCTCTAATGACAATGGCAGTAGTGTGTTACATCTGCATGACACACTCCAACAACTCATCAAGGGTCCTGAAGCAGCACTATCCTAACCACAACTTCTATCATCTAGAAGGGCAGATACATGGGAGTACCAACACCTGGAAACTATATCACCACCCATTCACTGTCACTGAATCAAAACCCTGGAATTCCCACCATATCCTATGGGCACCCTAAAGGCAGCAGCAGTTCAAGTAGACAGCTCATCCCTATTTTGTCAAATTATGGCCTCGACATCAATGCCCAAATCTCGTGACTATTTTTTTTTAAAACATTGAATATTCTGAAAAAGTCTTCAAATCTGAATTACAGTCATAAACTTCAGAAGGTTCCAGCTTACTTAGCTGGAAGCTCACCCAGGAAAAGTGAGACAGATGAAAACCTGCTCTGATTCCTGTGTACCCATACTGATGATACCCTCCATTCATTCACATATATCTCCCAAACACTCAATCACATGCATTGATCTGCCCCGATTATGACCTGTTCCAATTACAAACTGCAACCATATCCCTTCAACCATATCCCTGAACTCCCTAAATGCCTGATTCTCACACTATAAATTCCCAGAAACTCAAGACAGGTCCAGAGGCATTTGACTCCAACAATCCTCTCCCCAGTCACCTGGTGACCACTCCCCATTTTAACCTAACCTCAGCACCCAAATCCCCCACAATCCCCTCAACTGTCACTCATGTGTCTTTAGATTAGATTAAATTCCCTACAGTGTGGAAACAGGCCCATCGGCCCAACAAGTCCACACTGAGCCTCTGAAGAGTAACCCACCCACCTCTGACTAATGCATCTAACACTATGGACAATTTAGCATGGCCAATTCACCTGACCTGCACATCTTTGGATTGTGGGAGGAAACTGGAGCACCCAGAGGAAACCCAAGCAGAAACGGGGAGAATATGCAAACTCCACACAGACAGTCGCCCAAGGCTGGGATCAAACCTGGGACCCTAGCGCTGTGAGGCAGTAGTGCTAACCACTGAGCCACCGTGTCTGCCAGTCTCCCCCCCACCCCAACCACCCACCTGCCATTCTACTACCTCGCTGACTTGCCTTACATATTTTCTCTCCATAGTTTGTCAAAGAAACTTGGAGATCTCCAAACTGTTATCTTTACAAGACTGCATCAGATCCAAATCACAGCACCACTGAAAAGAGAGATTTATTTTATTCATCTAAACCCACATACATCTTTTGGAGATGTTTAGTTACCTGAATACAACAGGTTTGATGTTTGCTGCACTATGGGAGTTGGAAGAATTCCATTGGAATTTGACCCCAAAATATCCTAGGAAGCTAAGTAAGTAACCTTTTGTCTGATCTGAGTTGGAAATTGGGATTCTGAGCCAGATTGGAAGAGTAAATTTATAGACAATGAATACTTTAAATAAACATACTACTGCGAGTTACTGTCAACTCCATTTGGCCTAATTCCCTGACTCAGCACAGAATATCAGCATGGGACAGCACCACTCATAAAGATATTGGAATAAACATCAGTTCATCAATATTCAATGTCAACCTTTGACAATGGCAGAGCCCATTCTGATTGTAAATAAGATACCTGGATTGCATATCCTATTATCACACTGAAAAAAACCCTGTTCTCATGGTTAAAAAACAAACCATTTGAGCCAAGCAGCTGACCCTTGCTATTTTGCAAAATACAGAAAATTAAAAAGAATAACACAGAAGAAAGTCTACCAATAATAGTGAATGCTGGAGAAACTCAGGTCTGGAAGCATCTGTGGAGAGAACGAACAGTTCTGAAGAAGGGTCACTGGACTCGAAGCACCAACTTTGCTTTCTGTCTATAGATACTTCCAGAACTGCTGAATTTCTCCAACAATTTCTGGTTTTGTTTCAGACTTCCTGCATCTGCAATTTTTCTTTAAAATGTACTGTATATGTTACCAAATGCACAAACGCATCCTTCACTCCTTTAACATTCAGTGGCAGCTGTCTTTCTTTGTCAGTCAGAACATATAGTTTCAAACTCCACTGCAAGACCTGATCACATAATTTAGACTGATATTTCAATGTTAAATGTGAAACAAGTCATTGTCAGAAATAATGGGCTGAATTTAGTGTCCCCTGCATGAAGTGAGGTGGTGGAGGGAGTGCATATTCAGGACTGACTGACACCTCACCCATATCGGCAAGAAATCCCACCTTAATTAAGCTCTGATCAATCAATGAAGATGTGACCAGCAGCCTCTTGGTGTGTCATAAGCCTCCAACCAGTCTTGTGAGATGTTGTCAGTCAGGTGGTAGCAATAACTAATGGGTGAATCGATTATTTTTGAGGGGATTGGTTGTGGCGGGGGGCGGGGAGATGGGGGAAAAGTGCCATCGTAGTGTGTGCTTTGTTTTCTGCAGGGTCTTTGAACCAGATATGGCAATGCCAATGTTAGTGCCTGCAGTATAAGAACTAGACATGGAAATATCAAACTGAAGATTCAACAGATGTTTCTGGCGGCTCCTGATACATACATACTCATCAGTCACAGTCTGGACTAAAATTAGCTCTTCGGTTGCAAACAGTAGCAGGCTTCAAGAGTGTGTCATAACTCAAGTGGCCCAAGTAAGGTGGAGACTGAAACCTACATGCTACCCATGCCCACTAGTGGCCCAGCTTAGGGCAGATGGAGTAGTTCCAATCCAGAAGGCAAGGTATTCTGCTTTCCCTGCTGGAATGATAGGTAATCAGTCTGGTGACAGATTCAGTTGCTTAAATGACCAATCATTTATTAATTAAAGGTTTGATTGGTAGCAGGCTGCCAATGTTTCTCACATACTTTCATCCAGAACTTAAAGGCTGAGAGGGCAGCACAGTGTCAGGTATCTCAGCAATTCCAACTCGCTCGAATATTTACCCTTCCTGCCACTTTCCCACCCACTTCCTGAGTGGGGAACCTCCCACGTATTGCCTTGGTTAAGGCTTGTTTATTCAAATCGGCATGAAATATGAAGAAGAAAACAGAGCTCTCCTTGTTTCTTAGCTCCCATTCATTATTCAATGAATACCACCCACTTTGTATGGGCGTACCAACTCATTCCGCTTTATGAGGTGTTGCTTATGATGAATATTGCTGCCATCATCCTCTTTAAGTCTAGAAAATGTCAACCTGTTTGGTCCAGTGTGATAGATGAAACCACTTCCTGATCTAAAGAAGAAGTATTTCGTGTATTGTTTGTTTCCTGTTAGCAACTAGTTACAGGTTACATTGATATGAAAGACATTGTTACAGAGACTTTGAGGAGGACCAAATCTTATGAGATCCTAAGCTGTTCTGCTTAAGGTACTTAGTAGTATTAACTTTTTCACACCCATATACAATACTCACCAAAACAGATTGGCAAGTCATTGTGTGCGAGGTTTTGCACACTTAATATCATGACTGCATTTCAAAAACAATTCCTGGCTTTGGGAAGTTTGAGTACATGGGATGTGATTTATCAATGCAAGTTAATTTATCTTTATTTCCTCTTACTGCTGTTTTAAATAATCGAATGTACTTGCACACTACAATCAGGAATTACATATATTTTGTTCTCATCTGGACACCAGGGTGGAGAGCTGGGAATTCTGTGGTTAACGAGTAAGCACCATGCAACCAAAAAATCATCAAAGACATTTCCTACAATTAAATCTATCTTAGAAAAAGAACTATCAATTTGATGAAGAGGTCATTAGATTAGATTACTTGCAGTGTGGAAACAGGCCCTTCGGCAAAACAAGTCCACACCGACCCTCCGAAGAGCAACCCACCCAGACCCATTCCCCTACATTTACCCCTCACGTAACACTATGGGAAATTCACCTAAACTGAACAGTTTTGGACTGTGGGAGGAAACCAGAGCACCCGGAGGGGACCCAAGCAGACACGGGGAGAATGTGCAAACTCCACACAGACAGTTACCTGAGGCAGGAATTGAACCCAGGTCTCTGGCACTGTGAGGCAGCAGTGCTAACCACTGTGCCACCCATTCAGAAATATTGCTAAGAAGTTCAAATTGGGGCAATTGGGGATTGGTTTTGACTTATAATATGATTCATATATAGACCAGATCAAAAAGTTGAAATTCTAAATTGGAGAAAGGCCAATTTTGACGGTATCAGGTAAGAACCTTTGAAAGCTGATTGGGGGCAGATGTTCGCAGGTAAAGGGACAGCTGGAAAATGGGAAGCCTTCAGATAATAAGGATCCAGAGAAAGTATATTCCTGTTAGGATGAAAGGAAAGGCTGGTAGGTATAGGGAATACTGGATGACTAAACAAATTGAGGGTTTAGTTAAGAAAAAGAAGGAAGCATGTGTAAGGTATAGACAGGATAGATCGAGTGAGTCCTTAGAAGAGTATAAAGGAAGTAGGAGTATACTTCAGAGGTGACATGAGATAGCTTTGGTAAATAGAATTAAGGAGCACCCAAAGAGTTTTTACAAATACATTAAGGGCAAAAGGGTAACTAGGGAGAGAATAGGGCCCCTCAAAGATCAGCAAGGCGGCCTTTGCATGGAGCCACAGAAATTGGGGGAGATACTAAATGGGTATTTTGCATCAGTATTTGGAAGGATATGGAAGATACAGAATGTGGGGAAATAGATGGTGACATCTTGCAAAATGTCCATATTACAGAGGAGGAAGTGCTGGATGTCTTGAGATGCATAAAAGTGGATAAATCCCCAGGAGCTGATCAGGTGTACCTTAGAACTCTGTGGGAAGCTAGAGAAGTGATTGCTGGGCCTCTTGCTGAGATATTTGTATCATCGATAGTCACAGGTGAGGTGCCAGAAGACTGAAGGTTGGCTAATGTGGTGCCACTGCTTAAGAAGGGTGGTAAGGACAAGGCAGGGAACTATAGACCAGTGAGCCTGACCTCAGTGATGGGCAAGTTGTTGGAGGGAATCCTGAGGGACATGATGTACATGTACTTGGAAAGGCAAGGACTGATTAGGGATAGTCAACATGGCTTTGTGCGTGGGAAATCATGTCTCACAAACTTGATTGAGTTTTTTGAAGAAGTATCAAAGAGGATTGATGAGGGCAGAGTGGTAGATGTGATCTATATGGACTTCAGTAAGGCACTCGACAAGGTTACCCATGGGAGACTGATTAGCAAGGTTAGATCTCATGGGATACAGGGAAAACTAGCCATTTGGATACAGAACTGGCTCAAAGGTAGAAGACAGAGGGTGGTGGTGGAGGGTTGTTTTTCAGACTGGAGGCCTGTGACCAGTTGAGTGCCACAAGGATCGGTGGCACTCAGCTGGATCCTCTACTTCTTGTCATTTACATAAATGATATGGATGCGAGCATAAGAGGTACAGTTAGTAAGTTTGCAGATGACACCAAAATTGGAGATGTAGTGGACAGCAAAGAGGGTTACTTCAGATTACAACAGGATCTTGACCAGATGGGCCAATGGGCTGAGAAGTGGCAGCTGGAGTTTAATTCAGATAAATGTGAGGTGCTGCATTTTGGAAAGCAAATCTTAGCAGGACTTATACACTTAATGGTAAGGTCCGAGGGAGTGTTGCTGAACAAGGAGGCCTTGGAGTGCAGGTTCATAGCTGCTTGAAAGTGGAGTCGCAGGTAGATAGGATAGTGAAGAAGGCGTTTGGTATGCTTTCCTTTATTGGTCAGAGTATTGAGTACTCAGGATTGGGAGGTCATGTTGCGGCTGTATTTGACATTGGTTAGGCCACTGTTGGAATATTACATGCAATTCTGGTCTCCTTTCTATTGGAAAAATGTTGTGAAACTTGAAAGGGTTCAGAAACGATTTACAAGGATGTTGCCAAGGTTGGAGGATTTGAGCTATAGGGAGAGGCTGAACAGGCTAGGGCTGTTTTCCCTGAAGCGTCGGAGGCTGAGGGGTGACCTTACAGCGGTTTACAAAATTATGAGGGGCATGGATAGGATAAATAGACAAAGTCTCTTCCCTGGGGGCGGGGAGTCCAGAACTAGAGGGCATAGGTTTAGGGTGGTAAAATTATGAGGGGCAAGATATAAAAGAGACGCACGGGGCAACCTTTTCACGCAGAGGGTGGTAGTGTATGGAATAGCTGCCAGATGAATTGGTGGAGGTTGGTACAATTGCAACATTTAAGAGGCATTTGGATGGGTATATGAATAGGAAGGGTTTGGAGGGATATGGGCCAGGTGCTGGCAGGTGGGACTAGATTGGGTTGGGATATCTGGTCGGCATGGATGGGTTGGACCGAAGGGTCTGTTTCCATGCTGTACATCTCTATGACTCTATGACTCTATGTATCCTTTGTTCAGGTGTAGATCAATGCACATCTGGAATGTATGAGTAACCACAGATTCGATGTATCCCATAAATCTATATTCATCCTAAGAACTAGTTCTACCAGAAAACAGGCTGAAAAATTCTTTCCTTTATCCTTTTGATTCTTGCATGAACCTCACTGTGATTCTTCAACAAGGAAGAAACAGGTAAAGTGCTTTAGCAGTACTGTGGCAGTTTTGTTGCACGGTGGCTCAGTGGTTAGCCCTACTGCCTCACAGCACCACGGTTCCAGGTGCAATTCCAGCCTTGGGTGACTGTCTATGTGGAGTTTGCACATTCTCCCCATGTCTGTGTGGGTTTCCTCCGGGTGCTCCAGTTTCCTCCCACAGTCAAAAGATGTGCAGGTGAAGTGAATTGGCCATGCTAAATTGCCCGTAGTGTTAGGTGCATTAGTCAGAGGGGGGTGGGTTGCTCTTCGGAGGGTTGGTGTGGACCTGTTGGGCCGATGGGCCTGTTTCCACACTGTAGGGAATCCAATTTAATCTAAAAACCTTGGGGGAAATGAGCTTTGCTTTCGCCATATGGAAAAGAGTATGTCCAGGAGTTATTTAATGTTCTGTTTAATGTGAGTAATGGTGCAGAGCATGAGAAGACTTATCGATCAATCCTTACAAAAACAATGAATTATTTAATGCTTCCTTCATTTTTGCCTTTCACTGCAGTGTTCGTTGAGTGGTCTTATTGTGGATCAGGTAGAATGTCACTGCACTCTGAAGGGCCGATAGTATTAAAATGTGCAGAATAGTGCAGTAAACGTAAGCTCAAAAGGATATTACAATTGATAGCCTGTCTACCCAGTGCTTATGCTGCTTATTTGACATATCCATAAAGGCTTGATTTTTTTACAATCCTCTCAGCCAGACTGACTAACAGGAAGGGTAACAAATCCAAAGCTTGCAGTAATTACAGTGATCTGAGGACCAGTTACTGCAACAATGCACTATGGCTAAGCATGTTAGTAACTATGATTTCATCTGAAAACTCTTCAAAAGCTTTTTGATTTCTGCCAAAGAATGAAGGTGTTGTGTGTATAGGAGAGGGTGTATAGAGGAGAGGCCCTCACAAACTGGTTAAAAAAAAATTGTTTGAATAAGCAGCCCAACATGCTGCCACCTTGGTAAAGCAAGTATGTTGGAGTGAACTGCAGTAACTTTCCAGGAGTAATTTACTATAAATGATCAAGCAATGATTTGCGCCCTCAATACAGTGATTTTAGAAACAACATACTGAGTCAGAATCTCAACTGCAGTATTTGTCAAAACAAGGGACAAGTCACAGCTGCTCAATCTGAGCCACTATGATAGACCTTTACCATTAAAAGCAGCATAAGAAGAAATAGAAAAGGCTATTTTCTCATTTAGGGTAGTGCTTAATATGCTGCAGAGAGTTACACAGTGTAAGTGGAGAAACTATAGTATATTTTTATTTAAAAACAATATTAAAATCTTTCGCGACATTGGCACTCAACAGAGAATTAATCTACAAAGTGTTACAATGGTGCAAGTGATGTCAATTACAAACATTCATAACTGAAAATATGTGCAGGCCTTCAGCTGAAAAAGCAATGGAGCTTTTAATGTTTCATCAGAATGAAGTGCTTATTTAAGTATCGTATCTAGGTTCACTATCCCTCCATGATTTAAAAATAAATTACTTCCTGGGCAGATACCAGCTCTGTTTTAACAACTGATTGAGTGACACCCCGGTATCAGAAATTATGGTGAAGCCCACAATTGGTTTGCTTGCCATTCTCACAAATGAATGGGCAAGGTCAAGAAGCTTACCAGACTGGCAGGGGACTTTGACTGACAGCCAGTCCAGAACTTGAGCTCACAATAGTCCAATTGCGAGTCAAGCACTCAATCACTTCAGCTACTGAGCCACCCTCAAAGCAACCTTTTGAAAGCTGCTATTTGCATCAAAATTACAAGACTCCCACAGTGCATTAATGCATTTTTTATTCAGGATGTGGTTAGTAAAATCTTTTAGATCCACTAATAATCTTCATTCAAATACAAAATATTGCATACAGTTGCATCTACCAAGCTGTGTTGCAAATAAATACTATATTCTCATTAAAGCATCATAATTTCCTGTAATTTTTCCATAATAATTGTTATGAAATCCAAACAAAATCATAGTGCAGAATAAACCCACTGAGCATCCTTCACTGAAAATGCAAATGAATTTATGTCTACTCCAGGATATTTATGTTTATATTTATATGATACATTTCACACAGGAAAAATGGTCTTTGATGAAATTATTTTTTGTAAGGTTGTAACTGTTCCATCTGAAGTGCAACAAAATCATATGAATTAAATTTGGTATTGTACCTAATTCCACTTTGGGTTTTATAAATTATTTGCATTAAGATAATGCTTTAAACAATTTTCAGTCATTCATTGACATAACAATTGTGTCTACAGTTTACTGATGGTGTACACATCCTGTGATGCTGTTTCAGACTGAAAATGTCTTTGATATCTGCCTTTTGTGTTGTTTCCTGTCAGGTTTCCCAAAGCTATGTCCAGGAAGGGGAATTCATTCGTCCCAATCGCTGGACCTGTGAGGAGCACTGCTGCTACCATTTTTCAGACCTCTGCACTTGCCCTATCTTACACTGCAGCAGAGTAGTATGCTGGCAGATACACAATCTTGTTGTAACTCAGCTGAATGCAGTAATGTGCATCCTTACTGGAACTCTGCTAAACATCCCTTTTGTGGTTTCCCATCCTTGCAAACGTCACTCCTTCCCATTCCTACTCAATGATGAAAACCCACAGTTGATGGAGATCATTCATGCTGCATGTCACCTATTTCTCCATGGTGGCCTGTTTAACCCACCAAGTGCCTGCCTTCCATCTTAGCACCCAATGTGGAGAAACTGTCCTGAGCAAGATCTGCCAGCAAACATTCTTTGGATCAAGGTGTATGAAGCACAAGAAATCACTAATAAATTCCTTGTAATAATAAATTCCTTGGGCCGAAGGGCCTGTTTCCACACTGTAAGCCTGCGTGGGTTTCCTCCGGGTGCTCCGGTTTCCTCCCACACTCCAAAAAATGTGCAGGTTAGGTGAATTGGCCACGCTAAATTGCCTGTAGTGTTAGGTGCAGGGGTAAATGTAGGGGAATGGGTCTGGGTGGGTCCGCTTTGGCGGGTCAGTGTGGATTTGTTGGGCCGCAGGGCCTGTTTCCACACTGTAAGTAATCTAATCTAATCTAATCTAAACTCCATCTGCGTAATACAGATTCTGAACTACAAGAGTAGATCTTGCAAGACTGGTCCTTGCTAAACAGTGTCAGGACAAGCCTGGGACCATTCTCAGCCAAACGTGCATTGGGACCTAAGTACAAACCTCTTATGCACTTGGGCAGCGTTAAGGCCATGGATCAAGAATCCAAATCACCTATGGACATATTGAAATTTAATTTTGTTTTTGTAAAAGGACTGATACAAATGACTGTAGATGTAAATTCAGAGGCATCTGGAATGAGAGAACCTGGAATGCCAAGGAAGCATCAAAGGGATGGATTTAAAAGGGAGAAAATGCACGATAAACTGCAAAGTAATCTCTTGGGTATTATTTAAGATAGTGAACATGATGGGAGGAAAAGACAGCAGTCTGGGAGAAAGAGAGACAGGTTTTGAGTTTACAGCTTTCAAGAATACAGAAGAATGAGGGTTAAAAGTCAGTTCGATTCTGGTATAAGTGTGCTCAAAGAAGAGGGTGTGCTGAGGTGTACTAGCCTGGGTTCAAGCACTAGTGCGCTGTGAAGAACCATCCAGCCATCACCCCTTGCTCTCTTGCTCTGAGTGCTAGAAAACAACCAGCCAGCAAGCCAAATAGCAGACTGAAAGAAATTCAATCAACCTATCAATACCCAAGAACCTCGCAATTAACCGTTTGATATTCCCCTACCCACCTTTCACAAATGACCAGAGACTAAACATTTTAAACTTTTATCATTTTGGAATCACTTCTCATTTCTAATCTTTGCATGTGTGTTGCATTATTATTTTTCTCATGTTTAGGACCTATTGAACTCACTGTTTATTAACTCAAGGAATTTTGAGCAAATTGGTTACTTTCCAAACATAAATCCATTTGGTCTGGGAAAGAGTATTCATCAATGAATGGGATCTTTTGTAAATTAACCTTGTTACGATGAACCTCAGGGGTGGGTAAATAAACTAAGGGAGTCAATTCATTTCTCCACACCCGGGAACTTGATCATTTGGTATCTTTCAGCTGGAACCGTTAAGAACTTGGGGAATGTAGTCTGGAAATGAAAGTGAGGACTGCAGATGCTGGAGATCAGAGTCAAGATTTAGAGAGGTGCTGGAAAAGCACAGCAGGTCAGGCAGTATCTGAGGAGCAGGAAAATCGACGTTTTGGGCAAAAGCCCTTCATCAGGAAAGGGCTTTTGCCCAAAGCCCAAAGGGCTTTTCCTGATGAAAAAGGCTTTTGCCCGACACGCGATTTTCCTGCTCCTCAGATGCTGCCTGACCTGCTGTGCTTTTCCAGCACCTCTCTAAATCTTGACTCTGAATATAGTCTGGAGTCTGCCCAAAACAGGAGAGACACAAGTCATGCTGCATGTAACCATGGAATGTTCCCTGTAGAGACTAAGTGGTGGCCTAAATGAGAAGGCTATTAACCATGGGAATTTGCATTCATGAAACAAATAATTTGTTGAAAGTCACTAGGACCATTTCCTCTATCACAATATCCAATTGTCTCTTGAATGACTCCAGATGCTTCTCCCCCACAATCCTCCCAAAGGATCATTCTATGAAGGAGTTTCTTTGCATGAAAATTTTTCTCCTGACATCAATCCTGAATCTGTCGTTCCCAATATATACCAATATATTTCTGTCCAATGATAGTGGTTCAATTTCTATTTTTCTATTTCATTAGAAACTGAACACAGTACTGAAGATGCGTCCTTGACTAAATCACTATCCATTTCAGAAGACCAGCATCAGATTTCTACAGTACCTATTCAGCAATACGGTATAACATTGTTTGCTCTGTTCATTTCCACTGTGCGACAACTGGATTTCACCAACATTAAAGCCACCATCATTCTCAATATCTATCAGCATCTTCCTGAAGAAATTCAATATATTCATTCAGTACATTCCACCTCTTTTCTAATCATCCATTTCCCTATGTTAGCATTGAATTCCATCTGTCACAGCTCTGGCCACTTGCAAAGATTCCAGATCCTACAGTACAATATGAAAATCTCTCCAAGTTGTATTGAGCTTAAGAATTGTGGTCCTTTATGAAGATCAGAAACATTAAGGGTCTTGCCCTCAATACCTAAGGTACTGCATTAATCTACCACCCTAATCTGGCATCATTGTTACATGTTGTTTGTTTGCTGTCAGCCAATCCCCACATTCATCTCCATGATTTACAAGGTATATCCTGAAGAAATTCACTCACAACAGTTGTCTTTGAGTTGGGGTAAATATCCCTGGCATCATAGTGTTTTTTGGGAAGATTGACTTGGTTGGTCCCTATCATTGAAGACTGGGCCCAGTATGTGGAAAGAATCTTTTTTTTCCCAAGCAAATGACTTTGGGACAGATTAAAAGCAACATGTAATTCACCTGACAGCTTGTGGATCCACAGCTTCTTAGGTTGTTAGGAGCTTAACTGTCCCTGAGGAACCAGATATTAAAATATTTCAAATGTTGACAGATTGAGTTAAGGAATATTACAACCCCAAACCTCAGTTCTGAGAAACTGTCAGTTTTACTCACAATTTGATAACCAGGAGAATCCACATGGGGAGTTTTGACCAGGTTAACACGACTGGCAGAGGCATATGACTTTGGGTTAACCGTTAATGCGATGTTGGGAGACCACTTGGTATGTGGGATTAATGATGTAACCATGCAAAATCACCTACTAGCCAAAACCCAACTGGACTTCAAACAGATACTAAATTGGCTTTATCATTGGAAAATGCAGCAAGTGGAGTGTATGAGTTGCAGAATATTCAAATGGAAGTGGACACCCTTGTCAGTCTGACTGAGCTTGGGAAACGCCAGTTGAGTGAAGGCAACTGCACAGCCACACTCAGGATATATCCTGAACAGAAGGGCACAAGGTCAGCCCACAGCAAAACCCAAAACAAAACCGTGACTCAGGCAAATGGTAAAAAGTTTCTTCAGTATCTGGGCCGGGAAGCCATTATAGTTGCTGCCAGTATGAGGACTGCAAACAGCAAGAATCTCGCTAGACATAAATTGAGTAACAGAACTTGTAGACCAGTATCCAGGAGAGTGTACACCCTGGAAGGTCCACCTATATCTGCTTTGGAACAGTTAAATTGCTGCGTAATATCCAAATCAGAACCAATCAAAATAAATATCTGGTTAAGTGGTCACCTGGTTCTAATGGAGATTGATACCAATGTGGCCATTTCAGTGATCACAGAACCGGTTTTTAACAAAATTCAATCTGTACTCCAACCCTTAAGTTTGTGCACAACCTTGGCTAGACTGAGAACCCACACTGGGGAACCTTTACAGATTGCGGGTACAACTTCAGTTCCAGTCTCGCATGAGAAGCAGCTGGTTCAGTTACCACTGATAGTAGTAAAAGGCGAAATTGGTTGAGAAAGATTCATCCAAATTGACTCAACATTTTTTGATTAGAAAACGGCTGCTTGAGCAATGCCCAAATTAAATACTCAGACTTTTTTCAGATCAATCTAGGGACTATCAAAGGAGCCAAGGCCACCTTGCATGTTGACCAGGAAGTAATTCCATGATTCTGGAAGGCCCACCCAGTGCCATTTGCCTTTCAGGCAAAAGTAGAGTCAGAAATCAAAAGGCTGGAAATGAAGGAATCACTAAACTAGCCCAGTTTTCAGAATGGGCAGCACTGGTCGTACTGATTGTGAAGCCCAACGGGTTGGTTCACCTTTGTGGGGATATTTTAACAAATGCTGAACTGTTTTTTACAGCTGGATAAATGCCGAATATTTTGTATAGGGGAGTTATATGCAAAGTTGGTAGGGGGCCTGTCCTTCATGAAGCTGAATATGAGCCACGTATACTTGTAATTGCATTAGATTTCCAGAAGTATGCTACAATTAATACCCGCGAGGGTTTGTACCAAAATATGAGACAGCCATTTGAGATATCATCAGCCTGTGCAAGTTTTCAGCGAATGATGGAAAACATTTTACAAGGTCTACCCCAGGTCACCATTTATCGAAATGGCATGCTAATAATAAGTAAGACCAATATAGAGCACTTAGAGAACTTGAACATAGTGCTTAGATGTTTCTCCCAGTTGGGTGGGTGTGCACCTTGAAAGAAAAAAATGTGATTTTCCAGACATCATAAGTGACAAGAGTCGACAAGATCAGGTTATACCTGTTGGAAGATAAAGTGAGGGTGATCAATGGTGCTCCAGCTCCCATATCTGTACCAGAGTACACATGTTTCCTTGAGTTGGTGAATTATTATGGAAAGTTCATACATAATCTGGCCTCCCCTGGCACATTTGCATCAACTCCGAAAGAAGGGTTAGCCTTGGAAATGGTCACATAGCTAAGCCATAGCTTTAAGGAGGGTCAAGAAACAGTTATAATCCTCTCAGGTGTTGGTACAGTATGATGCCAAGACCGATCTGTATTGACATGCAATACCTCCCCATACAGCATCAACGTAGTATTAGCTCATAGATGGCCCAATGAAGAAGAATGCCCAATAGTGTATGCATCCAGGACTTTGGCTAATGCAGAGTGTAAATATGCGCAGATCGAGAAGGAAGGTTTGATGGTCATATTTGAAGTCAGGAAGTTGCCACCATTAATTTTATAGATGTAAATTTGTAATAATAACAGACCACAAGCCACTATTAGGACTACTTGAGGAGGACAAGACAGTGCCATCCGTAGCTTCAGGCCGAATGTAGTGGTGGGCTCTAATACTAAGTACATATAAGTACAAGTTGGAGCACCATCCGGGAGGTCACTGCCTTCCGCTGGCAGATATGTCCCTGGTGGTACCGCCACTGGAAGAGTCCATAATGATTTTAAATTCTCTGAACACACTTCCAGTCACAGCTGACAATATCAGACTTTGGATGCAGAAAGATCCGGTCCTGGCAAAACTGAAACAGCTGACAAATGGTGCGGGAGCAAATTGTGCCAGGCTCCTCACAGTCTTTCTGACCGTTCCGGAATCCATGGGTTCTCCTTCTCTGTCAAGCGTTAAAGATACCTCGGAATCTGAGATGGATATGGCAGATGTTGCTGCCTCAACTTGTTTGCTGCCTGAGGAAGAGAATGAATTTCTTCCGAGATGCTAGGGATGCAAGTGGTGAGCTACTGTGCATAATACGGAGTCCATAGTAGAGGCAGAGTCAGAGGAACCTGAGCCAGTGCTAAAACACCCCAGATTTAAATGTGGTGAGTTTGATCTGCCAAGTTGAACAAACGTGGTGAAGTACTGTAACATTTCGGGAGTGAGAGTCACCCTGACTGGCAGGTCAAAATGGGCGGTGGTGGCACAGCTGTTATTACAGATTTACAGAACCTTCAGTATTCTGCTTCATAACTGCATTAACAACTCTCTTTCCAACATCTTTAAAACACTACTCAATTGGAAATGATAATTCAACAGAACATACATTGGATTGTCATTCTGTATAACTGCTGAAGTCAGATTTCACCCCCTTTGTTATTCTTATTTTTTAATGGAAACCCCTGAGCCTCTCAGTTGTCCATAGTTGAGGCAGTGATTAAATCAATCTACTATTTTGCAATTACCTATGAATGCACAGGAATCGGTAAGCCTGTTTTTTTGCTCCCTCTATGGCAGACATATCATCTCCATGTTACATCTCATCTAATCCCGATTCAATAGCCATCACATTGCACCTCACCTACGTGGCATCCCAGCCACCACTACCACAACTCCCTCCCATATCATTTCCACTCAGTATCCCTGCCTCACTTCACCTCACTCATTATTGCATCCACACTTCATTTCAAATCCTATTTCACCTTCCCCATGCATTCCAATCTCATCCCTCTCAGCATTCCCACCTGGATTCTCAGATTATCACCCACTTCCTCCCTGCTCTGCACCCCAACCCCAATTTTATTCAACATTCATCTCACCTCTCAGCATTCCCGACCAGCCACATCCAATCCTATTCCACTTCTCTCAGCATTCCCAACCAGCCACATCCAACCCTATTCCACTGCTCTCAGCATTCCCAACCAGCCACATCCAACCCTATTCCACTGCTCTCAGCATTCCCAACCAGCCACATCCAATCCTATTCCACTTCTCTCAGCATTCCCAACCAGCCACATCCAACCCTATTCCACTGCTCTCAGCATTCCCAACCAGCCACATCCAATCCTATTCCACTTCTCTCAGCATTCCCAACCAGCCACATCCAACCCTATTCCACTGCTCTCAGCATTCACTTTACCATTCCTCCCAAACTTTGCAAACCCAACCCTCTCCCAATCAGTTCTCTCAACATTTCCCCATTCTTCGCTCTTGCTAGATTGGGAGGGATAATCATGGCTAATTGCTTGGCTCTGTAATGATGAGAGTAGTTGCGTTATCTACTGCAATGGATACACATTTCAATAACTTCTCAAATTACTGTGAATCTCTAGTTAACAACTGCCACATGCTGTAAACTGGTGCATGAACCCCTTATTTACAGGAATACAATCTGCCTGAAGTCTTCATTTCTTTCTACTTCATCCTATGTCTCTCTATTTCTAGCTGTTTCACTGAAAGCAATTTTCTGACACATGCTTCCTTCTGAAAGCTTCTGGTGATTTTATTTTTTAAATTTTGCTTTAAATTCTTCCAATTCCAGAATAATGGGCATGAAATTTACACACTGTAAATCATCTGTGAGGCACCACTGTTCCACTAATTACCACAAGAAGCTGTGCTCATTAAATGTTCTCATCTAGCCTACTGCATAAGCTAAACAAACTGTAAATGAGCTGGCGATTATTAGCGTTTTATATTTGTGAGCTCTGCACACATCAAAATATCTTGACAAACATAAGAGTGTTGGTATTATTAGCTGCAGAGCGTCTTGAGTAAACACATAGAAATAGCTTGTGTGTGGGTTCTCAAGGCCCTTGAATACAATGGGTCCACAAAGGGTTACTTCCCGACCTGTCAGAACAGCAATACACCCACATATAATTTGTCAAACAAAGAGTTTGTATGCTTGTTATCCTGAGCAAAGATGCAGCAAGCTGATCATGCCTGGTATTAATATGCAGTTAGCATAGGTGAATGTTACCATTGGTTGCTGTCCTTTGAATCTGAACTCACATTGATACATATCCCTGCTGCTGAGGATCTCTGTTCTTTGCTGTCACACAATATACACTGAGAAACAAAACAAAAATGAAATAAAGGGAATGCAATTTTTTTTCTTTCTGATGTGCTATGAGGAAGCAGCCATCCTTTTCAATGTTCTACCTCAGAGCTATTATTCAGCATTGTAAAGGATGAAAGACAAGCTGAGCTTTTTTTGTAGGTGGACAATTCCCTCATCTGTTAAATAGCAAATAAAAAGGTTTCAATTGAATAAAAAAAGGATAAGACTTCAGTCTTCAGTGTAGCATTTCTTTTAGATTTACTATATGATTTAACAGCTTCGAAAACACATTCAATGCTGTCGTAACATTAAATCGCCCAGGTGTTGTGGCACCAATGTTTGTCTAATTTGTTCTATTCTAATCAATGTCTAAATGTTGGATGGAACATTTCAAACTTATTTTCATATCCTTTATTGTGGCAGTGTCACTTCCAGGTGTCTTCGGGAGGGGGGATAGCATATTACTGGTGTATTTATGCAACTGGGTCAGGCAATTCTCAGAATACGCACATGAAATAATGAAGTTGATGCCCTATTTTCATTTGCTAAATCCTTTAAAATATCATGACTACTAAATGATGTTGTTTAATTTAATAATAGATGCCCATTTAATTTCCTAGCGCTGGTTTGCTGTGATTGCAATTGCCATCAATAATCATCACAAATGCTTTTTAACAATTTTCCAGCCAATTGATTTACTTGTTAGATATTCATTTTTATTCTGTTAATTACCAGGTCATCTGTGATCTAGCAGCTTCAGCCTGTTGGTCTGGTCAGCCAGTTAATGTCCATCTGTTGCAAAAGTAATCAGCATTAATTTCTAAAGATTAGGAGAAAATCCTGAATGACATTGTATCAGAGTGCATTTGATGTATAAAAAAGGGAAAAGTGAAAGCACAATTGCACATGTGAAAGATTTACTTTTGTGTAGGTTAACTCAAGAGAATTTTTATTCAGAGAAAATGCACAAATCCTGGACTCAGCCTCACACATCCAGGGAGGACACATGTCAAGTTTACACATTGAAAATTGGAACAGGAGTAGGCCATTCAGCCCTTTGAGCCAGCACACCAATCCATTTGATCATGGCTGATCATCCTACTCGAGACGCCCTTCCCACTTTTGCTCCATATCTTTTGATTTCTTTAGTCTGAGAACGATATCTAATTCCTTCTTGAAAATATTCAATACTTTTGCTCTCTGTGGCAGGGAATTCCACAGGTTCATCAATCTTTGGATAAAGAAATTTCTCCTCACCTCAGTCCTAAATAGTACCCTTAGACTGTGAATCCTGGTCTGGACTCCGAAGTCATTAGAAAAATTCCATCTTACATTTACCCTGCCCAGTCCTGTCAGAATTTCATAAGTTTCGATATGATTCTCTCTCATTCTTCTCAACTCCACTGAATATCGATCTAACCAATCCAGTCTCTCTTCATACCTCAGTCCTCCCATCCCAGGAATCAGTCTGACAAACCTTTGTTGCACTCCGTCCAAAGCCAGAATGTCCTTTCTCAGAAAAGGAGACCAAAACTGTACACAATACTCCTGGTGTAGTTGTGGTAAGCTATGTTAAAATTGTAATGTGCATTTCCGAGGAATCTCAAGGAACAATGCTGCTTGGTGTTGCATAATTACACCTCTCTATTGCTGGTTTTGTAACAACTAGCTGTCAAATTTTGTGGCCGTCTCGATGTGCTGAGGGGAGTTTACTTCAAATACCTTGTGCAAAGGTTTAATTGCAATTGGGAATTGTAGCTGTTAAAATGCAATGAAATATTTTGTATGCAGTAGAGAGCTCTGTATGAAATTCCACTTTCTCAGTCCAAACTTTGTAATTTGAACTCAATGGTGAATAAGTTAGAAATAATTGAAAATGTACACAGGTAATATTAGAGTCTTACTCATGCTTCATGAGCTCAAACAGTCTATTTATTTATGGGAGTAGGTAAGCAGTTTCTTTGATTGCACTAGGTTCCTCCAGTTTATCAACATAAATCAAATCAAAATCGTGCAGTTTGGAGGGAAAATGTGGCTGACATCATGTGTAAATGATACTTAGGGTTATGAACAAATTTAAAAACCTGCAGATAGTTCATCATAAAGATTGTTTGTTTTAATTTTCAATTCTCCACACTAAAATTTTAGGTTTTAGCCTAGTCCCCATTGGAAAGATGAACGTAGAGGTACACAAGGAACAAACATCACTATAACACACTTGAACATATATCAAATGGCAATTTTGAAACCATCATTGATAATTTATGTGAAGTAGGACACAACCCATGCTTTTGCCAGCAGGATTTGTTACAATTCTCGACCGAAAACAACAAATTCTGCAGCAATTCTGTTGGGCGCAATAGATATTTAAAGAAAAAATCTAAACATCGAACAAGTAAAAACAGAACCATGCCACAAAACTTCATTTTTTAAAATGGCCATTCAGCCCTTCAGCCTGCTCCACCATTCAATGTAATCATGGTTGATCCTCAATCCATATTTCTGCTTTCTCCCCATACCACCTGATGCCTTTAAAACCTAAAAATGTATCTTTCTTTCTTGAATATATTCAGTGACTCAATGGTAGAGTTCTACAGGTTCATGAATCTTTGAGTGAAGAATTCTTTCCTCATCTCTGTCCTAAATGGTCAAGCCCATATTCTGAGACTGTGTCCCGTAGTTCTAGACTCTCCAATGGCTGTATTTAGTCTGTCTCTCCAGCCCTTTGAACAAAAACAAACTTTTTTTAATCTCTGAAAAAGAATTAAACAAAGCAAGCTTTACGAACTTAACATTAATTTCACCTAGCAGAATTATGCTATAAACTCAGTTCTACTTTTTATTTCCCCTCCAAGAGTTCCCTTATTTGTGAAATCTTGAAGCTTCATATACCAAAGGGTATATGACAATTCTCTAGAGTTTATTCTGATTTCCCTTCAGTGTTTCAATGGTTCTTCCAGTGGTTTCTGGCTAAGTGACATTTGAACTTTTCTCCAAAATGTCAGTGTTTCCATTGCTCAAACTCAGGCCTAACTGTGACTCCACTGCAATGAGTAAAACAACATGAAGCACCTTCGGTTTTCAGTAGCACACTGTTATGGTTGCTATCTGCTGATTACAACTGGCTTCATTCAGTTGGATTCAGAGCTCCAATTGTGACAAAGTTAATTACCTTTCACTGAGAATTCTGCAGATTATCGCATTTACCTTCCAGTAAAACATAACTTCTAGTCATTTTGCCCCCAAACATCCATGTACTGAATCCCAACACCTACTTGCAGTTTCTTAAATAAATGCTCTTTTTTAATATGTTACAGGATGGGGATGCTAGGCTCACAGTAAATTAGAGTAAGTCTGGATTCATCTTTCATTTTCCAATGAATTACAAGTAACATAAGATGCAAAGCTGACGCAATGGCTAAGCAGTTTTTCCCAAACATTAAAGAGTCTTGTCTGCTAGCTATGCCCCAACTGAATTCAGAGACAAAATCAAAACAGAGAATCTAACTAAGCTCCAGCCATTTCTATAGCAGAGTAATTTATATAGCCTGTTTGTAAGTAAGCATGCAAATTAACTACTTTCTAATTTCAAAGATTTTCTTAATTCAAGGAAACCACAAGAATAACATAACATTTCTGGACTAACTGGAAATGTCATGTCTTCAGTTCTTTTGCAGGAGTAAGCACACCCGTCAATTTATGACCTTACCATTCTAGCTGTTAAACCTTCAAGTCAAAGTAGCACAAATATAACTGTATAATATAATATAGCTATTATATTCCAAGCTTGTCTGACTGCAATTTGCTTCAAGGTTAGTTAACAGATTCTTAAACAGCTGCTATTTTAAATTTTTTTACGGGATGTGAGTGTTGTTGGTTAGGCCGGAATTAATTGTCCATTCCAAATCTCTCTTGAGTAGGTGGTGATGCAATGCCTTCTTGAACTGCTACAATCCATGGGGGGGGGGGGGGGAGGGGAGTCTGGCAGGTACACCCACAGTGCTTTGTGAAGGATTTTGGCCCAATATCAGTGACGAAACAGTAATATATTTCTAATCAGCATTGAGTGTGACTAAGAGGTATACTTGTAGATGGTGGAAATCCCATGCATTTGTTACCCTTGTCTGTTTAGGTGCCAAAGGATGTTGCTTTGGAAGATGCTGTCAAAGCAACTTTGGTGAGTTGCTGCATTGTATCTTGTACCTGGTACTCACAGTGCCACGGTGTGTTGGGTTGGAGGGAGTGAATGTTTAAGGCAGTGGATGGGCTGCTTTGTCCTGGGTGATGTCAACTTCTTGAGAGGTGTTGCTGCCAAATTCATTCAGACATGTCAACAATGTTCCAACACATCCCTCTCTTGCATCTTGTAGATGGAGGACAACCTCTGGGGATTAATGACATGATTTGCCTGCTACAGAATTCCCATCTTCTGACTTACTCTTGTAGTCACAGTATTTATGTGGCAGGTCCAGTTCAGTTTCTGGTCAATGGCAATTTCTAGGATTTTGACTTTGGTAGTTTCAGTGATACTAATACAACAAATGTCATTAGAGATTTTTATATTTCCTTTGTTTGGGATCATCATTGTGTGGCATTTGAGTATTACATGGCCCTTGTCAACCTAATATCGACCAGGTCTTGCTTCAGAATGAACATGGACGGCTTCAGTATTTGAGGAGACACAAATGGTGCTGAACAGTAGACAATCATCAGTGAACATCCCATTTCTGACCTCACGAAGGAGAGAAGGTTATCAGCGAAGCAGCTGAAGAAAGTTGGACCTTTGACAAAACCTGAAGGAACTGCTGCAGAGATGTCCTGAAGCTCTGCTGATTAACCTCCAACAGCCACAATTATCTTTCTTTGTACTAGGTATCACAGTTAAAACTTGGATTCCTAAAGAAGAACATATATTTTCAAACACATGAACAATGAGCTGATGTTCACAGCAAGGTTTGTCTGAGTTGTAAAGGGGAGAGTATTCTTTTTGAATTACAAAATCCCTTGCATTTTCACAGATTAATTAAAAAGTAGGAATGGAGTTTATTCTCCAAAATTATGGTTCTCATTCTTCTTAGCTAAAATAAGTTAAGTTGAAAAGTGATGCATCATAGAAAATATTTTTGAAATCAGAACTTGGCATTCATCACTACATCAAGAGTGTGGGGCTGGAAAAGTACAGCAGGTCAGGCAGCATCTGAGGAGCAGGAGAATCAACATTTCAAGCATAAGGCCTTCATCCTGATGAAGAGGCTATGCCTGAAATGTCGATTCTCCTGCTCCTTGGATGCTGCTTGACTGTTGTGCTTTTCCAGCACCACACGCTCGACTCTGATCTCCAGCATCTGCAGTCCTCACTTTCTCCTAATTCATCACTACAGTTCACCTTTGGCTATTTGAATTATTGAATGTAAATGGAATGTTTTTGTATTGATGTTTCAGTTTGCCTCCTGTTAAATACAAATGACTGAGTCTTGTCCTTTTAGCAAATTGTGGGTTGCATTATGTTTTTTGGAGGGATTCTCACCTCAGGTCCTACTCAGATTTCTTGCTATATCTTAGCAAATTTGCCTCATGAATTACTTACCCCATCCCTGTGGTGTTCATCATGTCTGATCCTATTCCAATTTAGCACACGACATTCCAGGAACATTTTGTCATACACTAAAAGTTTGCCAAAAGACCAGCTTCCTTTGCATCAGCCCATCTTTAAAAACTCATTGTGTACACAGACAAGTTTGGTCAGTCCAGAGCTGCCCTGCATAGTTCCTGACATTTGCCCAGGACATGGAGACAAGGAGAAATCAGCAACCTGCTATGTGCAAATTGACCTGGACAGGATGGTGCTGAGGCAGGGCTTCCTCTTCCCCAGGACCAGCAGTCATAACAGCAAACTACACTAGCCCGACCTTGGGTTAAAGCCATCTCAGCTGTCTGGAGGAATGTCCTGCGCTTGTCGGAAGAAAGTTAATGTCCTGCTCTCCACCATCAATGAACGTGCCACCAACTTCTCTTCAATATCTCACACTTACTCTATCTCTGCTACTGTACCCATCTCCCACCTCATGTTCTACCATGCTCATGTTGCAAGCAACATCTTCCACAGTCACTCTCACCTCCCTAAACCCTGACAACAAGAACCCTACCTGCCCTCTGTGCTGCCTACTCACTCACCCAGGGTATCTTCCTACCTGGTGTGCCATCCAGTTTCATCTCCCTTAATACCTGCCTCTCTCATTCCAGGAGGAAAATAGTCCACAATACAGCTGAAGAGCAGATAGAGTTGAAATCAGCGGTGTGATGCCTGATATTAGGGTCGTCACTCGTTATGTAGAGACTGTCCCGACTGAACACCCCGGCTGGCTGATTGACTGATTCCAAGCCAGTGGATTGATATCGGAGGCTGCTCTAGACTTTCTGTGCCAGGGCCCCCTCAAGTATGTCTCTTGACTTGAATGAGGTCTGTTGACAAACAAAGTTTACTGCCTATGTGTCTAAAGGCCGAGGCAAAACAGAAATAATCTAAGCCTGGAATCTTTGGTTAACAGGAATAATGCAACAAAGCAAGATGGGCGGCATGGTGGCACAGCAGTTAGCACTGCTGCCTCATAGCGCCGGAGACCCGGGTTCAATTCCTGCCTCAGGCAACTGACTGTGTGGAGTTTGCACGTTCTCCCCGTGTCTGCGTGGGTTTCCTCCAGGTGCTCCAGTTTCCTCCCACAGTCCAAAGATGTGCAGGTCAAGTGAATTGGCCATGCTAAAATTGCCCGTAGTGTTAGGTAAGAGGTAAATGTAGGGGTATGGGTGGGTTGCGCTTCGGCGGGTCGGTGTGGACTTGTTGAGCCGAAGGGCCTGTTTCCACACTGTAATGTAATCTAATGTAATCTAATCTAATCTAAGACAATACATGGCAAGGATTCTGAACACCCAGATAGGTTCAGAGTGAATGAGCACGATAACAGAAAATCAAGAGCCTGGAGGTGCTATCTGGCCTAGTTAGTGAGCTGGGTATACTTCACTGAGAACACCGTGTCCTTGCTGGTATGGTCTAAGCTGCAGAATTGAACAAAGTGCAGAAGGAAGATGGACAGGTAGGACAATTCAAGAAGGCAGTGCTGAGTTGGAGGGTTGGATCTGGGATGAGGTGTGGGGAGGGGAGATAAAGAAACTGGTGAAGTCGATGTTGATGCTGTGTGGTTTGAGGGTCACAAGGCGGAAGATGAGGCATTCTTCCTCCAGTCGTTGGGTGGCTTAGATTTGGCAGTGGAGGAGGCTCAGGGCTTGCGTGTCCATGGGGCAGTGGGAGGAGAAGTTGAAATGGTTGGCCACAGGGTAGTGGAATTGTTTGGTGCATGTGTCCCAGAGATGTTCCCTGAACCGTTCCGTGAGTTGGCGTCCTGTCTCCATGATGTAGAGGAGACCACATTAGGGTGGGGAGGGGTGGGGAGGGGTGGGGAGGGAAATATATCTCTGGTGCTGGGGTCTGACTGTATGTGATGGAAATAGTGGAGGATAATGCACTGTATCCAGAGATTGGTGGGGTGGAAGATGAGGACCGGGGTGGAAGATGAGGACCGGGGTGGGGGGTTCTGTCCTCATTGCTGTTGGAGGACTGGGGTTCAAGGGCAGAAGTGTGGAATGTGGAGGAAATGCACGGGGAGGGGAAATTGTGTTCCTGGAAATAGGGGGCCATCTGGGATGTCCTGGAATGCAATTACTCCTCCTGGGATCAGATATGTTGAAGGCGGAGGAATTGGGAGTAAGGGATTGTGTTGTTACAGGAGTGGGGATGGGAGGAGGTGTAGTCAAGGTAGCTGTGGGAGGCAGTGAGTTTAAAATAGTTGTCCGTGTTATGCCGGTCACCAGAGATGGAGATGGAGAGGTCCTGGAAGGGGAGGGAGGTGTTTGAGATAGTCCAAGTGAACTTCAGGTCAGGATGGAAAGTGTTTGTGAAGTTGATGAACTGTTTAGCTTCCTATTGGGAACATGAGGTGGTGTTGATACAGTCATTGATGTAGCGGAT
This sequence comes from Chiloscyllium plagiosum, assembly GCF_037043375.1. Lineage (NCBI taxonomy): Eukaryota > Metazoa > Chordata > Chondrichthyes > Orectolobiformes > Hemiscylliidae > Chiloscyllium > Chiloscyllium plagiosum. The sequence goes on from NW_028270146.1 coordinate 82,545,066, forward strand.
GAAAAGGTGGTGCCAGTGTAGCTGCAGAAGGTGGACTGTTCCACATACCTGACGAAAAGGCAGGCATAGCTCGGGCCCATGCAGGTGCCCATGGCTATCCATTTGGTCTGAAGAAAGTGAGAGGATTTGAAGGAGGTGTTGTTGAGGGTGAGGACCAGTTCTACCAATCAAATGAGTGTGTCGGTGGAGGGGTATTGGTTGGGTCAGCGGGAGAGGAAGAAATGGAGGACTTGGAGGCCTTCGCCATGGTGGATGGATGTGTGTAACAACTGGATGTCCATGGTGAAGATGAGGCATTGGGGGCCAGGGAACTGAAAGTCATGGAGGAGATGGAGGTTGTGGGTGGTGTCCCAAATATATGTGGGAAGATCCTAAACCAAGGGGGACAGGACAATGGCGAGAAATGAGGAGGTATTGCTCCTGCTCCTTCATTGGGGCAGGAGCAGGCTGAGCTGATGGGTCGTCCGTGGTAGTCAGGTTTGTGGATTTTGGGTAGGACGTAGAACAGGCAGTGTGAGGTTGCCAGACTATGCGGTTGGATGCTGTGGATGGAAGATCCTCTGAGGTGATGAGGTTGGGAATGGTCTGGGAGATGATGGTTTGATGATGGGAGGTGAGGTTGTGGTTAACGGGGCAGTAGAAGGAGAAACCTGTGAGCTGGCGCCTTTCTTCAGCAGTGTAGAGGTCAGTGTGCCAAACTACCACTGCCCGCAGCCCTTACTGGCTGTTTTGATTGTGCGGTCAGGGTGGCAGTGGCATTCTCGGCGGCTGTGGAGGTAACATGGCCAGCTGGGCTGGGGTGAGTGACATCAGTGGCAGTGGAAGTGGCACATTCAGTGGTAACTGCGGGGGTGGAGATGGTGTCTGTCGCAGTGCAAGTGGAAGCCGTGCTTTTGGCGGTTTGTGTGGGACAGCATGGTCATCTGCAGTGTTCTGGTGAGTGACATCGTTAGGGTTGGAAGTGGCATAGAGGGCAGCAACCATGGAGGCGGAAGTGACATAAGAGACAGCATGCACCGAGATATGGGCAGCGGAGGTTATGACAGCAATCCCAGAGGGGGTATGGTCGGCGGTGACCGCAGACCATGAAGCGCGTGAGCGGAAGTGACATCATAATTCGCAGCGATAGTGGTGGCTGTAGCAGTCGCGTGGATAATGGCGTCCAAGCGATTCCAGAGGCTGGGAGAAAGCTCTGGAATGATCGAGGAATTCTGGGTTTGGAGATAAGTACATGAGAGTTTGGTGAACTTACATTCCTAAATGTACAATAAGCTGGAGAAAAACTTTTGTTGAGTGTGTGGATCCTTCTTAGGATGAAGAACAGCAGAGGTCCTTTGCAGGATGTGGCCCTGAGCTGCGGCAAGGCTGACTGCAGGGAGAGGAAGTGGCTGCACATGGCTGTGAGGATGGAACGGTGGATCCAGAGAGAGTACCCTTTCTGGAGGCTTTGGATTTGCTGTAGGTAGTGGTTGTCCTGGTCAAGTCCAAATTGTGAATGTAGTCTGGAGTCCATGCGGGATAAGTCGGTTGCATAGGCAGGTGCTGAGGTAGGAGATGTGGCTGTTGTACTAGCTCTGCTTCAGGACATGGCTAAAGATGTTGAGGGCAGAGGAGATGACCTACAGTGAGAGAGAGATTCACTGATATCCTTGTTGTGGAGGAGGAGAGCTTCTTGAAGCTAGGCATTCTTGACAGAGGCTTCGTGGTAAGGTTACAGTGATTGTGAGAAAGTGAGCAGTGCAGATGCTGGAGCTCAGAGTCAAAAAGTGTGGCACTGGAAAAGCACAGCAGGTCAGGCAACATCCGAGGAACAGGAGAATCGAGGTTTTGTCCCTTCTTCCGGAATTTGTTGGGGGATGGAGGCTGATGGATAATTAGGAGAGTGGTGGTGGGGCTGGGAGGAAGGTAGCTAAGAAGGCAATAGATAGATGCAGGTGGGGGGTGATTCTGATAGGTCGGTTGGGAGGGTGTAGCGGATAGGTGGCAAGGAAGATGGATAGGTCAAGAGGGCGATGCCGAGTTGGAGGGTTGGATCAGGGATGAGGTGCGGGGACGGGAGATTCAGAAACGAGTGAAGTTGATGTTGAAGGGTCCCAGTGCAGAAGATGAGGTGTTCTTCCTTCAGTTGTTGGGTGACTTGGATTTGGCGGTGGAGGAGGCCCAGGACTTGCATGTCCTTGACAAAGTGGAAGGGAGAGTTGAAGTGGTCGGCCAAAGGGCAGTGGGGTTGTTTGGTGCCTGTGTCCCAGAGATGTTCCTTGAAAAATTCCGCTAGTTGGCATCCTGTCTCTTTAAAGTTGTCCCGATGGACACCACATTGAGAGCAATGGACACAGTAGATAAGGTGTTTGCGTGTGCAGGAAAATCTCTGCCAGACGTGGAAGGGTCCTTTGGGGCCTTGGATGGAGGTGAGGTGAGAGGTGTGGGTGCAAGTTTTACACCTCTGCAGTAGTAAGGGAAGGTGTCGGAAATGGAGGGTGGGTTGGTGTGGGACGTGGACATAATGAGGGAGTCACGGAGGGAATGGTCTCTGCTGAACAATGAATAATAAGCCCATTTAACTGAATAACTCTTACATATGACAAATCAAGAAGTTAAACACATTTATTATCTTTTACCTATTACTAACATTTTTTGATACAAATGTTTTCCACAATTTCCACAAATATAAAATTAGTGTTGTCCTTTGTTATAGACACAACTCAGCTATACTTGTGAACTTAATGCATGTTTTAAAACTTAGTTAAGTCTCTTTCAAATATATTAAAATTTTTCAGGTGTTTGCATGGAGAATAATAGTGCAAATATGATTTCTTTTTTCTTCAGTTCAATGATTTCTAATTAATTATATTCTTCAGGCACTTAAACAGAACACCCATTTGGAGAAACAGGGAATCACAGACTTCTGCTTCTGGATTTTTGTGTTCAACTGCACATGTGCAAAATCCAGAAGTTGTTGCTACTTTCAGAGAAGTTACGTTGATAAATATTCACAAATACTGCAAAATCTGGGCAATAACTTGTTCATAAAGAGCTCATGTTAGATATGGTGGATATGAAGTCCAGGATTCTGTGCAGGAAGTGCTGGAAAGCTAAGTTCAGGAGGAACTAACACCTGAAGAAGAGTCACTGGACCACTCTGCTTTCTCTACACAAATGCTGCCAGATCTGCTGAGCTTTTCCAGCAATTTCTGTTTGGGAAACTAATTCCTTCCCACCCTGTAATGAGAAAACTCACTCGTTCAATTAGGTACAAAAGTGCTATCCGGTGAGATTCTCATCCCATCAGAGGCCATGTTACTGAAGTCCAATCCCACATGAAGCTACAGGCCAATCAGATGCCAGCAATCTCAGGCATGGAGAGTATCTCTAAAGGTTTATACACAGCAACCATGAGAAGGTACACCATTGAGTAGGTAAGTGGTGTTTCAGGGGGGCATTGTAGGTTTGGATGCAAGGAATGGGGTGTGGATTTCAATAAACACCAAGCTAGGACTATTTAAGAACACGCACCTTTAAAGCTATCTAATAAGTCACCCTGTTAGGAACCCTGCTAGGAAAAGCAAGTGTTATGTTTCTCAGTTAGTGTATCGGTATAACTTTAAGAGACATATTCATCACTTTGTCATAGCATGTGACCTGAGGGTATAGGGATCTCAGATGCCATCTTAATCTGGATAATTTGAGGTATGACACTGTGATGGAAGTAAGCTATGTTTTGTAATCAAATAGCTTAATGTTGCAAAGACACTGAAGTGTCTGGGAATATAATATTTATACATATAAGTGAGCCACAATGAACACCTGTTGGGTCTTTAAATACCATGTTCCCCACATCCAGATGTTTGTGTTACAAGGCTTGAACATTGCTGCATCAGATAAAGATACAGTACTGGAGACAGAATGCACATCAACTGATGATGAACCGGCGATGAAATGAAGTAGCCATGAATTCACCACTTATTTGGTCTCTGCTTGAGAAAATTGTTCGTGGAACATCTCACTCAGAACATAATTGCTGAAGTGATGAGAATGGGACAAGTATTTCTCCAAGATTTACTCCCCTAATTATTTGCGCTGTTTGTCACATGACCTACCAAGGAGGGTAGAATTGCATCCCATGAAACTATTTTCACCAGCAAGAAGTCAGGAACCAGAGGGTTCTGATTTAAGATAATTTTTAAAATAACCACTGAGCAGATGAGACCAAAGGTATTTAGAAATGATTAGTTTCGATCTGGATAACATTTCTTTAGAAAGTGTAAAATACTGTATGACCATAAGACAATATGAAATAGGAACTGGTGTATGTTATTTGGCTCCTCGAGTCTGCTCTGTCATTCAATAAGATTATGGCTGATCTGACAGTTCTCACATTTGCTTTTCTATCCTTTCCCTGCAAGTCTTGATTTCCCCTACTCTTCAAGAATATATGTGAATGTGTGAAATATGGACAGTAAGATTGGTCAGTTACAGGTGCAGATTGCCATGTGAAAAAATAATGTTGTTAGTCTAGCAGAGATCTGACACAAGGAAGGGAAGAACTCGGTGTAGAATATTCACAGTTATAAAGTGTGCGGAGAAGATAGGAAAGTAAAAAATGGAGGGATGGCAGTATGGCTAAGAAAAGCATTGCAACGATGTAGAAAGAAGATGGTCCCAAGGATTCAAGGACAGAGTTGATTTGGCTAGGATTCAGGAACAAGAAATGTGCAATTATTTGATGAAGTCTACAGACCACCAAAGATGCAGAGGAACCAACCTGCAAGGAAATTACGAAAAGGTGCAAGCATCATAGAGTAGTTTTAATAGAGGACTCAGTGGCTCAGTGGTTAGCACTGCTGCCTCACAGCACCAGGGTCCCAGGTTCGATTCCAGCCTCGGGCGACTGTCTGTGTGGAGTTTGCACATTCTCCCTGTGTCTGCGTGGGTTTACTCTGGGTGCTCCGGTTTCCTCCCACAGTCCAAAGATGTGCAGGTTAGGTGAATTGGCCACGCTAAATTGCCCATAGTGTTAGGTGCATTAGTCAGAGGGGAAGTGGGTCCGTGTGGGTTACTCTTCGGAGGGTCGGTGTGGACTGGTTGGGCCGAAGGGCCTGCTTCCACACTGTAGGGAATCTAATCTAAAAATTACCAAAATATAGACCAGCATAGCGGTAATATAAAGAGCAGAAAGAGGCAAAAGATCCTAGACAACTCGGAAAATATTCTATAGTAGTAAATGTCCAATCCTTCAAGAAATGAAGTGGGCCAAATAGACTGAGTATACATTTCTCAGTGACTGCATCTGGCTCAGAATTTCCAACCCCACTCTTCCCCCCCACCCATGTGGATTCCAACTGAAGTTTCATCCTTGTAATTTAAATTCACTCAGCATCACAAATGTGTCTGATGTACAACACTCCTCAGACAGCTCACTGCCCCTCCCTCTCTGTCCCTCCAGGCATTAAGGATGACATGGAGCCCAGTTATGCCTGTCGCTTTGTGGGTGTGTAGAACATTTCCTGGTTCTAAACCAATTCTGACCCCCTAGCTACAACTCTCTCTATGCTACATGGCATATGTACAGGTAGCTCTTTTATAATGGAATGGTCGCATTCTTGTACAGTCTCGCATTATAGAAAAATTTCACTTTAGAAACAGCATTTAAAGTGTTGGTGATATAATCATGTTACAGCCAACACATACTTTAACAGTTCGCACTTTAGAAACAGTATCCCCAATTCATCATCGTATTACAGCGAGTTCGCGTTAACAGAACGTGTGTTAAAGCAGAACAACCTGTACCAATGTTTTCCTAGCTATAATCAGTTCTGAATCAGGTCCCTGGAAATGTTAATTCTCTCCACAGATGCTACCAGACCTGCTGAGTTTTCCACGCAATTTCTGTTTTGGATTTCCAATATCCACCTTTCTTTATTTTTCTTTGGACAGCAAATGAATGTTGGAGAGCATTTATGATACAATGTATCGTTTGGGTTTGAATGACAGTGGGGAAAAATGTCAAAGTCAAGATTAGAGTGGTGCTGGAAAAGCACAGCAGGTCGGGCAGCATCCATAGAGCAAGAAAATCGACATTTCAGGCAAAAGGTGCAGGACAAGTACAGCAAGCAGCTAGAAAAACGCACTATATCTTAAGCTTTATTAATAGGGGCATAGAGTACAGGAATGACCTCAAAAAATGTCAAATCCAGAGTAAGAATAATTAATTGGGGGAAAGCTGATTTCAATGAGGTATGAACAGAGCTGGGCCAGATAACACTGATGCCAAATGTAGTCGAACAATGAGCTAGCATCAAAAATACTCCTTTTCTGAAAATGTAGCAGCTATTGATGTGGTGTACATGGACTTGGGATCTGATACAGTCTTACATAACAGACTTGTGAAAAAGCTTTAGTTGATGGAATAAAAGGGGCAGTAGCAAAATAGATACAAAATTGGCTGGCTATTCTTCAGTTTGAAGGAAGGTTTGTAGTGGCGTTCCCCAGAGATCAAAGGTTGGACCCTTGTTTTATTGATACAGGTTAATGATCTAGATCTGGACATACAGTAGAAAATCCCCAATATTCTCGATGATGCAAAACATGTAAAACATTGTCCTCCTCACAATTTGTAACGTGGAACTCCAAAACACAGACAAATTGGTGTAGTGAGCAGATAGATGGTAAATGAAGTTCCATGTAGTGATACAGACCTAGGTATAACTTAGGTAATACATTTTGGTAAGATATAGTAAAAATCAAAGGATGCTACCCTAATGCTTATGCAGGAGCAGAGAGACCTGGGTATAAATATGCATAAGTCTCAAAAGGTGCAGGACAAGTACAGCAAGCAGTTAGAAAAATGCACAATATTTTAAACTTTATTAATGGGGCATGGAGTACAGGAGAAGAAGGTGATGTTGGATTTGTATAAATCATTTTTTAGACTTCAGCTGGTCTGATGCATATGATTCTGGGCACCACATTTTAGGAAGGTTGTGATTGCAACAGAGGTTCATGAGAATGACTCTGTATAAGAGAAATTTTAGTTTCCATAGATGGGACAGTTTTCCATGGGAAAGAGCAAGCTAAATCAAGATGATGATTTTCAAAATCATAAGGAAGCTGAGCAGAGTAAATAGGGAGAAACTGTTTCTGCTCTTAAAAGTCGAGATCGTGAGTGTACAGATATAAGAATTTGCAAAAGACACAAATATGATGTGAGAAAACACTTTTATTGCAGCGAATAGTTAGGGTCTGGAACTCATTGCCTGGAAGTGTGGTGGAGGCAAATTCAAATGAGGTATTTGATGCTTATTTAAATGAATGTGTTCAGAGGTAAGCAGAAAAGGCAGGAATTGCATTGAGTGAGGATGCTCATTCAGAGAGCCAGTGCAAACATGATGGGCAGAACGATTTCCTTCCACATGGTAATACCTCTGCGATTCTGCGGCTCATTGGATAGCTCTTTCAAAGAGCTGGAACAGGCACAATGGGCTGAAGAACCTCCTCCTCCTGTGTTTTCTGATTTGTTTTATATTTATGATTTTGCTTCACATGAAATACTTAAAAGGCAAAGGTAGACAACTTGAATTGCTCTGTCCTTTTAGAAATTTATTGTATGTTTTGTATTTTATACAAATTTCAAGAACCTTTGATCTTTTCCGCCTTTCAACTTCACATTCAGAACTGTGAATTAAAAAAACTGCTGATACTCCAATAATTTGATGATATTGTGTAAATTTATGGGTGTAAATCTTATTACAAACTCTGGAAGCAAAATGTGATAAAATAATACTTCTCTACCTACTTAAGCAGAACATGACAGCCAGAAGCTGAAACAGATAATTTATGACAAACAGCCTCTCCATAATTAGTAGTGTCCCACAGGCTAACACAGTCTTCTTAACATTTTATTACATATGTCAAATGATGCTTCAATTAATGTGTTGCAATTTATTTGCTTATACATTGAAAAGAACATTTTACTTCACAAAATCCACAGCAAATATTTTACAAACATTCACTTTTGGAACTGAATAGTCATCTTTTCAATGCTTCTGGTTCTCTTTACTTGTGATAGTTCATCAATACATTGAATCAATTGTACAATTCTCAATCTATTTATTTATGTTAAGTTCAATGCATGGTAAAAAAACATGCACCTCTTTGGGTCAAATCTATATTATACAATTGACAAATTATTGTCTCATCTTGCCTAAAAGGTAAATATACAAGTAATACATAGGTCAACATAGCTGCATTAAAGTTAATAGTTTCAATTTTCAAGGAGTCTCTGACAAAGGAGAGCAAAGTTACTGATCCATTAATCAGTGGCTGAATTATATCCATGTAAACCTATGGCTATGAGATTATTTCTGGGGAATAAGTTATCCTTTGCCTGCACCTCACTCAATAAGTACAAGCTGTACAAAACAAGTTGCATTTGGAACTATGGGTGTTGGCAACTTAAGTGCATGCAACATTCTTGTCAGTTCCTGGATAGATAGAGACTGAAAATGTCGGAGTTTTGTTGTGTACTTGTGTTGTCCAATCCAGGTACATGATATGTAAATGGCATGGCAGCCCAAGCGAGCATAAAAATTTTGTAAGATTCTTGAAGAAAAATGTGAAACTTCGGTTTTTCTTTTGCTCTTTTTTTATTTGATTGCACAATTTACTGTAACAAGTGTCACGCTATTTAAATCTGCCTGAAATTTACAATTTCACCATTATGTAAGTCTTTTAATACTTGAGAAACAAGCAGTAATCATTTCGCATTCAATATGAAAAATGTTGGAATTTATCCCAGGATATTATACCACTTCTGACCAACTTTTATTTCTGTTAATAATTTCTGACTTTGCCAGTACTACCACATAAGGACCTGCATAAATTTTAACTGAAGAGACAGACAAATTTTAGATTGAACAGTTAACTCCAAAGGTGCATAAGCCAAAAATGTAAGTACCATTTTGACAGTATTTCCAAAAATATATCATCAGGTTTAGTATATTTTGAACAACTGTTTTACTTTGTGAGCGGGACTGACATCTAGTGATAGCTTACAAACATTGAGAAAGAAACCATTGAATAATTTATCAATTGGAGCTCTGCACTGGAGACCAGTGTAAAGATTTGTTAAATGTTCCGATCAAGGTAATCTGGAGCTCACAGGAATCCTACTCAAAACAGGCTTAAGGTGGACATTGTCATCTACAAAAGCTGAAATTCAAGGAGAAGTCAATAAAATGAAGCCTTCTTATTGGCTTTCATTTTGGCCTTTTCTCTTTGATGTAAAAATAACTGCTCTTTGGCAACTGTGTGGAAATTAATAATAAAACTGCATGCAAATGATGCAATAGCAATGAAAATAAAATCTCAAAGCTGGTGGAGAAACATTTGATTTAATGATAACATTGCAAATTCTGTACTTTCTGAATCAAACGGATAAATTCACATATCGAGTATCAATTTGCTTTCGTTTGATTCGGCCTGCATATTTTTCTTTAAATAAGATCTGTTCTATTTCACATAGTGATAAAGCATCTGGTATCGTTTGCTGTTTCTGTGCTGCTATTTCCAACTACAGTTTTAAACCCAAATTGAAGAAGTTGACACAGCACTTTGATTAGGTGTAGAAAGCTCATATCTTACCATAAACATGAACAGAAATTGTTGGAAAAGCTCAGCAGATCTGGCAGCATCAGTGGAGAGAAATCAGAATTAACCCCGCTCTGAGGAAGGTTCACCGGACCCGAGACGTTAACTCCGATTTCTCTCCACAGATGCTGCCAGGCCTGCTGAGCTTTTCCAACAATTTCTGTTTTTGTTTCTGATTTATAGCATCCACAGTTCTTTCGGTTTTTATTCATAACTTGCCATTATCGTTTGATATGTATGGTTCAAAGTTTGTGGTGCTGTCAAACTAGTTTGTAAGCACTGCTTAATTGGTCAGCATATCTATAAGACAATTACCTCATGGATTCAGCCCTATCACATTCTGTCAATTGCTAGGTGTCCTGAGACCAAGAAGCCCTTATGCAAACATGGTTGAAGATGTAGTCACTATTAAACCATGATGGCAAGCAGTCTCATTAAAGTATTTAAATAAATGACCCACCTTCTGCCTGAGGCTTCAATTCCTATCCTTCACAGCACTTCCATTAAAACCGGAAATCTTTGAGGGAGGTTGGACACCTGTTTCAGATTGCTAAAATTTTGACTTGACCTCAACTCATCTATTTCAGCCATTTGTGGATGAAATGGGTGTAATTTTCTCCTCCCAGGACAGGGCGAAAAGGAGGCATAATTTGACAAGTTGGCTCTGGAGAAATATTTTCCCCTTTGTCATTAGCTCTGTAATTTATTATGGACACGGTAGTCCACTGTGGACTTTCTCAACGCAACAGCAAACAGAATTTGATTATTGACAACTCCAAACAGTAATCAAGATATCAGTGCATTTTCTCGGTCCCTAAAGAAATGGTATCATCCTAAAGTCTCATCTTTTTAGGCTATAAAGGGTGCAGACATGGAGCAATCCCACTTGTAGATCAATAATTACAAGTTCCTCATCATATCTGGACAATAAGAAGAGACCAGTACCTTGAAGTATAGTTTGAGAATGGGGACTTATTGCTGTTTAGTCAGTGCTTGCAGGTCTTTGACTGGATGGTTGAGCAGCAAATGTTTATTTAATGGAGAAATCTGCAATTCTCTTAGTAAAGAAACATGAACTAATGTAAACTAAAAATAATGGCATGAAAGACAGACAGGTGTCCTTACCTGTAAGGAAGGTAATAGAATACAGTACTTGGAAATATGTAAATGGTAAATAACTATCAATTTATCCACTGTATTAGTTTAAGTTGAAGATTTAATTTATTTACCTATACTTTCATTGGGCTGAAGCTTACCATATTTTGGCAAACTTCCATTTTCCGCACATTTCATGGAGAGTTATTTTCCACGAGCCCTATTGAGATTTTTGTTTCACGTTATTGCCCAGTACTCACCCCACTGACAACCTACCCTGCCCTTATGGCACTCCTTTTGTATGATATTGGCTGGATCCTCCCACCTGCCACTGTCCGGTGTCCCAGAATAGACCGTCAGCTCTGCCTCCCATGCTGCACTTAAAAGGCTATTGCTCATCTGAACAAGCACTGGCAGCTCAGAGCTGCCCCTGTAGAGTTTGTGACATTTACCCTGTCACAGCAGAAAAGGGGAAACTGGTGGAAATTATCAGTAATTCTTGACATCTAGTTTCTATCTGGTGCATGATAGAATAGGAAATGGCATCTTAGTGAGGTGAAATTAAGCACTAATGATGATAGTAATGAGAGACAATCTATTAATGGGCCTCTTGCTGCTCACTAGCGAGAATCTTGTCCCAACATCTGAAACCCTTTTGGATGATGTTACTTGTTGCTCCTGTGTTGAGAAAGTTCTCACTCAACTTTTCATTGATGCTCTCAGATTTCTCACCATAGTCCATAATATTCAGGGCTTGAGAGGACTCCATTCATTATTTATAAAGCCAGGAGGGAAGCTCAATGCTTACACCTGGCATTGAGAGGACAGGCTTATACTCTTTGATATCTTTAATGTCAATGCCCCTTGGCATTGTTGTGAGGAGCAGGTTCGGAGAAGTGATGGACTACAATGGAGGAGGATATGAGATAAACCGAGGCTGATGTTCAGTGGTAACACCCTCAGCTTCAGAGGACATGTGCCAAATATCCTGGTCACAAGCAACAAACTGTTGCTGATGCAATATTGTCTGTACCCCTAACAGAATAGCCCATTTTTAGCCACAAGTTAGGATCCCTGATGCAATGGAAATGATCCACACAGCTTTTCCAGAATGAGACCAGCGAATGTAAGGGAGTTGAAGCAAAACATGAACATATTTGCACTTTACAACACTAGCTACCCTACTCAGTTAAGTTTCAAAGTTCTCAAATCATTTCAGGAGTGAGTGAGAGTGACTGAGTGGGTGATTGAATGAGTTGATAGTGAGTGGGTGTGTCAGTAGGTAACTGGGGGAGTGAATGATTGAAGGAATGGGTAAATGGTTGGAAGGAAGGCAATTTTTGATTAGAATAGAAGTTCCTTCAAAACAAGGGAATTGACAAGATTGCCTTGATTAAAAGTGTACTTTTGAGCTGCATACAAAGCCAGTATGGTGTACTATAGAAGCTGAAAGAATATTTTGTTGGTGTACATAGTTTTCATAACAGCAAATGTAAGATTCTTGTTCTTAAATAAACACTAACTTTACATTTGCATTGACACAAAGTTTGGGGCAATCTAAAGTTTTTAAAATGGAATCATGGACAGCAGAAGCCTCATTATGCATTCGGCATCCAGTGGCATCTTTACTAAATTACAACTATTCAAAAAACAAACACACGCTTGTAATTTTGCAGAGCAAGCAATGGATGATTCCAAGAAAAAGAACTCTAAAATGTTTTGCTTACCATTATCAAGAAGGAACATTGCAGAATTATCACATCTAATCTTCCCTTAGATGATCAGAAAGATCCAGAAAAATTCTCCAAGGTTCTTGAAGACCAGTTTAAGGAGGAAAAAAAAAGGTCCAGGATCAACAAACTCCAACTTGTATCTTACAGGCTACAATCCCAATAGTTAGTTGACCAATTTTATTGAAGATGGCATAGCAAATGGCCTAAGTGTGACTTTTCTGAAGAGAAATTGTCATTGAATTAATTATTGCCTTTTCACCAATTAAGAAGGATACTTTGGCACATTACTTCAGTTTGGAACCATATAAAGACAATGGGGCAGGTCAACATGAATTACATGCTTTAGTTGCAACCAACACTACTGCTACAGCAAAATATACCAAACTAACAAAATCTGGAACATGCAGTTTGTCACATCTACAGAAAAGCTGTCCAGCTCTTTTTTGAAACCTACAAAGAATGTGATATCAAGGGACGTTGAGCAGACTTGTACAGGAAATCTGGTTTCAAAGAACCCAGAAGAAAATAGATGTGACCAACAAGATGGTGCAACATCACAACACTGGCAAGAAGCAAAGTGAGAAGAAGGCACAAAAATGCAAACTCATCAATAAAATTCAGAGTTAGCCAAGCAGAAGGGAAATTTCAGAAGGTACCAAACCTCTCTTAGGTTTGTTAACCTCATATATCATGTTAATGATATAAAGCGATTAGAAGGTTTTACAAACATTAACATCATATGTCCTGAGCAGGAAAAGCAACAAGCACTAAAGGAAACAAATTAGCAAGGGAGCTAGCATCAACCTATCACCACAATGCATCTTGAATGATATGTACCTCTGCAAGTGGCAGTCCATGGTAGAGTGTATGAGAAATCATCTCAATGCAAAAAACAGATGACCAACATGTTGGCACAATCTCACTGCAGTGCTGTTTAGTAAGCACTTCTTGGTATCCCAAAATCTATCTGGTAGATATCAAAACTCACCATCATAGCAGAACTATCATTATGCACAAATAGTAACAATGCATGAGCAAAACTACACCCGGTGTGACAGAATAGACCACATGATGCAATCAAAATCACACTGCAAAGTCCAAAGATATGACTTTGAAGAGAAATTAAGTTTAATGATTGTCAGACAGCTGAGCAAATTCCCAACCCACACAAAGGGAAAGATTTAATCATTGCCCTTTGACACCCAGTGGCATTACCATCAATGAATGCCCCACTACCAATGTCCTGAGGTTTACCATGGGCCAGAAATCGAACTGAACTAGCCATACAAATGTTATGACTACAAGAGCAGGTCAGAAGCTAAGGATACTGCGGTGAGTAGCTCACTTCCTAACTTCTCTAAGCCTGTCCACTATCTAAAAGACACAAGTCAAGAATATGATGGAATACTCCCCACTTCCTGTATTAGGACAGTTCCAACAACATTCAAGATGCTTGACACCATCAGAACAAAACAGCCCACTTGACTGGCGCCACATTGACAAAAGATCCATTCCATCTATTGACAATCAGTTACAATAGTGTGAACCATCGACAAGATGATCTACAGAAATTCACCAAATCTCTTTAGACATCATCTTCCAAACCCAGAATCACTATCATCCAGGTTAATAAGGGTAACAGGGTATATGGGAACACCATCACCTGCAAATTTCCTTCCAAGGCATTCATCATCCTGACTTGGAAATATACCTCAGTCCCTTCACTATCACCGGGTCAAAAGACTAGAACTCCCTGCTTAATGGTATTGTGGGTTTACCAAGAGCACATTGCCCTCAGAGGTTCAAGAAGGCAGCTCATCACCACCTTCTCATGGACAACTAGGATGGGCAACGAATGTTGGCCCAGCCAGTGCACCACATTCCATGTATAAATAAAAAGAATCCTCTTGATCACGATGCTATAGAATATACAATAGAAGACATTCTCGAGGTTGACCTGTTAAATTTTGGCCATAGCCAGTGTGAGCAATTGCAATTATCAACAGCTGAAGATGTGCAACTGCAAGAGTTGTAAAAGATTATTATCCAGGGATGGCCTGACAGCATTACAGAAGTACCCCAGAAGATTTAGTCCATTTGGCCATGCAGAGAATAACTTTGTATATATCATGACAAGTCACCTTCAAATCTTAATATCAAAGTCATTATACCAAGTTATCATGTCCATGTTACACCAGGGATATGTGGATAATAAACACACAAGTCTGCTAGTTGATGAATCTTTCGACTGGCAAAGGATGAATCAGGAAATTCAATGACACATGAATGCATGTGAGCCATGCCAAATGCCCTTAGCAGCCTCTATATCTGCATGATGTTCCTTGAAGCAAGGTAACAACAAACCTATTCACTATGCACAGTGAATTGTGGTGGATTACGTGTCTAAATTTCCTATTGCTCGATGTCTTAGCAACACAACAAGAGTGACCATTGCTGAGAAAAATGAAGGCTGTTTCAGTTTCTTTGGTATCCCTGAACAGTCAGTGATTGACAACAGAACTCAAAACACTGCCAAACCATTTCAAAAAAGGGTACCAAATGAAGAATGACACATCACCCCATGATCCATACTCAAACAGTCTGGCAGAATGTATGGTACATTTGATCAAATCAATAAATATTAAGTGCCTAGTAAAAAAGCAAGATTTTCACACTGGTGATGTGTAAAAATGCATCAATGCAACAGAGAACAGATAACCATCTCCATTACAACTTATGCTCAGAAAGCAGGTGAATTAGTCTGAGACACAGGACATTCTTCTTCAAAGACCGAGGAGAATGAAGGGACTGTAATGAGCAAGGAGGTAGAGAACTATCACACTGTGCACTGGGCAGACTGTGTAAGTTCAGTGGTTCAAAAAGGCCGCTTACCATCACCCTCTCAATGGCAGCTAGGGACAGGCAAAAATGCTAGCCTGCCACTGATACCCACATTCGACAATTTTTTTTACAAGTTAGAAATACAAATAATTGGATACCAGCAAAGGTTTCTAACATACATAACCAACCTAGATCATGTAAAATCCTTACTGATCATGGTGCTACATGAAACAGAAGTCAGCTCAGATCAATTTATAGCACTCAGCATATATGAAACGAGTGAGGAAGAACATTCCAATGATGATGTGTTTATTGATATTGATAGAGTGACGGCAACCAGCACAAGACAACAAAATTGTCCAACAAAAGCAGTAGAGAACAATACATATCTTTCCAGACAAGTGTATGACAACTAAATCATAATGACTGGCCAAATCTCCAAATCATTACATTGCAGTTTGAAATATTAGTCTTGTAATCACTGTATTGCCTGTTTTCATATTAATAAAATTGGCAATATGTGTCTA
The DNA here is from genome assembly GCF_037043375.1 of Chiloscyllium plagiosum. Lineage (NCBI taxonomy): Eukaryota > Metazoa > Chordata > Chondrichthyes > Orectolobiformes > Hemiscylliidae > Chiloscyllium > Chiloscyllium plagiosum. The sequence continues at coordinate 82,560,907 of NW_028270146.1, forward strand.
GGTACAACCATGTATATCTGTTTGGGATACATTTTCATCTTCTTACACAGCATTCACCATTTTTTTAATGTCTCAGTCAATGTGCATATATATCAAGACCCAGGTTCAGTGTATCATCACTGTATCATTGCATATGACCTGAAGGTATAAAGGTCTTGTTGGGCAGATAGTCTGGTTGGGGAGAGAGGAAGGTCAGGTGACATTCAATGCATCAGGAACGTGGTTCAGTCAGAAGAGTTTTCAGTATGGACCAGAGTAGATCATGAGGTTGAGGGGAATGGCTGTGCTTCAGCTTTACTTGGGTTGGATGGGACGGTGAGTGAGACAATTATGTCAGGGAAGGTCTGTCAGCTGTAGTATGCAGCTCAATTATGCTGGCGAATCAAGTTAGTGCATGTAATATGCAGTTGAACATTTCCTGGGTAAATGTGCAGGTAAATCCCACTTATCTTGTCCTATGTCATCTTGGAAACATTTACAGAGTGCCCTTATCAGTGCAAATCAACCCATTGGAAATCTAAACAGCCCAGTCAGTTAAAGTGTACGTGCACGTCAGAGTCCCAATGCATAAAATAGACTGAAGCCCCAAGTTTGATACTCTGGACCTCTGAAGACTCTGAGCCATTATGTTCAATATCATGTGGTATAGGTTGGGCAATCTGCAATTGTTATTTTTCCAGGTACTATTTCTCCCTGTTTATGTTCTTTTCATTCTACCATGTTAAGGAGAGTTTTTAAGAAAATGTTCTTGCAGTTGTATGTCATCATGTTGTCTCACTTGATTTGTCAATTTACAGTCAAACTTTAGTTTTATAATCAATGACTGCAATCAGAGAACATAAGCCAAATCTAAACACACTGTGTTGATAGAATATACAGTCATAATCTTCCACTGGGGATATCTATGGACTATGTGGCTACTCTGAATGATGGAATATTTGGAATTAATCCTCATTCATAAATGTGTATACCAAACATAAATAAAAGTTACATCAGGAGATTGTTTGGGGAGGTTCTTCCCCTCATCCACTAGAAATGTGATCCCTTTATCTCTCAGTAATTATTTAAGTGACCAATGACACAAATTTCCATAGTGGACATTCATACGCATTAGCAAGTGATTGCCACAGCTAATCAGTTCTTTAAGAGAATATACAACATTTGCAGACCCACAAAATTGTTTTCAATCTCAAAAAAAAAGTAATTTGATTATCTCAAAATGGTTCTTTACTGCCCAATGTACAGTCTCAACGTGAAACTCTCAAGCAGTAAAAGCAGAGTTTGACTTGATTGGCAGCACCACCAGAGGGAGCCCTTCATGGGCTGACATCAGACAACCTGTTAAATAGTGTTTCTGTTCTCTGCCACCGCCCCCATCTCTCTTTGTCTTGACCTAAATAGGCAGTGAGTAGTTACTGAATGTAGTGCTGCTACGTTGTGCTGCTGAATGTATACCATTAGTGTAAGAGGTCACAGCTAGGTGCATAGGGCTGGAAAACAATACACATTTCTGCCTGTTTTCTGGGTTGTGAATAGGTGCGTGAAGTGGAATTTGAGGTTTATGTTCTGGACTAGGTGTGCACCAGAAGAATATGTGACACCATATTGCTGCAGCTATTTGACATGTGTCCCAATGACTGCCACAAATACCAGCACCTTTTAAATATAATATTAAGGGTCCTACACTTAACTGAGGCCTCTTTTCTGAAATTAGTGTCTGTGCACTTCTGCAAAGACACCGCCTAAATATGCTGAACAAATTGTTGTGGAACTGAACAGTTACCAGCATTCAGCATTCGACGGAAGCCTCACTATCAACAAGCACTGCCTCTGGATAGTCACTTTTAGAATCCTTTCAGGCCCAGGAATATTGAAACGTGAAATAATTTTACAGAGTACATTTATTCAGCTTCTGCAACTGCTTGCTTATTGGTTTGAGTGGTTCCCAACATGAGGCAGCAATGTTTCTCACTGGAAGGATTTCCTCTCTCAGGATGTTCAATTTGTTTGGGAGAATTAGCAGTGACAGCTGCAGGTTTGTGCTTAGTTTCATGGCAAGACTATGATATTTACTTCGGCAATCCCCAATAATCTGTTTCTCTCTCTCTTTCTGTGTTCTAATCAATCATACGTAAGAGATGTGGGGATAAGAACTCTCCTGCTCAAGCCTGTCCTCTGGAACCCAGGTGCTTCTGGTAAACATCGATATAATGACAGCTAAGCAACAACCAGGATTCCAGTTGTTTTAGGATGCCAATGATTTATTAATTGGGTCCAACAATGAGACAACTCAGGTGCTCATCTATTCTACAGTGTCAAGATTTCTAATTGCTGGCTGCAATTCTGCTAAGGGAGTTTTGGAAAACGCTGAGGAAGAAGGAGTGAGTCAGGAAGTAGAAGGAAGAAGAGAGTGAAGAACTGGAGGAGGCAAATAATGATACATAGGAAATGGCCAACCAGACAATTACAAACAATTGTGATAATTTGTAATTCATAGTATGTACATTCCCAAGTCTTGGGACAGGCTAAAATCCAGATCTAATTGGCAAAAACAAAACCTGGGAAATTCCACTCTGGCCACCCTAGTAACCAATCAAAACTAATCTGGGAGATTCCTCTGGCCCTCATGAAGTGCTTGCTTTTTAAAAATATAGGCTGAATCTTCATTCCAGTCCAGAATAGGTCCAGTTCTTGTTAAAACATAGACAAAGGAGGCAGGCTGAAAATATTGTGCTTGAGGTGCAAAATGGTGAACTATTGGAAAATGATGAACTATTGAGGAGAAATTCTTTAGTAGATCTTATGTACGAACATTTTCTTAGTAGTTTTGCTAAGTAACTACTTTCACTGCGTTTTACCTGCCTACCATGCCTGTGTCCCTGTCTCAAAACAAATGATACAAAATCAAGAACTCATCTAGTAGGGAGAGACTGAATAGGCTGGGGTTGTTTTCCCTGGAGGATCAGAGGCTGAGAGGTGACTTTAAAGAGGTTTATAAAATCATGAGGGTCATGGATAGGGTAAATAGACAAGATCTTTTCCCTGCGGTGGGGGAGTCCAGAACGAGAGGGCATAGGTTCGGGGTGATAGGGGAAACATTTGAAATGGACCTAAGGGGAAACTTTTTCACACAAAGGGTGGTGAGTGTATGAGATGTGCTGCTGAAGTATGTAGTGGAGGCTGGTACAATTACAACATTTAAAAGGCATCTGTATGGGTATATGAATAGGAAGGGTTTCGAGGGATGTGGGCCAAGTACTGGCAAATGGGATTAGATTAGGTTAGGATAACTGGTTGGCCTGGCTGAGTTGGACCGAAGGGTCTGTTTCCATGCTGTACCTCTCTTTGCTTCTATGACTCTATAATTGTAAGTCTATAGTTAGTTTGACAGCACATGTTGCACAAACACAATCGACCACTTCCCAACACAGAAACAATTTTGTTAAATTCTACTTGTACAATTGGCCTCTCAAGAATATGAAAAACTCTGGAGAATTCCTTTTACATCAAAATCATAACATACAAAAGCAAGTTTATTATTTCAGTACAAATTACAAAAAAATTTTTTTTTACTCTCCATATTGTTTCCTCGCACTCGGGAGTCTGAAGTAAGTTTTAACGATAAGCTGGAACTAAATTTACATGGGGCAAAGTAAAAATATTTTCACCTTCATCACGGGTGAGTTCAGTAATGAGTTAGAACCTGTTATACTCCTGAATGGGCTTTGCCAAAGCTGTTGAACTGAACCTTGGCACTGATAATGTTACCTTTGGGTTCCCTGGACAATTAGTATAGCACATATAGGAAGGATGACATCTACCAATTCCTAATGCAAAAATCAAAGACAAGGCTTTCAAGGGCCCAGCAGCACTTGATTTTAAAGAATGCATCCACTACATGAAAATTTGAGGGGACTTAGCAAAGCTGTTCTCCAGGTCTCTTCATGCTTACCATGGAAGTTCTGCTGTGGAATTTGAGAGACTGCAATAAGGTGAGAGGAAGAGAACAGCCTCTACATGCAAGCAGGCATGGAGGGGTGTGACCGAGGAAGTGAGCAGCAGAAGTGTGGTCTCTCTAGCCTAGTTGTGATGCCTCAAGAGGAGCCAGGACAGCAAGAGGGCAATGAGGACATTACACTGACAGGTGCCAAGCTTCAAACTCTGTCCTGTTGAGCAATCTCCTGTGCACTCCTCAGAACAAAAACAGAAATTTCCGGGAAAATCTCATCAGCATCTGTGGAGAGAATTCAGAGTTCGGTTTCGTGTCCAATGACCCTTCTTCAGAACAGAACTCAGAACAATACACTTTACAACTCCACTCATTCCATTCTCTCCAGATATCTCATGTCCCCATCTGAAGAGCCAATAGTGATGCTAATCCTCATCCTGTTGCCATGACATTACCATATTTTACAATTAATCTCCAAACATGATCTTTCATGCAATCTATACAAGAACATTATTAACACTTACAATCTCAGCCGATGGCGAACTTTATCAGGTCAGATCCCAGAGTGAAACATGGCTTGATAGATCACAACTTTTGCAGTGGTTACTGCAGTGGTTAGTCACCGGACACATGAATCACATCAGGCTGTTAATGCCCTTTACAAAAGTACAAGTTAAAAAGAAACAAAAAAAATCAGAACCACATGTAATACAGTTTAGAAAAGTCTTCATAGAAACAGGAAAGATAAAGTTTTGTCCTTTTTCCCATCGATAGTAGCCTTTGAGGTTATTTAATATTAGCTATGTATTTGTCCAACTTTAATTCTAATTTCTTATATATCTGATCTCTTCCCAGTTCTAGTGACTTAACTCTTTTTCCAGTTCTGTCAGCTTGAAAACCTCTACACAACTCTTGAAGCATGTAAACATTACAAACTAAACCCTGTCTATTAGTGGGAAATTGTTCTCTTAAACAGAACTCCTGGTTTTCTGAACTAAAGTAAAAGCTAAACAATAGCCTCTGCTCTGATTTCTTTCTCTGCCTTGAATCCAGCATTGTAAACATTCCATCAACTAATACCACAGGTATCATCATAATCACTGAATCACATGCTTATGTTACGACATGGGGTAAACTCTCCTGCTTAATTTAAAACCAGCAACAAAGAAAAGATTCATCCTGTGCAGCAATCTGCGAAAATCGAGTGGCCAAGAACTGTTCAAAGTAAAAATTAACAATTTTATTTCTTAAAGTATAACAGAGAAGAATTAACTAACCACTGCTTACACTTTGTTTCTCTAACCTATCTTTTAGCTTCTCTTCTATAATATTAGTCCAATAAAACTCCCAATTAAAATTTACAAAACAACACTTCCTATCTCAAAACCAGGCAGCTGTAGGTTCTTGTCTTCGGATCTTCCTGTGTCTTCTTTTCTCCTTGTTAGGAATTAGTTACAGGTTGCTGATCGAAAAGGAACTTTTAAAAGAGATGATTTTTTCCCAACAGTCTGATACAAGTTAGGCTTGGCAGTTCTCCCCTCAACTGTTCAATTTTCCCTGGTCAAAGAAATGTACAGCATGGAAAAAGACCCTTCGGTCCAACCTGTCCACGCCGACCAGATATCCCAACCCAATCTAGTCCCACCTGCCAGCACCCGGCCCATATCCCTCCAAACCCATCCTATTCATATACCCATCCAAATGCCTCTTAAATATTGCAATTGTACCAGCCTCCACCACATCCTCTAGCAGCTCATTCCATACATGTACCACCCTCTGCGTGAAAAAGTGTTGTCCCTTAGGTCTCTTTTATATCTTTCCCCTCTCACCCTAAACCTATGCCCTCTCGTTCTGGATTCCTCGATCCCAGGGAAAAGACTTTGTCTATTTATCCTATCCATGCCCCTCATAATTTTGTAAACCTCTATAAGGTCACCCCTCAGCCTCCGACACTCCAGGGAAAATAGCCCCAGCCTGTTCAGCCTCTCCCCATAGCTCAGATCCTCCAACCCTGGCAACATCCTTGTAAATCTTTTCTGAACCCTTTCAAGTTTCACAACATCTTTCCGATAGGAAGGAGACCAGAATTGCATGCAATATTCCAACACCAATGTCCTGTACAGCCGCAACATGACCTCCCAATTCCTGTACTCAATACTCTGACCAATAAAGGAAAGCATACCAAACGCCTTCTTCACTATCCTATTGTAAGAGGTAATTTCGGTTTAAACTTTAAGATGTGCCTGGACCACAGACTGATCTATAATAAAAGACAAAACCTTTGTTTCTTTTCTAACAACCATTTTATATACTCAAAAGTAGAGTAGTTTAAATTGTGCAGAATGCTGACAATTTGTGAGCTATAGTAAAAGCATGCAGGCTCTTGATTAATGAAGCCATTCACACAGCAGAGAAGGATGAGTCCTTCGCTGATAAGACTCCAGGATGGGAGTACGACTTGAGACATCTGTTTCAAGATTAAAGCTTTTGACTGATAAGACTACAGGGTGAGAAAAACAACAAACTTTGGAGACTCTGGAGCCTTTTGTTGCAGACTTTGTGATAAAAATAATGATGTTTTTAAGAATGTGAACCTCATGGCTTGTTGGAGCCAAGGAGAGGAGGGACTTGTCCTATAAATAATGGAGACTTTGTAAGCCTCAGCGCGCCTTTTCTTTAAGGGTGCCCGACTCTGCAGACTTGACTTGTTAATAAAACTTTGTTTTCCTGAATTTGTCTAGAGCGATTATTGAGAAGCGATTTTCGTTTCTAACAACTTGGGGGCTCGTCATCCGGGATCAACACTCCGGCCGCAAGGGGAGTTGAGGAAGGATATCGGAGAAGGTGCACCCTGCTGAGTTCAGCAGTCCCTGATTCCTTGCTTGTCGCCCCGCGCGGCTTGAGCGAGTGATATCCGGGAGGCTCAGGAAAACAAAGGAGGGGTGTACCCGAGGCAGTGGGGACGGTTAACGATCGAGTAATTTCGGTGCACCGAACCCAGGTAAGACAAAACTTGCGGGGACCGTGTTTCCGGAGGACTGGGTACCTACGGGGTGCCTGTGGATTTTTTTTCTACAGAGACGTGGGACTCAGGAATCTGGAGACCGGGGCTCGCCTGTGAGGGATTTTGCAGAGACCGTGTTTGAGGAGGAACGTGTACCTACGGGGTGCCTGTGATTTGTGTCACAGAGACGTAGGACACAGGAATCCAAAGACCGGGGGTGCCTGCAAAGGAACCTGGGCGATCACGGGACTGAAGGTCCGGGAATTGGCTACATTGTGATAGATTATCACGGGAAAAATACGAAGTCCTCGGAAATGGGAAATAAGGGATCTAAGGTGATTAAGGGAAAGGTAGGCTTAAACAGGGACAATGACACATACCCCGGGGTACCTGACGATAGTCCGTTAGGGAGAATGCTAAATAATTGGGATCAGGCTGGAAGAAAGGGAAAATCTAAAAGGAAGATGGTAAAATACTGTCAAAAGTGGTCCCAGAAACCTATTCAGGGCGACTCAGTGTGGTGGCCTAGATTCGGTACTGACGAAGACTGGGTCCGGCAAGCCCTCATTTTATATGTCAATTCAAAACCTGATGTTAATCTGGAAGAAAGTGATTATGCCCTTTGTTGGCTGCCGGTTACGATATCTTGTCAAATGCAGGTAACTAATAAAGACTCGAAAGGGCAGAAAGAATGGGACCCTTTAGATCACTTACCGCCGCCCTACGTGACCCCGTCTGCCCCACAGAATGTTCCTTCGGGTGACGACGATTCAGGGGGAGGGGAAGAAGATGGGGAGGAATCACAAACTACCTCAGGGGTACAGACCAGATCTCAAGCTGAAAAGGGTCACAGACAAAACCCTGTCTCGATTGCAAGAATGAATCCACTCCGGGAAGTGCCCATGGGGGGCGAGGAAGGAAGGACGGGATATGTGAACGTTCCCTTGACGAGTACTGAAGTACGGAATTTCAGGAGGGAGATGAAGGGTCTACTAGAGGACCCCATGGGACTTGCTGAACAATTGGATCAGTTCCTGGGTCCGAATACTTACATGTGGGAAGAGATGTGTTCCATCATGAAAACATTGTTCTCTAGCCAGGAGCGTCAGATGATACGACAAGCTGCGCTCTTGGTCTGGGAGAGAGAGGGGGGAGAAGGAGGGGAGCAGAAGTTTCCCCTCACCGACCCCGAGTGGGATAAGAACACGGAGGGAGGACGGCGCAACATGAGAGACATGCGGGAATATTGGATAAAAGGAATAAGACACGCAGCCCCAAAGGGGCACAATTTTACCAAGGCCTTTGGTAATCATCAAAACCCGGAGGAAACCCCTACGGACTTCCTAGACAGGATTAGGAAGAATGTGCAGCAGTTTGCTGGGGTGGACCCTGAGACGGACGTGGGGCAACAACTCATACGGGTAGAGTTTGTATCAAAGGCCTGGCCGGACATACGAAAGAAGTTAGAGAAAATGGATGATTGGGATAGTAAATCTTTAAGTGAATTACTACGAGAGGCGCAAAAGGTGTTTGTGAGAAGGGACGATGAGAAGCAAAGGAAGGCGACAAAGATAATGATGCAAACGGTGCAACAAATGACAGCTGGAAGAAAGGAAAAGGGAGAGCCGTGGCAGAAACAGGAAAGGGGAGAGTCGTGGCAAGAGCAGAGGAAAAGAGAACCATGGCCGGAACAAAGGAAGAGTGGAGGAACGCGAGACCGCGACAGGGAAACGAAGAGGACACTCAGATGTTACTATTGTAATGAAGAGGGACATTTTAAACGGGAGTGCTCCCGCTACAAGCGGGAGGTGAGGTCGTACGCCCTGATGGAGGAAGATTAGGGAGGTCGGGGGTTCCTACCCTTGGGGCAAAAGGACTATCGACAGGAACCCCTGGTAAACTTGAAAGTAGGGCCCCAAGGATCGGAGATCACATTTATGGTGGACTCGGGAGCCGAAAGATCAAGTATAATCCAAATACCCCCCGGCACCCGAGCAGGAGGAAAAGTTATGGGGGTATCTGGAATTGGAGGACAGAAATTACAAGTCCCAGTGGTAGAGGACGTGGAAATTGGATATGAAAACAGAACTACTAAACGAGACCTCCTTCTACTGCCATCGGCGGGATTTAATTTGTTAGGAAGAGACTTGCAGGTCAAACTAGGGATCGGAACGGTACCAAGTAACGGGGAAATGGTGGTAAGGTTGTTCGCCCTCACCGAAGATGATGATCAACAAATAGACCCGGAAGTTTGGTACCGAGAGAGGAACAGAGGGGGTCTAAACATCAAACCTCTCCAAATCACCATGTTACCAGGAAGAGGCCCGGTAAGAAGGAAACAATACCCGATTGCTATGGAAGGACGGGAGGGGTTACAACCTGTGATAGAAAGATTAATCACAGATGGACTACTGGAGGAATGTATGTCCCCTTTCAATACTCCAATACTCCCTGTGAGGAAGCCGGACGGGACATATAGGCTGGTGCAAGACCTGCGGGGGTTGAATGAAGTAGTCCAGGCTAGATACCCGGTGGTACCTAATCCCTACACGTTAATGAGTAAAATTCCCCCCGAACATGAATGGTTCAGCGTAATAGATCTGAAGGATGCTTTTTGGAGTTGCCCCCTTGACGAAGAAAGTCGGAACCTTTTTGCCTTTGAATGGGAGAATCCCTTCACAGGACGAAAGCGACAGTTAAGATGGACGGTCTTGCCGCAGGGATTCACGGAGTCACCCAATTTGTTTGGACAAATACTGGAGCAGATCTTAGAAGGATTTCAGTGTAACGCGGAGAATCAATTGCTCCAATATGTCGATGATCTCTTACTCTCAGGACCAAGAGAAGAGGAGGTACGAGCAGACACCGTTGCCCTGTTGAACTTCCTGGGGAAACAGGGTCTACGCGTCTCCAGGACAAAACTCCAGTTTGTGGAGCGAGAAGTAAGATATCTGGGCCATCAAGTCAGTAAGGGGCACCGCCGTATCACGCCAGAACGAATATCAGGAATTACGGGTATGCCAATACCCAGGACGAAGAAGGAAGTCAGGCAATTCCTGGGACTAGTAGGGTATTGCCGGATATGGATTGAAAGTTACACCACTTTAGTAAAATTTTTGTACGACAAACTTGGACAAGAAGGACAAAAGGTGGACTGGTCAGATGAGGAGGAGCAGCGATTTAATATTATTAAAAATAAACTGATTCGAGCTCCGGTATTGGCTTTACCCACCCTGAAGGAACCGTTCCAGTTATATGTTAATAGCGCCGGCGGAATTGCCCAGGGTGTGCTCACTCAGCTATGGGCAGGGAAACGTCAGCCGGTTGCATTTTTGTCAAAAATGTTAGACCCTGTGTCACGTGGATGGCCGACCTGTATACAGGCAGTGGCAGCTACGGCAATGTTAGTAGAAGAGGCCCGAAAACTTACCTTTGGAGGAAGGATCACAGTATACTCCCCACATTCGGTTAGTGCCATACTGGCTCAGAAGGCTCACCGCTGGTTAACAGACTCTCGCATCCTAAAGTATGAGACGATTTTGATGACCGGGAACGATCTCAATTTTGCAAAAGATCTCAGTTGCAACCCAGCCCAGTTTCTGTACGGACGTCCTGCAGACGGGGAACAGGAGCATGATTGTGTGGAATTTGTGGACTTGCAGACCAAAAGCCGAGAGGACCTGCAAGAAGCCCCGCTGGGTGAGGGACAGGAACTGTATATCGACGGGTCCTCCCGGTGCATCAGTGGAGTACGATACAGTGGCTATGCTGTTATAGATGGTGCAACGAAACGGACGATTGAGTCTGGACGACTGCCCGGGAAGTGGTCAGCCCAATCCTGTGAGTTGTACGCCCTCCAGAGGGCCCTGAAGCTGTTGGAAGGGAAAGTGGGGACCATATATACTGACTCAAAGTATGCATACGGAGTCGTTCATACTTTCGGGAAAATCTGGAAAGAGCGAGGATTGATAACTTCCCGGGGAAAGGAATTAGCTCACGAACAAATGATCAGCCTAATGTTGGAAGCCCTGGCGTTACCTACGGAACTTGCAGTAGTCCATGTACCCGGTCACCAGAAGGGGTCGACACCGGAAGCGGTGGGAAACCGGCTGGCAGACGAGGAAGCCAAGCGGGCAGCGGTCGAAAAATCCGTCCAATTGTTAACGTTAATACCGTTGAGGGAGGGCCTCGCTAAACAACCCGTCTTCACCCAGGGGGAGATTGATAAAATGGATCAATTGGGTGCCCGGCTAGATACTAACGGGAAGTGCACGGTTCCTGATGGGAGACAAGTACTGAACAAACAGATCACCCGGGGTATTCTGCACCGATTACACCATCAGACCCACTGGGGGGTGCAAGCCATGTGTGACACAATCCTGAGAGACTATGTATGCAGGGGGATATACACATTAGCCCAACAAGAGGTAGTCGGATGCCCCACTTGCCGGCGTATTAATCAGAAAACCATGCGTTCTATGCCAGCTGGTGGTCAGCCCCTAGCGATTAGGCCATTTCAGAGGATCCAAGTTGACTTTACAGAATTACCCCCAGTACAGAGATGGAAATATCTGCTAGTAATAGTAGACCATTTCACTCACTGGGTAGAGGCTTTCCCAACTGCCAAAGACGATGCACCAACCGTGGCCCGACTGTTGTTAGAGAACATAATCCCGAGATATGGCATAATGGAATCTATCGACTCAGACTGCGGGACACATTTTATTTCTAAGCTACACCATTTGATCTGTAATGCCCTGGGCATCCAATGGAAATTCCACACACCCTGGCATCCTCAGAGTTCGGGTCGAGTTGAGAGAATGAATGGCACGCTCAAGACCCAATTGACTAAGTTGATGTTAGAAACTAAGTTACCCTGGCCAAAGTGCCTGCCCATTGCCCTAATGAGGATACGTACGGCACCTCGCCGAGATGTCGGGGTTTCCCCCTATGAAATGCTCTTCGGATTACCGTATTGGAGTAAGGTTGATGGATGTCCCACTCTACAAGGGGGGGATGTATTTATCCGAACCTATTTACTGGCCTTATCCCGTTCTTTTGCAGAACTCCGAAGGAAAGGTCTCCTGGCTCAGACTCCGCCGCTCGACTTCCTCCTGCATAAGGTGGAGCCCGGAGATTGGATACTTGTTAAGACCTGGAAGGCCGAAAAGCTCCAGCCGCGGTGGGAAGGACCGTTCCTGGTTCTGTTAACAACTGAGGCAGCTGTTCGAACGAAAGAAAAAGGGTGGGTCCACGCATCAAGGATAAAGGGGCCCGTTCCGCCTGAAGAAGAAAGCACCTGGACATGCGAACAAGGGGACAAGCCGTTGTCGGTAAAACTGAAAAGACAGCAATAATGAACTCTACTTGGACTGTATTGGTGGGGATATTGATCAGTTTACTCCTGTATGTGGGGGAGGGTGAGGGGAGATGTGACAAATGTCGAACTACAGTAAGACTTGGGATTCGAATCTATTCGGGATCATTTGTGTCCCATTCCTATGTGGACGATAGGTGTTACGATGTGAGTGCACGCCATGAATGTTGGGAGGATGGGAGACCCTATTATCAGGTATATAATAAAGGATACGGTGGCAAAATCCATGGATGCCCTATAAATGACCGCTGGGTGTGTATTAGCAAAACTGGGAGGCGGGACCTATCCTCCGTGTTGCTCAGGGAGCAGGTTGACAGAGTCAAGGAGACCAAGATACAGATCCCTGATCGGGGGTTGGGGAAAGAGCAAGACCGACAGGGAACGGTCGTGCTCCCTAAAGTGCCATCTGTATACGAAGAGGTAGAAGGACAGATTAAACTCCCTGATGTTACACAAAACCTGTTTATTGATCTCACCTCTAGAATAGCCACTGTTTTAAATGTTAGCAATTGCTGGGTCTGTGGGGGGCCGCATATGTCGGAACAATGGCCGTGGACTGGTCAAAGCTTAGACATAGGGGAATTGCTGCAAACCACTTGGACTCGTGACAACGACAGAAAAAGCCAGGGGTGGAGACTGACAAACAGCCCTGAGGGCCAGTTCTGTATTGAAGGCAAGGGGACCGTGAAGGTAGGGATTAGCCCCTGTCAGAATATATTGGATGCAACCACGCGAGTATGGTGGCCTGAGAATATTGCTTGGTACATTGCAAACCGAGATCATCAAAATTGCATTCGGTTACGTTCTGATTCCTCCTCTTACGAGCTCAGTGCTGACCCTTCCGATGGCATGAAAAGAGTGTGGAGCGGTGGTTGTCAGGGGAATCAATGCTGGAATAATCCTGTCCAGACTCTGCCACGGGGTCAACAATCCGAATACTGGAATTGCAGTGGTCCTGGTCCTTATGAGGGCGTCCCTGGGGTAAAGGAGTTGTGGGATGACGTTGTGAGGCAGGGAGGGCCTGCTCCAGATGGCCTATTTTGGATATGCGGTAATCAGGCATACTCCAAACTGCCCATGGGATGGGCTGGGGTATGCTTCCTGGGTCTAATACGACCTGCGTTCTTCCTATTACCCCGGGAGGAAGGCGATGATTTGGGAGTTAAACTCTTTGACTCCCTGCGTAGGTCGCCAAGGGATATCCAAGTCGGTGATTGGGGGGATGAGTGGCCACCGGCCCGGATTATTGAATACTATGGGCCGGCTACTTGGGCACAGGACGGATCATGGGGATATCGTACTCCTATCTATATGCTAAATCGAATTATCAGGCTCCAAGCAGTCGTAGAGGTCATTACTAACCGGACTGCCCTGGCCCTAGAGCTGTTGGCTCAGCAGCAGGATCAGATGAGGGCTGCTATATATCAAAACCGACTTGCCTTGGATTATCTGTTGGCCTCGGAGGGGGGTGTGTGCGGGAAATTTAACCTGACAAACTGCTGTCTAGAAATTGACGATAATGGTAAAGCGGTTTTGAAAATTTCCGATGAAATTCGGAGATTGGCCCATGTGCCAGTACAATCTTGGCGTCCTCTTAGTGGCATCGGATGGTGGGATGGTCTCCTAGGTGGTAGCTGGTGGCGCACGGCGTTGCTGGTGGTTGGGGGCGGCATGATTCTTCTTCTCGTATTACCCTGCCTAACTCCCTGTATTCAGTTTTTAATTCAGAAAAATATTTCCCGACTCCAGGCAGTGGTGGTTCCACAACATGGGACACGGGAACTTAAAGTGATGTTGCTGCGAAAGACCAAGGATTTCCCGGGCCCTTGAGGGAAGGGGGGGGGCTTATCTTGGTCAGGCAAATCTTAAAGAAAGAAAAGGGTGGAATTGTAAGAGGTAATTTCGGTTTAAACTTTAAGATGTGCCTGGACCACAGACTGATCTATAATAAAAGACAAAACCTTTGTTTCTTTTCTAAAAACCATTTTATATACTCAAAAGTAGAGTAGTTTAAATTGTGCAGAATGCTGACAATTTGTGAGCTATAGTAAAAGCATGCAGGCTCTTGATTAATGAAGTCATTCACACAGCAGAGAAGGATGAGTCCTTCGCTGATAAGACTCCAGGATGGGAGTACGACTTGAGACATCTGTTTCAAGATTAAAGCTTCTGACTGATAAGACTACAGGGTGAGAAAAACAACAAACTTTGGAGACTCTGGAGCCTTTTGTTGCAGACTTTGTGATAAAAATAATGATGTTTTTAAGAATGTGAACGTCATGGCTTGTTGGAGCCAAGGAGAGGAGGGACTTGTCCTATAAATAATGGAGACTTTGTAACCCTCACCGCGCCTTTTCTTTAAGGGTGCCCGACTCTGCAGACTTGACTTGTTAATAAAACTTTGTTTTCCTGAATTTGTCTAGAGCGATTATTGAGAAGCGATTTTCGTTTCTAACACTATCTACCTGCGACTCCACTTTCAAGGAACTATGAACCTGCACTCCAAGGTCTCTTTGTTCAGCAACACTCCCTAGGACCTTACCATTAAGTGTATAAGTCCTGCTAAGATTTGCTTTCCCAAAATGCAGCACCTCGCATTTATCTGAATTAAACTCCATCTGCCACTTCTCAGCCTATTGGCCCATCTGGTCCAAATCCTATTGTAATCTGAAGTAACCCTCTTCACTGTCCACTACACCTCCAATGTTGGTGTCATCTGCAAACTTACTAACTGTACCTCTTCTGCTCACATCCAAATCATTTATGTAAATGACAAAAAGTCGAGGGCCTAGCACCGATCCTTGTGGCACTCCACTGGTTACAGGCCTCCAGTCTGAAAAATAATCCTCCACCATCACACTGTGTCTTCTACCTTTGAACCAGTTGATCCAAATGGCTAGTTCTCCTTGTATTCCATGAGATCTAACCTTGCTAATCAGTCTCCCATGGGGAACCTTGTCGAACGCCTTACTGAAGTCCATATAGATCACATCTACTGCTCTGCCCTCATCAATCTTCAATAAAACTCAATCAACTTTGTGAGACATGATTTCCCACGCACCAAGCCATGTTGACTATCCCTAATCAGTCCTTGCCTTTCCAAATACATGTATATCCTGTCCCTCAGGATTCCCTCCAACAACTTGCCCACCACCGAGGTCAGGCTCACCAGTCTATAGTTCCCTGGCTTGTCTTTACCACCCTTGTTAAACATGCGGCACCACGTTTGCCAACCTCCAGTCTTCCGGCACCTCATCTGTGATTATCGATGATACAAATATCTCAGCAAGAGGCCCAGCAATCACTTGCCTAGCTTCCCACAGAGTGCTCGGGTACACCTGATCAGGTCCTGGGGATTTATCCACCTTTAACCGTTTCAAGACATCCAGCACTTCCTCCTCTGTAATATGGACATTTTGCAAGATGTCACCATCTATTTCCCTCCAGTCTATATCTTCCATATCCTTTCCTACAGTAAATACTGATGCAAAATATTCATTTAGTATCTCCCTCATTTTCTGTGGTTCCACACAAAGGCCGCCTTGCTGATCTTTGAGGGGCCCTATTCTCTCCCTAGTTACCCTTTTGTCCTTAATATATTTGTAAAGACCCTTTGGATTCTCCTTAATTGTATTTGCCTGGTCTTGTACTTGAGAGCATCGAATTGTGTCATTGGCTTTTAAGATTGTCAATATACTCAATTTGAACTTGATTGGAGTTTGTTATGTTTCGGGTATAATTTAAACAGATTGGCCGAATTCAAATTTGTTTTTGTCTCCGAGCAACGAACTAATCGAGTTGTTCAACCCAGTGTTACATTGTTACCTTTTTGAGAACACTTAGTGCTGTGTCCGGTAGTTCTGCTGCTTTTAACTCTCTTAAAGGTATACCCACATCTTCATAAGACTTACTTTGAAATATGATTTGGAGATGCCGGTGTTGGACTGGGGCGTAGAAAGTTAAAAATCACACAACACCAGGTTATAGTCCAACAGATTTAATTGGAAGCACACTAGCTTTCGGAGCGACGCTCCTTCATCAGGTGATAGTGGAGGGCTCGATCATAACACAGAACTTATAGCAAACATTTGCAGTGTGATGTAACTGAAATTATACATTGAAAAATTGATTGTCTGTTAAGCCTTTCATCTGTTAGAATACAGTGATAGTTCCATTTCTTTGAAAGAATAATATATTTTACACTGGGATTTGAGATAGTTGTGCTCAACCCAGCTTCAAAACTGGCCTCTGTCCTGGTGTGGGTATCTGGAAATTCAGCTGTTAATCGGACATTACACTTCCTTCATTTCAGTTTTGTGTTGCTGTTTCATTTTTTGTGATTGCCTACTTTAACTAATAGCAATAGAGCTCTCACTTTTCAAATACGACTGCTGACACAAAGTAACACTTCATCCATTATGCCTGATTTTCAATCCAGGGTACTTAGAAGTCTTGGATGTTGAATTCTGCTTGGAGCCTCTGTTTGTTTCAAATTCACTGCTGCCACCCCACTAAAAATCATCTTCATGAACCAAAATAACGCTGAAAGCTTTTCCCGATGCTAGGAAAACATGGTAGAATCTGGTTTTAACAGCTCATTTTTAATAAGACGGGCCTTACTGAGAAGTAATAAACTCGAAAAGAATCCTTTGAGTCATGTGCACATTTATGTAATTACCGGAGTTTCCCCAGTACAACTGATGCCTCTCGTGAGCTTATCTCCCTGCAGAAGTGCAGCTTTAACATTAATTAATCTACACTCCCAAGTATTTGTTGGTAACAAGGCCCAGAACATTTTCAAAATGGTTTTCCTGCATTGATACCTTTCTTCAAAGTCTTGTGCAGCTAGCCTTGCTTTAACCCTATAAGTGCTATTAGGAATCACTTGTTCCCTACATATTCACCAAGGTGATAGATCTGATTGTCACCTGTCCAAAACCTCTGTGTACACATCAAATTCTCTCCAGAAATGTAATTTTGTTGCTTGGCCTCAATTTTTAACTTGTCTTCTCGTTTGTTCATGACCACTAAAACCTCCCGATCACATGGTTTTCAGTCCCGGTGGTACTCCTGGTTTATACCAAATTTATTAACTGTGCTAAACTACCTTCCATCTCATTCCGCTCTCCCTTCCTATTATTAGAATGCCTTTTCAATGGTTCGTGATCTCTTTGAGCATCTTCATTCCTTGATCCACTATTTGAGCTTATGCTGCATTTTTTTTTCTTCTCTGTACTTCACACTTCCGATTCATGAATCCAACCTCCTGCCTTCATTCTCTACATTTATCCAGTTTTTACATTTTTCAGTGATCTTCCATACTCTATTTGTAATGGTCACATTTCTCCATTCACTAGCCTCTTCTGGCAAATATTTTTTTATTGCCCACCTTTGGCAATTGTCCTTTGGGATCAATTTCCTCATATTGACCAACAGAATTAGGTAGATTGGTTATACTAAAATTGGCCATTGTGTCCAGGGATATGTAGGCTAGGTAGATTAGCCATGGCAAATGTAGTGTATGGGTAGGTGATTGGTCTGATTGGAATGCTCTTTGGAGGGTCAGTGCAGATTTGACGGGCTGAGTGGCCTGCTTTCACACCGTAGGAATTCCAAATCAGGTAAACAGTCAATTGTGGCTTCACCACGTAAAACTCTCCCAACAGATTATTAGTTTACCATATTTATGTAACCAATGCACACCCAATTAACTTTTAATTAATACCCATCATTTGTTCCCACATTCTATGAGGTCTCAGGAATGCTTTCATACCTTATTTGAGTAAAACATTTCTAATATATTTTAAATAAAAGTTACCTTCATAGGACTGAAATCAAAATCCATTTGCAAAACCTTAATTAATCTACATTCTTTTGTAAAATCCAGTTTCCCAAATGATAATGAAATACACTGTCCACCATTATCACCCACACTCTGAACTCCTTGTTTTTTCCTTCATGGAGGAGAAGAGAGCATACAATCTAGAAGAGGAGTAAAGGCCTGAGAGAGGAGTAGGGAGGGTGGAGCCACCAATACCAGTCACTTTAGTCTCTGGAAATGCATAGATGTCAGCCTTGATTCTGAAGCACTCTGCAAGCATGAGTGTCCTGATGTCCTGGTATTCAGATTGTTTTGGTATATTGTTAGTGCTGATCCAACCTGTGTCTGAACCTTGCCTTCTTGAAGATGGGACTCTATATTCCTCTCACTTGTCTTGTGGCTGTGGTGAAGACAATTGGCGTCATCATAAGCAGTAATCCTTATGGTACACCCCTGGAAACAGACTGCCAATCATTCCTGAGTCTATAGCATTTTGAAAGATGACTTTCAATGCATGTTTTATCTATACAGCAATCTCTTTCAAAACTGTGAAGTCGATCATCACATCTAGGCAATTTATTTCCTTTAAGAATGAACAATTTCTTTCATACTTTTTTTTATTAATAATATCTTACAGATTTACAGAATCTAGTCCTTAGATTCTCTATTATTTCTGGGAAATGTCAAATGAGAATATAGATTTCATTACAAACCTTAATGAGCTATTTACAAGTATAGTTCTATAGGGATTCTCCACTCTCCTTCATAACAACACTGATAAACCCTGAAGATGACATAATGATGTTGAATCCTGACTCCAATGTCATATTTAGGCAATTTACCTGCCCACACACAAATCCAAACCTTCCTTCTCTTGCTTGGGACTATCCTCCCACCTACATGTAGATGAACCCAATTGAATAGAATGGAAGATTTAAGTTCAGAATGCTGCATTTTAATATCCTGACAATTATATATCAAGGGACTAGATGAAATTTTAAGATTTGGGTTAACCACAATTAATGTAGTTTCTTCAACATAAAGTTACCCTTAAACTAAAGAGTGAGTGAATAAGTCCTTTCCTACCAAATTATCAATGATCACAACCTCAAGTTAAAATTGGATTCATAATTGTTTAATCATCATCTTCTGTGCTGTTCCTGAAGGCAGTTTGAGCCCATTGCACTATGACCTCCAACAGAGGTAGTGTAAGGAGGCAGGACCTGAATCCAGCCCAGTCAAAATGGGAAATTGTTGACACCAACCTGATCCCACAGGCTGACCCACTAACCGATCCAACTGATCCTCCAAGAAATCTGAGTTGTGGCAACAACTGCCTTTCCATGGAACAAATACAGAAAATGCTGCAGAAACTCAGCATGTTTGGTAGCATCTGTGGCGATAGAAACAGAGTTAATGTTTTGAGTCCAGTATGACCTTTCTTCAGAACCTTTTACATCATGTTGTAACCAGAGCTGTGGATAATGATGGGACAAGGTCCAAATTCTTTGTATCTCATGGCTCACTGTGAGTCTCTCCAGGTCTTACTATTTTCATTGATGCGTTCTGGAAGAATTTACAAGTCGATACTCAACCTGGCCGATCACATTAATGCCACGCCTGCTTTGTTCATCAAGCCTTGGACTGGCCTACAAATGTAGAGTTGTTGGCTCAGAGACAAGGATACTGCATTTGCACCAGAAGTCTCTATTCAATTTTTAAGAAATATGTATAAATATAATCAGAGCTACTTAGCAGTTGATCAGCAAATTGTTACAGGTACAGGTTTGAATAAAATGAGTAGCAAATGTTACACAAAAAAAAATTCAACATTACTCTAAGTCAGTGCATATGTCTACTGAGCTTTACCACAGCATTGATTAGTGTTTGAGGTTATAAATTGGTACAATTGCTTTCAACAAAATTCCTTAATTTAAGTGACATGTTAATAGCTTTGAATAGCTAATACATTGAGTTCAAGTTAAAAAAGTGTGATTAACAACATTCAGAGCTAACACAATCTCATCCTCAGGAGTGATGTGGTTGAATCTGTCTCCTTCATTCATAGTCATTAGCTTTAAGAGTGTTGAGGCTATGAATCCCTTTGCAACAACCCCTGTTGTTCTTTCTTTCAAATTAGACCTATCTTGATCATGAATAATGGTATCAAGACTGGCTTCACTTCCACTTTTCTCCAAGTCAGACTTATTATAATAGGGTAACATTCTTCTCTCTGCCTGTAACAGGTATAGGTAGCCACAATTTAGCTTCAGACCTCTGACACTGTCCTTAAAATATCTTGTCCTAATAAAAAAAATCTCCAGAACCTGCAAATATGAGTTCTGGTGGAAGTAGAATTGAGCAGATAAAAGTCATTTTCTGATTAAAATATAGAGTCTAATAAAGAATGCTACTCATAACAAAGTCAGAAGTCAAACGAGGTTATAGTCATAGAGTCATCAAGTCATAAAAATAGACAGGGTGGAAATAGACCCTTCCAGCCAACTCATCCATGCTGACCAGATATCCTAAATTTATCTCGTCTCATTTGATAGCACTGGCCCAAATCCTTCTAAACCCTTCCTATTCATATACCCGACCAGATGCCTTTTAAATGTTTTAATTGTACCAGCCTCCACCACTTCCTCTGGCAGCTCATTCCATACATGCACCATCCTTTGCGTGAACAAGTTGCCCCTTAGATCCCTTTTAAATCTTCGCCCTCTCACTACTCTAGTTCCGGATTCCCCCAACCCAGGGAAAAGACCTTGTCTATCGACTTTAATCTCCAGCATCTGCAGTCCTCACTTTCGCTACCTTGTCTATTGACCCTATACATGCCCCTCATGATTTTATAAACCTCTATAAGGTCACCCCTCAGCCTCTGACACACCAGGGGAAACAACCCCAGCCTATGCAGCCTCTCCCTATAGCTCAAATCCTCCTACTTTGGCAACATCCTTCTAAATCTTTTCTGAACCCTTTCAAGTTTCACAACATCCTTCCAATAGGAAGAAGACCAGACTTGCATACAATATTCCAAAAGTGGCCTAACCAGTGTCCTGTATAGTCTGTATCATGACCTCCCAAATCCTATACTCAATGCTCTGTCCAATAAAGGAAAGCATACTAAACGCCTTCTTCACTATCCTATCCATCTGCAACCCCACATTCAAAGAATTATGAACCTGCACTCCAAGCTCTTTTTGTTCAGCAACACTCCCCAGGACCTTACCATTAAGTGTGTAGGTCTTGCTCTGATTTGCCTTTCCTAAATGCAACACCTCATATTTATCTAAATTAAACTCCATCTGCCTCTCCTTGGCCCATTGGCCCATCTGATCAAGATCCCGTTGTACTCTGAGGTAACCTTCTTCACTGTCCACTGCACCTCCAATTTTGGTGTCATCTGCAAACTTACTAACTCACATCCAAATCATTTATATAAATGACAAAAAGCATTGGACCCTAGTCCAACATGTTTATTTGAAATTGCAAGCTTTTGGAGCAACGCTCCTTCGTCAGGTGAAGACCAAAGACCAGCGCTCCAAAAGCTTGTGATTTCACATAAACTTGTTGAACTATAACCTGTTGTTGTATGACGTCTGACCTTGTCTAACCCAGTCCAACACTGGCACCTCCAAATCATGACTTCTGACAAAGGTAAAGAAAATTTCTATTTCTGAATGGACAATGTTCCCTCTTTTCGAGTCAATCATCGTCAACAGCCTGGACTGAGACATTGGCTTCCAGAGATGTTAGTTCTACTCTTATCTGATGTCACATGTTACTGCTTTAATGAAGGAACCTGCACAGTGACCTGTGAATATCTCTTTTGTTTTCTTCCCTGGATTTGAGACAATGAAAATGATCTTATGAATCCACTAATTAAATCCCTGTATTCACCTTCCACTTCCCAGCACTAGTCTAATATCTGAACTCTTTTGAATGGGTCTTCACAGGCAGTTCATAACATACACTCCTCGCAAATCTCAACGGTCATTTCATATCATTTTATGGAGTTACGATCATATGTCTATTGGCACATTGATTGAAAATGCGAAAATGTAGAGAAGGATCCATCCCAGATGGTGCAAGTCATTTAGACAGGTTGTCAACCAGCTTTCTGCATCAGTTTGACAAATCAGATAAGCAGCTCTGTCTGGGTGGAGTTTCCACATTCTCCCCATGTTTGTGTGGGTTTCCTCAAGAGCTGTTGTTTCCTTCCACAGTCAAAAGATGTGTAAGTTTCGTGGATTGGCCATGCTAACTTGCTCATTGTGTCTGGGGGCGTGCAGGCTTTAGTGGATTAGCCATTGGAAATGGCAGGTCACAGGGATAGGGTACTGGTGTGTGTCTGGGTGGCATATGTTTTGGAGAATTGGTGTGGATTCGATGGGCCAAATGGCCTACTTCCACACTGTAGGAATTCTATTCTATAAACTCATCCCTGCTAACCTTAATTGATAATCTTAATTAATGTAATCTTATCTAATCTTAATTAATCTTCAAATTGATAAATTCTTAATCTTGCAAGGAATTAAGGGGTATGGGGAGAGTGCGGGTAAGTGGCTTTGAAATGCCCATCAGCCATGATTGAATGGCAGAGTGGACTCAATGGGCCGAATGGCCTTACTTTCACTCCTATTCTTATGGTCTAATCTGGCAAGTGGAATTTCCAGTTTTGCTTTTGATAGTTTACACTTTTTGGATTTTTGAAATAACACTAACATGCAACTGCATTGTCTAGAAATGCAATGTTTTAAGGTCCTTTTATATCTGGGAATAACTCCCTTGTAAGTGAAACCAATAATTCTATCTCATTGAGAAATCCCAGGGCATACCAGACCATGTCCAAACATATGGATTGATATATTGCCTGTCCACAAATTGACCATGACAATTAGATATGGAATTTGCAGACAGTACACAACATTTGTTTTAAAATAAATGTTTCTTGGCAATTTCAATATTTAAACCAAGATCAGTTTTACTGGAACCCATATTGATGTCAGTGTTCATGTTAGCTGATAAAGTATATTGTTCAATCTAAAAGTGGTTTGACACAATCATCTTCTATTTCTATGACGACAGTAATTGTTCAGTTATAAATATTTCAGGAAATTCAGAGCTCGTAAGCAGAACTTTCATTGAGTGTGGTAGAAATTTAGTTGTGAACTTTTATGCCAGGTGTTGAAGGAAGTGAAAGGTTGTAGATGTGGTAGATACTGGTGAAGTGTTTGGCTTTCTGTCATCATATGCATTTATTGGTATGGTTGAAGAATCTGGCAGGAAGGTATCTTTTCCACCCTCTACCCACCAGTTAATAATCTGCTAGTGCATTATCCTCTGTATGTTTGGTGCACAGAATATGGATAAAACATATTTCTTAAAAACTGAATTACTTTAACTTGATTTTTCTTTGCCTGACATAAACATACTTGTTAAGGTTGGTAAAACACTGATATGGAGAGCTGAAAGTAGCTCAGTAGTAGTTGGGCGCTTCAGGATTTATGTAAGATCCTTTCTAATGGTATTTCATGGTTAGTGAAACCTTACAATATTTCTAAGTCTAAAAGGAGTTGCTCAATTCATAATATTCAGTGATCTTCTAGATCGCCGCCAAAACCACCGTGAAGACTACCCGGCACGTTACTTCCACGCCCGTAGTTGCCGCTGCCTCAGCCACTTCCACCCCCACCGATGTCACTCACCGGAACATCGCCGACAGATACACAGCCACTGCTGAAGACATTGCAAAAGTCACATGAAACGTTATTTTCACCCCCGTGGATGCCACCGAGTACACTCCTTCCGCCTCTCTGACCCCCACAATTTGCGTCACTTCCTTTGGTGACATCGCCCACGATACCATGACCACACTCCCTCCAGAGATAGTCTCCGCCCCAACTCCCAGCTTCAGCTCACACCAGATCCTAGCTCCCAGCCTTGCCATGTTTTTACTATTCCCCCAGACCATCTCCTCACTGAGGATGAATGATCAGTCCTCAGTAAAGGCTTCGCCTTCATCCCACTACGCTCCCAGATCAACGAATTTAACACGCATTGCGACATTGAATATTTCTTCTGCCGCCTCCGCCTCTCTGTTTACTTTCTCCACCAGGACTCCCAGCCATCCTCCAAGGTCCCCTCCTTCCATCTCCAACACACTCCATCCAGTTGGACACCCTGTGCTAGTTTGTTACCTATCCTCAATCTCTCCATCTCCAACTGCTGCCACAGCATCGACCACCTCAACCTGTCGAACCCCCTCACCCACTCCAACCTCTCACCCTTGCAACGCACAGCTCCAACCACAACTTCACCACCAAACCAGCAGACAAGAGGGTGCGCTGTGGTAGTTTGGTGCACTGACCTGTACATTGCCAAAGCCAGGCAGCAACTCCTGGACACCTCCTCCTACTGCCCCCTCAACCACAACCTCACCTCCCATTACCAAACCATCATCTCCCAGACTATCCACAACCTGATAACCTCAGGGGATCTCCCATCCACAGACTCCAATCTCATAGTCCTGGAAACCTGCAGCACCCAGTTTTACTTCCTACCCAAAATCCGCAAACCTGACTGCCTTGGTCGACCCACCGTCTTGGCCTGATCCTATCCCATCGAAAGCATCTCCTCATTTCTCAGCTCCTTCCTGTCCCCCTAGGTCCAGGATCTCTCCACATACATTCAGGACACCACCCATGCCCTCCACCTCCTCCATGACTTTCAGTTCCGCAGTCCTCAATGCCTCATCTTCACCGTGGATATCTGGTCCCTGTACACATTCATCCGCCAGGGTGAACATCCCAACCCTTCCATTTCTTCCTCTCAGCCAACACAACCAGTACCCTTCCACCAACACACTCATTCAATTGGCTGAACTGGTCCTCACACTCAAAAACTTCTCCTTTGAATCCTGCCACTTCCGTCAGACCAAAGGGGTAAGAATGGGTACCCGCATGGGCCCCAACTATGCCTGCCTCTTCCTTGGGTATGTGGAACAGTCCATCTTCCGCAGCTACACTGCACCATTCTCCACCTTTTCCTCTGCTACATCGATGACTGTATTGGTGCCACCTCATCCTCCCACAAGGAAGTTTAACAGTTCATCAACTTCACAAACAACTTGCACCCTGACCTCAAGTTCACCTGGACAATCTCGGACACCTGCCTCCCCTTCGTGGATCTCTCCACCTCCATTTCCAGCGATCAACTCAACACAGACATCTACTTCAAACCCACTGACACCCACAACTACCTGGTCTATACCTCCTCCCACTCTCACTCCTGTAAAACCATTATCTCTTACTCCCAATTCCTTTGCTTCCACTGCATCTGCTCCGAGGCGGACCAATCCCACTCCAGAACATCCCAGACCGCAATTTTCCCTCCCACATGGTCAACAATGGCCTCCAGCTCATCTCCTCCACTTGCCGCACCTCCGCCCTTCAATCCCACCTCTCCAACTGCAACAAGGACGAAATCCCCCCAGTCCTCACCTTCCGCCCCACCAACATCTGAACACAACGCATCATCCTCCACCATATCTGCCACCTACAGTCAGACTCCACCACCAGAGATATATATCCCTCCCCATCCCTTTCAGCATTCCCTCTGTGACTCCCTCGTTAGGTCCACACCCCTCTCCAACTCACCCTCTACTCCTGGCACTTTCCCTTGCCACTGCAAGAGGTGTAAAACCTGCGCCCACACCTTCTCCTCACCACCATCCAAAGCTCCAGAGGATCCTTCCACATTCAGCAGAGGTTTTTCTGTACCTCCAAACACCTCATCTACTGTATCATTTGCTCTCGACGTGGTCTCCTCTACATTGGGGAGGCAGGATGCCAACTCACAAAACGTTTCAAGGAACATCTCTGGGACACACTCTTAACAATCTCACCACCCTGTGCCTGATCACTTCAGCTCCCCCTTCCACTCTGCCAAGGACATGCAAGTCCTGGGCCTCCTCTACCACTAAACCTAGCCACCCAAAAATTGGAGCATGAACACCTCATCGCCCACCTTGAGACCTTCAAACCACGCGGTCAATTTCACCAGTTTCATCATCTCCCCTCCACCACCTTATTTCAGATCCAACCCTCCAACTTGGCACCACCCTCTTGAACTGTTCTACCTGTCCATCTTCCTTCCCACCTGTCTGCTCCACCCTCCTCTCTGACCTATCACCATCACCCCCCACCTTCATCTACCTACTGCATTCCCAGCTACCTCCCCCTCAGCACCTTCCCTCCCATTTATCTCTCAGACCCCTTGTCCCCTCTCCTACATTCCTGATGAAGGGACTATTCTCAAAATGTCAACTCTCCTGCTCCTCGGATGCTACCTGACTGGCTGTGCTTTCTCAGTGCCATACTTTTTGACTATTCAGTGTCCAGACTAGCATAGGATCTCAATAACACTTTGGAAAATTAAACAGATTATACAATTCTTGACCCTATACAAGAAGCCGGTCCAGTGTTCTCGAAGCCACTTTCTTACACACGTGTTAAAAGCACCAAAGCTCAATCATGGAGTTCTTCAATTACTTATAAATGTGCTGTTACATTATCAATAGCACTAAGTTCTTTAAAATATACAAGTGAAAATTCTCTGTAACCATGGCAATAGAATCCAGTAGCGGAGAACCATCTACACTGAAATTATAAAAACACAATGGTGGGTCACTGTAGATTAAATTGTATTGCAAAGTGCATTTTACTACAACCAGATGTATTGTATTGTCAATTTTCAAGAGCAATTGTAAAAGTAATATTTGTCCCTGAAAGACAGACATAAATATAAATTATAATTGACAATCAGATAATGGCAGACTTTCTATTCATTTTTACTATCGAGGATAAGTACCGGAGATACAAAAAAATATTGTACATCAAGGGGAGGAACATATTAGGTCTGAAACCAATTAAAAATTGATAGTAAGGAAATGATAAGAGTAGAGATAGATGAATATCCAGTGTCTGATGGTTTTCACTCTAGGGGAATTAAGTGAAGTTAGTAAGGAAATTGCAAATGCATTGGCCATGATCTTCCAAATATGCTTGGATTAGAAAATTGACAGTGTTACAGTCCTATTTAGGAAAGATAAGAAAGAGACATTAGAATATCAAAGGCTTATTAGTTTAACAGCTGACGTGCACATATTATTAGAGTATGTTATTGGGGAGAGAATGACTAAGCACTTAAGCAATAATGAACTAAATAAAAGAGCCAGAATAGAGTCTTTTAAGGGCACGATCATTTAAAGCGATTGTGTTTGAGTTAATAATAGATCTGGTAGATAGAGGGGTCAGTGGGGGAGGGGGGGATGGTTGTGGATTTTACTTTGATGGGCTACAAAGAGACAGGAGGAGTCATGGTGTAGATTCACCAAATTATAGCAGATTTTAAAGCTTAAATCATGAGAACAGATTGCAAAATCTTAATTCATGATTTAGAAGATGACAGTGCCCTAATACAGACATTTTTAAATGATAAGGGATTCAGTGGAAATTCCTTTCTCTGATGGGAAATGCAGAACAACAAAAATGATATTAAATCTAGAGCTAGGCATTCAGTGTCTTTTTTAATTGTTCATGGGACGTGATCATCACTGATAGGCCAATCTTTATTTCATGTCCCTAACTACCTTGGAGAGGGTGATAGTGAGTAACCTTAAACCACTGCTGTGCTTAGGGTGTAGGAACAGTCACAGTGCTGTTAGACAAGGAGTGCCAGGGGTTTGACCCAGCAATAAAGAAGGAACCATGATGAAGCTCCTTGTCCAGGATAGTGTGTGCCTCAAAGGAGAACCTGCAGGTATGATGATGTTCCCATAAAACTGCTGCCCTTGTCCTTCTAGGTCATAGAGGTGGAGGACATGGAAGATGCTGGCAAAGAAATGAAGTCAGTAAATACTTTTTCCTACAAAGAGTAATGGAAGGCTGAAACATTCTCCACAAAGGAAACTCTGGGTACCATTAAAATTTGTCAGATTGAGATCATAGCTTTGTTTTTAATATCGGCATCAATAAATATGGACTGAAAGAAGGTAAGTGAAGTGAAGCTACAGAGTGGCCACGATCTAATTAAATTGTAAATGGGCTAAATGCTGTTCTCTCATCCCACATTTCCAGACATACCCACAATCTGTCCTCATAATTTAATGCTTACAGCCTTGGTATAATTTAATGAATATGCACTCTAACCTTCTGGCCTTTTAAAAATCCATCGTAGTAACAATAGAAAATCCTCGAGATGTAATTGGACAAGGTAATCCTGAGGAAAGTATCAGTTTATGAAACAGAAAGAAACATTCCAAATGCAGCCAAGCCATTTGAGGAAATTGCTACTTGTGCAAATGATGTCACCTCCAAGGGGGTTCATGGGGTGAATGAGAATGACATTCACTGGGCTGAGGGAGAGATGGTGAAGTATAATGCTTCCCCACTACACATAAAGAATTGGCTCTACTGAATGTGCAGAGGGCACTCAAACCACAATATGTTTTCCAAGCTTTCATGGCAGCCTCCAACTATTGGCCCCACTTCTCATTTCCTCAATTCACCTCAATATTTCAAGATGTGTTCCTAACTTGTTGGCAACCAAAGACTCTCACAATTTGAGCACGTTTTCTCACCAACTTTCTACATGATTATTAAAACTACTTCAATGTTCTTTTTCTATAATTTCACAACAAGTGTAGTGTTGCCTCTTAATGCACCAAACATATTTTTCTTCTCTGTTCAGAGCAGAGGGCTGTACATTAGCATCAGCAATGAGGTTTTCTCAGAATGGTCAAGCTGCAATACTTCACACATCAGAAGGTTTTGCCATTCCCAATGTCTGTATGGAGGCCAGCGAGGAATTGTAATAGCTTTATGCTAGCCTGGCAGGGTAAGTATTCAATTCAAATTTTCTTCTTTGTAGCACCTAACACTTAGTGAATAATGCAGAAAGAAAGAGAAGTCTTTTGCTTTCAAAGACAGTTGAAGATAGAGCAATCAAAACTGTAATGTCGATATTAGTGGATAGTTGTTAGACAAGGATATCAAGGATTTCTGAACCAAACTTTGTAAATAAAGTTAAGATAATCCATTTTGATCTAGCTGAATGGAGACAGATTCAAGGGGCTAAAGGACTGATCTACTCAGTTTTCTGTGTTACTAGAAGTCCATGTTCCATATCAGCACTTTAACTGCAAGGAATCAAGAAGACTAGTCTACCACATTCTTAAAACTTTCAAAACAACTTTAGTTGGACAGACTTCAAAAGACTTTAACGTCAAATAGGAAACTCTAACTAACCACAAATACCAAGACCACTGCCTCAGGTTGCATAATAAATTCAACTAATTTCATTCATTGATTACATTTCATTTTATTGTGGATTTCATATCATCAATATTTGGGGATCACAACTCAATTGTGTTTCTGTGAAGAGTGAAATAGGATGTAAAACTGAGAGCTGTACTGAGTGGAATAGCACATCAGCTTACCACTGTGTGAGTTGCAACTGCATAAAGTATTTTACATAGTGGCCAACCATTACAGCTTGGTGTGGTCAGACAACTCTTCTGGCCTCTGTGTCTAAGTCAGCAGCTAACTTGGAGCTGGCTTGGATAATGAGAATTTGATGACTTGAAAGAGCATACGTGTTTGTTTTAATTTTGGGATATACATGTAGATCTGGTAGTGAAAGCAAAGGTGTTTTTAATCTTAATTTTGTCATGAGCATTGGCAATGCAACAAATCTCATTGGCATATTGACAATTTAGCTGCAAAGTTGATTTTAAAACAATTTCGTTTAGTAATCCTTGGAGCACCAACTTATTCTACTGTGTATCAGCCAACATCTCTTATGCCTCGTTTTCCATCTTCTCTTTTCTACATCTTCCTCTTCCTTTTCTTCCTCTGTATGCAAGTATGTGTTTTTATTTTTAAAACTAGGCTCTTGCAGCATAGAAGGCAGCATTCAACCTTTAGTGTTTATGGTGACCCTTTAAAGAGTTACCCAATTTGGTCCCAAAGACCTGCTTATTCTCTTCAACTTGGCATCTTGCAAAAGCAAAATAGCACAAAAGGTGGAAATAACTTTTTGAGACTTGCATGGGACTGTCAAGTGGGACCTCACTTGGTTAACACTGTTTTACAGTGACACTTCTTTACTATGTCACTCATGAACGGAAATCACCTTCACACTTCTTAGGAGTCTTTAACATAAGAATAGAAGAAATAGGAGTAGGAGTAGGCCATTCAGCCATTCATGCGTACCTCAACATTCAATTAAATCATGGTTGATCAGCCCCGGGCCTCAACTCCTCATTTGAGCCAGCTCAATGTAGCTGTCAACTACCTGATATTTCAAAAATATATCTCCCTCCTCCTCCAATACTTTCAACGATCTAGCCTCCACACCCCTCTGGGATAGAGCATTCCATATATTCACTACTTTCCGGGAGAAGAGATTCCTTTGCATCTCAGATTGAAATGAGTGTCTCCTTATTCTGTAACTCTGCCCCCGACTGTGAGATTCTCACACTAATAAAACATCTTCTCAACATCTACCCAGTCAAGTCACCTCAGAATCTTGCATCACTATCATCCCTCATCTTCTGAGCTGTAATGAATAAAAGCCTAACCTGCTGAAAACTTCTTTATCATTTATCTGTCATATGAACCTGATTTGAGAGAAACCTAAAATCTGAATTCACACATGTTTTCAATGAAGTTATAGAATAAAATATCTGTGAATTGTTGGTGCAATAACTGTTAGTAGAATTTCAAATTGAGAATGGAAAAATGATTGTGAATAATTCAGATTAATATTATCCACATTATTTTACTCATCAATACTAAGTGCGACACAGAGTAAAAGTGCAGGCCTTATGAGCACTCACATTAGTGAGATTTACTGATTAGAAAATATTTGGGGTGTGAATGGACTCAGATATTAGTTTTACAACCTAGATGTGGCAATCGCTTCCCGAGAGATTCAAGCTTCAACAACGGCTGAAGAAGTTCTTCATTAGCATTATATGTGTGTAAATTCATACAGCATCCTCAAGCACCTGCTTCCCTACCACAATCTAATTTTGTGTTTTTAGATGGATGACTGGAGTCACTATTTTGCTACAATATACCAAAGCCATTATTCTCAGTTATGTATCATCAGCTCTCCAAAATTTCTGATAGTCCTGAATATATTGTGTTAGAATCTGTAGTGATGCTTGAATTGCCTTAAAAAAAGACAGTTGCTATGGTAACTGTTGTTTCCTAGCATTTTTGTAGTGTGCTTTGAGTTCATTGGCTGAGCTAGGTGCATTACCACACTTAATGTTGAACCTCATTTATTTGTCAGCCTTATGTACATTATCATTAGTGACCCTGAGTAGATATGAAAGAAATGTATCACACTATACAGCTGCATTGTTAACTCCCTCAGCTCTGCAGTAACAAAAACAAAGCTGTGGCAAGTCTCTAATTCCTTAATTGCACAGTGAATGTGGCTTATGCAATTTTTAATTATTTTTAAGAAGCCAATGATAAAATATACATTTCAACTTTAGAAAACTCTTCCAAGTAGTACCAAAAAATTTCATAATTCAATAAATTGACCACTAACTAACTTTTATTTTCTTAATGCCTTTATTGAATATGTAATGCTGGGTTGTTTGTTTTATTTTTCGTAAATTGAGAAATGAGGGCTGTGCTAATAATGAGGGAAAAATATACCCCTAAGCAGTGCAAAACCCGGATGATATTAAACATCAACTACTCACAGAACATAAGAGAACTGATCCAATATTCTGATGCATTCTAATACTGATCACTCTTGCAGGTTAGGAAATACAGAAATCTTTTATCATTATCAAGTTTTTCTTTGAGACAAGTAATCACATCCAAATTTTATTGTCATTTCCCTCAATTTTCTGCACCTGATCACTCCTTACATTTCTTTACTTCACCCCAAGAAGGATGCAATGAAGCTTTCCAGCTCTAAATTTCCCATGTTTACATTCGTTCATTTTTCTGAAGACAGTGTAACTTTGTATATTCATTTAAGTGAATCCCTGGTTTACTCAGCCAATCTCACTGCTATAGAAAGAGCTATTAAATGCTTTCAACAAGAACAGCATTTGAAATGTAACTTCCCTTTATGAGCTTTTAACCCAGTTTGTGATGTGGTGAGTTGTGAATGTGTACGATGCCTTAGAAATCAGACCCAGATGACTTTAACTCCCCGGCTTTATCAAAATGCCATTAGTCCACTTCCTGCCTGAAATAGGCAGGAAGGAAGTGGCTGTTGGCTCTGCCAAATTCACTCAGGAAGTTGATGAAAGGGTTTTGAATAAGTGTTTGGGAGGGGTTGTGGTGAGACAAGGTGAGAAAATGCTTGGCAGGAGAGATGTAATCTCGAGTGAAGATGTACAAAGTATCAATTATGGACCTATTACGTGACACACTTTTCAATCACTTCATGGTCTATCATAATGAAGTTTTTTCATCAAATTGTAGAATTTCTGTAGATGAATATGAATGCTGTATTGCAAGTACAGACGATGTACATATCAAAGTTTATGTTGACTTAATTATTCTGATGAAGGGCTTTTGCCTGAAATGTTGATTTTCCTGCTCCTCGGAAGCTGCCTGATCTGCTGTGCTTTTCCAGCACCACTCTAATCTAAACTCTGATTTCCAGCATCTGCAGTCTGCACTTTTGCTTAATTATTCTGTTACTCGTGCACAAAGAGGGAGTTAATGTTAAACTGAGGTGCCAGTATAGATGAAGCTGGACTGAGGGCATGATGGAAATGATCTGCCAACCAACCATTGGTTATACGTTGGCAAACAAAAGCTGCCTTCCCTTCATTGGTGCTCCCTTTTCACTAGAGATCAAACTGGGGCTGCTCTCAGTTAAATGGAGTAAATAATTATTTGACTAGATTTGGAACAAGACTATTTGTTTATGGGATCACGTTGAAGGTTCAATAATTTACCAAAACTTTGAAGACCAAAAGCTGCTCTTCGAAAAGTTGGGAAGAAAAAAATTAAAGTTTAAAGTGTTGGTTCATCAAACAAACAGCATCTTTTTAAAAGTATCTTAAAGTGACTGCCCAATTTCTTGCAAATCCTGAATGGTGTCACAATTTTAGGACTTTTATACACACTCTATTAAAATTTCTAGACCTATACCACCATTCCAGAATTCCTGAAAGATTATTTGGGAAAATCTCAAGTGTCAAGAATGCTTCAGGTGAGAAATTCTTTTGAACCATCCTTTCATTTGTACAACTAATTCTTTGGGGAATCAAGCCATGTTGTGTTTTGATTCTGAAGAGAAAATGAGGTCTGCAGATGCTGGAGATCAGAGATGGAAATGTGTTGCTGGAAAAGCGCAGCAGGTCAGGCAGCATCTAGGGAACAGGAGAATCGACGTTTCGGGCATTAGCCCTTCTTCAGGAATGAGGAAAGTTTGTCCAGCAGGCTAAGATAAAAGATAGGGAGGAGGGACTAACCAACCCAACCACCCTGTAGCTCAACATTTCAATTCCCCCTCCCACTCCACCAAGGATATGCAGGTCTTTGGACTCCTCCATCGTCAGACCACAGCGAAACGACGGTTGGAGGAAGAACGCCTCATCTTCCGGCTAGGAACCCTCCAACCACAAGGGATGAACTCGGATTTCACCAGTTTCCT
This sequence comes from Chiloscyllium plagiosum, assembly GCF_037043375.1. NCBI lineage: Eukaryota > Metazoa > Chordata > Chondrichthyes > Orectolobiformes > Hemiscylliidae > Chiloscyllium > Chiloscyllium plagiosum. The sequence goes on from NW_028270146.1 coordinate 82,594,766, forward strand.
CATTTCCCCTCCCCCCAGCCTGTCTCAGTCAAATCCATCAAATTCAGCACCGCCTCCCTAACCTGCAATCCTCTTCCCGACCTCTCCGCCCCCACCCCAATCTGTCCTATCACCCTCACCTTGACCTTTTTCCACCTATCCCTCCCCTCCCCTATCAGCATTCCGTAAAGACCACTCCCTCCGTGACTCCCTCGTCAGATCCACACCCCCCACCAACCCAACCTCCACTCCCGGCACCTTCCCCTGCAACCGCAGGAGGTGCAAGACTTGCGCCCACACCTCCCCTCTCACCTCCCTCCAAGGCCCCAAAGGAAACTTCCATATCCGCCACAGATTCACCTGTACCTCCACACATATCATCTATTGCATCCTCTGTACCCGATGTGGCCTCCTCTATATTGGGGAGACAGGCCGCCTACTTGCGGAGCGTTTCAGAGAACACCTCTGGGACACCCGGACCAACCAACCCAACCACCCTGAGGCTCAACATTTCAATTCCCCCTCCCACTCCACCAAGGATATGCAGGTCTTTGGACTCCTCCATCGTCAGACCACAGCGAAACGACGGTTGGAGGAAGAACGCCTCATCTTCCGGCTAGGAACCCTCCAACCACAAGGGATGAACTCGGATTTCACCAGTTTCCTCATTTCCCCTCCCCCCAGCCTGTCTCAGTCAAATCCATCAAATTCAGCACCGCCTCCCTAACCTGCAATGTTCTTCCCGACCTCTCCGCCCCCACCCCAATCTGTCCTATCACCCTCACCTTGACCTTTTTCCACCTATCACATTTCCGACGCCCCTCCCCCAAGTCCCTCCTCCCTATCTTTTATCTTAGCCTGCTGGACAAACTTTCCTCATTCCTGAAGAAGGGCTAATGCCCGAAACGTCGATTCTCCTGTTCCCTAGATGCTGCTTGACCTGCTGCGCTTTTCCAGCAACACATTTCCATCTGTGTTTTGATTCTCTCAAGAGGGCTGGCTGATAAATTTTGAGGCAAAAATTTTTAATATGTTCCTCCCTATCACTTGGTCTCCCCCTCAAATCAAATGGACTTCTGAGAGACATATTTAAACTTTTATTTGTGAAACATTTATGAGTTTCAGAACATCTGATGACTCTATAGTTCCCAATTCTTGTTAAAATGTTCATTTGAACTGGATCAGCTTGTTCACCTTCACTAGCTATGAGAGAAAGAGAAAGAAAGATGAGCTTTTGGATTAGCTATTGTGTGTCTTCCTGACTGGAGTTATGGAGCAGTAATGAAGTACTTCACAAAACGTGCTATTCATTCCTCCTAGTTCTTAGTTGATGATGGATTTAGAGATGATGTAAAATGAATTTCAGAAGGATATTTTGTCTCAGATGACAAGAGCTGTGATGCTTCTACAGAACTCCTCAACTCAATAACATGCGATGTTAGAATCTTTCAGAATTTCTTTTAGAACTGTAATATAATTTGTATTGCATCATATCAAAATATCTGATCGGGTCCACAGTGAATTATGATTTATTGTAGTGTTACAGATTAAATATACCTATTATAATGTGAAAACAATGTATCTGAAAAATAAGGAACAACATTTCAGAATCAAAGAACATAAATATCAAAAAAAGATTCAAGATTGAAATAAAATCAAAATCTAACACAGGAAATCCCATAGTATAAAGAAAGCTAATTGTTGCTGTCATTAAAGAAAACAGTGCATTTCACAGTTATAATGAAGAAGTACTCTACAAATGTATGTTTATTAAATGAAAAGTAAGGATATTTGACCATTTCTTTAGTTAACAGAAAAAAACAAATTGAAGAAGCAATCATACTTTTACCATCTGTTTGCATTTCTAAATCAACTGAACTTTTGAACTTAGTAAAACAGAGCGGGGGTTTGAAGCACTTGGATTTTGTATTGTGTTTTTCTGGTAAGCTCCATGATGTTAGTGACAGGATGAATACGGGTTTGTTGAAGGATCCAGAGTTTAATGTCAGTACACAGTAATTTATGTACAGTACATATTGAGAAAATTAACAACAGCCTAAATACCAACAAAACAGCCACGCAATAGGATAGATCTCATTGACCCCAGAGCAGACTCACAGCTGACAGGATAATCTCCACAAAGAACAAGCTTTCAAAGTGCTCTTAGCTATCTGTCAATCATAGGAACATCAAAGATACACAATCATGTAAAAATTATAAACAAAGACTTAAAAGGACAGTCTGGAGGTGTGGTACTTAAGATGTCATTTCACATCTCTGTGGTTGCAGATTAAATTTCCAAGGTCAGTCAGCAACAAAATCTTATAATCACACATGATAGAACGGCCCTATTGTGGAACAATGGTAATGTCTCTACCCCTGGACTGGGAGCTCTGGATTCAAGTCCAACCCAGAGGTGTGTAATAACATCCCTGAACAGGTTGATCAGAAAACATAAAAGTCACCAATCTACAGCCATGTGATCAATAGCACTTCATCAAAGTGCAGAACCTTCTCCAAAGAAAATTGTCATGTAGAATGTCACCTATGCTGTCCACCTCTTTCAGCCCTGACCTCAGTACTGTACAAATAATTAAAATGCCTGCGCAATCTGCTTAAATGAAAATCTTCTTTCATTAAGATCCTTGGAAGAAACAAAGTAAACCGAAAAAATTCCAACAGCAGGATAATTCAATTAGTACTCGACAGGCTTTCTGAAGTGAAATAACCTCAGAACAGTTCTGATATCCCGTCCTACCTTTATCAAAATGGGGAAATAAAAACTGGAGGAATGAAAGTTGTTTGTGGCTGGCTGGCTGCCAAATTTCCAAAGCTTTGATCCAACTTGCTTGATGATCCCATACAATATATAATCACATATTATGTCACATCTGCTACATTGTTTCAGTGTACGTTAATGTGGTTGTCACAATAAATCATAAAAATTAAACTTCTTAAAAGCAGAGATTAATACACTTACAAGATGATCAATTAGCAAATGGCAAATTCATTTGTTTAAATTTTATTGTTATCTCCAGCATTTCTTTTGATTCCTTGTGCCTTGCAGTCATTACATCTGCAGACAGAGCAACCTGGCCACCTATACCAATTGCTTTCTGATCAGTTACTGAGTAATCTAATTTCTACAAGGCATAGAGAAAGCCTTTTTAATGGAGTAGATTATACAAGCAAGTCCAAATTCTATGATCTGTATAATATGGCATTACCCTGAGGTCATGCTGGATAGCAGCCTAGTGCAATATTCAAAAGTTTAGAACTAAATTATGATCATGCTAAGGTCACTGAGATGGCAACTGTTTCGATATGGAGGGAATTGTCTAATCTATTTATGAATTTTATCACACGTACTCAATTTGTGACTACTTACTGGACCCCAATCAGTTCCGGCAATGTACCACACAACCTAAGGTTACAATTAGCATGTAATGAAATGAAGAGTGATTAAATAGAATGGTGTGTCTGTATTTTCATTGTTTTCTTGTTAGTTGTGATTTGTTTGTAACAAATGGAGTAGAGTGCATTTACCTTTCTCTGAAGTCGCTGGACCATGGCTAGCCAATAATAATCCTGTATGAGTTGTTATGGATCAGGCCAGACCCCCTCAACACATTTCAAGAAAGTAGCCTGGGCCCTAACTTTGCCAGTTGTTTTGAGCAGGTAAGTAGTAGATTTTCCAGGAGTGATGCAGCTGGCCCAACCGTTTAGTTTTAATCAAAACAGAATTTATTTGCAAGATTACCAAGTAAAATACAAACAGAAGAGAATAGAATACAGAATAACTTAACCCATCCAAAAATCCAACAGACTATCCCAACTTAATGACGCTGTTCCAAATTTCTGCACCTATTCCCATAAACAACCCTTGGCAGATAAATTAACCACAGATCCTACAGGAGGCAGAGGGATTCAGCATGGGAGATCTTCTTCCATGTAGCTGTTTCTTGGATCAGTAGTCTCAAAACTGACTAGCAAATCAAATCAATTCAGAGAAAAGCTGAGCTGGGAGGACTGGCCACTCCCTTTTCGTTGTATAAGTGTTTTGTTTTAAACTTAAAAGCTTTCTCAGGTAGATCAACCCCAGATATTTCACATAACAGAATAGGATAGAATCCCTACAGTGTTGAAACAGGCCATTTGGCCCAACAAGTCCACACTGACCCTCTGAAGAGTATTTTGGATCCTGTGTCTTTACGATCTCCTGGAAAAAAAAGACCAACCAAATCTTGTTAAAGGAGCGGCATCATCACATTCCCCCCTTTAAAAAAAGAACCATCAATATCCAAAGATGGCTTCATTTTAAGACCCATTAATCTTAAGTTATTAGTACACTACAACACCCATATACATTACTTTGATAATAATTATGCTAACATGCACTACTGCATGTTGTTCCAGTCTGTTTTGCTCCTGCCACCAAATGTCTCCGTTTCTCAAATCAAGCCCCAACAATGTGTCAGCAATCACATTTTCTCGTCCTGCCCCATGTACGATTGTCAAATTGAATGGCTGTATCAACAAGCTCCATCTAAACAGTCTGGCATTTTTGTCCTTAAATTTATCCACAAATGTCAATGTGTTATGATCAGTGTATATGATTGTCTCAGATACATTACTGGTAACATAAACATTGAAATGTTATAATGCCAACACCAAGCTCCAAGTCTCCTTCTCAACTGTCAAATGGTTCTGCTGATGAATGCTCAATTTCCTGGAGAAATTACCCGATAGGTCTTTCCATCTTCTTGTCATCTTATTGTAAGAGCACGACACCGACACCCACATCACTCGCATCGATAGCTACCTTGAATGGCTTTGTGTAATTAGCTGTGGCTAATATTGGAGCAGTGGTTAGCATAGATTTCAGGCAGTCAAATGCCATTTGGCAGTCCGCTGTCCACTGAAAATTCTTGGCTTTCTTTAGCAATTCAGTGAATGAAGCAGCCACACTGCTAAAATTTGGTACGAATTTTTGAAAAAAATCCACTCAATTCCTGGAATCATAGTGCTGATTTTTTTGTCAATGATATGGGAAACTCCCCAACTACCATAGTTTTTGCATCCCAGGGGCCATTTGTCCACGTCCAACAACATGACCCAGGAAGGTGACTTGGGTTTTGGCAAATTCACTTTCAGCCAGGTTTATCACCATGCCCGTCTTCCAAAGTCAATTGAACAAATCTGATAAATGTTGCAAAATGTTCCTTCCACATGAGTCTAAAAATCACCACGTCATTAACATAAGCTACACGATTGGGTAATCCAGAACTAACCTTTTTAGTTAGTCTCCGAAATGAGGCTGTCACATTTTTCATATCAAATGGCATGACTTCGCTCTTTCGAATAAAGGTAAATCTCCAGGACCTGATCAGGTGTACCCTAGAACTCTGTGGGAAGCTAGGGAAGTGATTGCTAGGTCTCTTGCTGAGATATTTGTATAATTGATAGTCACAGGTGAGGTGCCGGAGGACTGAAGATTGGCTAATGTGGTGCCATTACTTAAGAAAGTTGGTAAGGACAAGCCAAGGAACGATAGACCAGTGAGCCTGATATTGGTGGTGAGCAAGTTGTTGAAGGGAATCCTGAAGGACAGGACGTACATGTATTTGAGAAGGCAAGGACTGATTAGGGATAGTCAACATGGCTTTGTGCATGGGAAATCATGTCTCACAAACTTGATTGAGGTTTGGAAGAAGTAACAAAGAGGATTGATGAGGGCAGAGCAGTAGATGTGACCTATATGGACTTCAGTAAGGCGTTCGACAAGGTTTCCCATGGGAGACTGATTAGCAAGGTTAGATCTCACGGAATACAGGGAGAACTAGCCATTTGGATACAGAACTGACTCAAGGGTAGAAGACAGAGGGTGGTGATGGACAGTTGTTTTTCAGACGGGAGTCCTGTGACCAGTGGAATGCCACAAGGATTGGTGCTGGGTCCTCTATTTTTCATCATTTATATAAATGATTTGGATGTGAGCTTAAGAGGTATAGTTAGTAAGTTTGCAGATGACACCAAAATTGGAGGTGTAGTGGACAGCGAAAAAGGTTATCTTGGATTACAACAGGATCTTGATCAGATGAGCCAATGGGCTGAGGAGTGGCAGATGGAGTTTAATTTAGATAAATGTGAAGTGCTGCCTTTTGGGAAAGTAAATCTTAGCAGGACTTATACACTTTAATGGTAATGTTCTAGGGAGTGTTGCTGAACAAAGAGACCTTGGTGTGCAGATACATTGTTCCTTGAAAGTAGAGTCACAGTAGATAGTGTAGTGAAGAAGGTGTTTGGTATGCTTTCCTTCATTGGTCAGAGTATTGAGTATAGGAGTTGGGAGGTCATGTTGTGATTGTACAGGACATTGGTTAGGCCACTTTTGGAATATTGCGTGCAATTCTGGTCTCCTACCTATCAGAAGGATGTTGTGAAACTTGAAAATGTTCAGAAAAGATCTACAAGGATGTTGCCATGGTTGGAGGATTTGAGCTATAGGGAAAGGTTGAACAGGCTGAGGTTGTTTTTCCTGGAGCGTCGGAGACTGAGGGGTGACCTTATAGAGATTTATAAAATCATGAGGGGCATGGATAGGGTAAATAGGCAAGATCTTTTCCCTTGGGTGGGGGAGTCCATAGCTTGAGGGCATAGGTTTAGGGTGAGAGGGGAAAGATATAAAAGAGACCTAAGGGGCAACGTTTTCACACAGAGGGTGGTGTGTGTGTGGAATGGATTGCCAGAGGAAGTGCTGGAGACTGGTACAATTGCAACATTTAAAAGGCGTCTGGATGGGTATATGAGTAGGAAGGGTTTGGAGGGATGTTGGCCGGGTGCTGGCAGGTGGGACTAGATTGGGTTGGGATATCTGGTGCTATACATCTCTATGATTCTACCTGCCAGGATCCTCTGAGCAAGTTTAAACTGACATATAAATTGTTTGTCTTCCAGTCTTCCAAATACAGTCTTCCAAATGTGGAATTGGATATCCATCGGTCTTGTAATGGCACTGACTTTGCGATAGTCCACACATAACTATTGGCTACCATCTGATTTTGGCGCCATTACTATGGGTGAGCTCCAGTCATTGTAACTCACTTTGATTATGCTCTCTTGGATCATGTGTTCAATCTCATTTTGAACCTGTGCCAACTTTAGAGGGTTATGCCTATAAGGATGTTGCTTATCGGAACAGCACCACCTATATCTACAACACGCATAATTACGTTAGTACTTCCCAGCTTATTTCCACATATCTCCCCATGTGATGGTAATAATTCTTTCAGATTATTTCAATTTTCCTCTGGAAGGTAATTCAATAATTTATCCCAATTTTTGACAACTTCCACATTGTCCAATTTAATTTGAGGAATGCTGAAAATGTGTTGCTGGAAAAGCGCAGCAGGTCAGGCAGCATCCAAGGAGCAGGAGAATCGATGTTTCGGACATGAGCCCTTCTTCAGGAATTTGAGGAATGTCCACTTCAGAATCTCCTGATCTTGGTTCTTCACTCTGTGCCATATACATTAACACAGTCTCCTATGGCTTTCCTTCCTTCTGAAAATACTTCTGAGCACGTTCACATGACACACTCTGTGAGAATTCTTTCTGTCTGGAGTCCTTATCAAATAGTTCACCTCACTCAATTTCCTTTCGACTTGGTAAGGTCCACTAACCTGCTCTATTTAATCATGTCTGAAAATTTGACACATAGTCCAAATATGAATTCTGACTTTCTAATTCCTACTTAATCAGTTCTCGTAGTCCTCTTCCTTTATGCCCAAACCTAATTCAAAAGGACTGAATTTGGTGATTCATTTAATGCATTTCTGCTCGCAAGAACAAACAGAGTTTCCTTATCTCAATCATCTGGATAGTCTTAACTATCAGTCCACAACATGGTCTTTAATATCTGATGCCTCCTTTCTTCCACTCCCTGTGACTATGGATGGTACACTGTAGATTTGAACTGTTTTATTTATTTGTTTTATTCCAAAGCTGTCCACGATTTCTTTGAATAAATTTGATGTGAAGTTTGACCCTTGATCTGATTATATCTCTGTGGGTAGTCCGTATCTCGTGAAAAATTTCAGTAACTCCTCTACAATCTTTTTAGCTGTGATATTGCATAATGGGACGGCTTCTAGAAATCTCATGGGCCCATCCATTATTGTTACCAAATATTGATGCCCACTTTTTGTTTTAGGTAGAAGTCCTATGCAATCTATTAAGACTCTGTAAAAGGTTTCTCAAATGCTGGAATAGGTATTAAAGGTGTGGGTTTTATTACTGTCTGTGGTTTTCCAATTACCTGACATGTATGACATGTCTGGCAAAATTCAATTACATCATTGTGTATTCCAGGCCAGTAAGAATGTTTTTGTATTTTAGCTTGAGTTTTTCTTCTGTACACAGTAAATAAGAATATTTATTAGTTTCTTTCCATGCCCAAGTAAAGATGATAAATTCGGTAGACCTAGGAGGAGAGATATTGGGTCTAATTTAACTTCGTCCTAATACCCTCCCTATCTCTCCCGCCACAGCACTGCAATAAACATGGAGCCTGTGGCATGTCCAGAAGCAATGAGTAAAAGTATGTACACTTATTTTACATTTGGAGCACATTGGAGATGCCCTTTCTTAAACTTTGCCAGACGGTCTGGTGCCAAATGAACCCTGTATAGAACTTTTAACTTCATAGCACATGTCCTATTACAGATTGAGATCTCTTGCGTGTTCTCCCATACGTCTTCCCATGTTTCAGAAATGATCTCCACTCCTAGTTCTTGCTCCCAAACCTCACATAACTGGTTAATGTCCTGTGAGGCCCTACCACCCAGCAGGCGATAGAGGGCACTAACTGAGAGGGTGTTTGCGGCACATAGCAGCAACCTTGCTGAATTGGGTTTATAGGGCTAAGTGGGAAGCGTAGCCTTCTTCTGGATGAAATCCCTAACCTGAAAAAAATGGAAACAATCTCTGCTGGGCAACCCATATTTGCGGCTCAGTTGCTTGAAAGACATCATAACCTCCCCCTCAAACAAGTCTCCCAAACTAGAAACTCCTCTCGCTGTCCAAGGTTTGAACCCTGAGTCCATCATCCCTGGTCGGAACCCCAGCATACCAACTATGGGAGTGAGTGGCGAAGTCTTGGATTAGTAATCCTCACTCTGACGCATCACCCTCCATGCCTTGACCTTACTAATAATAATGGGGTTTTAGCAGTAGCCCATAACTGTCCTCATCTTATCCATAAACAACAGGTTAATAAGGGGGCACTTGCGTGGGAGGCCTCAATTCCAGCCATATTGAGCTGTATCATAACCTGCCCAATTGCACATAAAGGACAGCAGGGAACTCAATTGATACCTCCTGATGTCTGGGAAATCAACTCCTCCCCATTCTTGAGGGAACTGCAATTTAGTAAGTTTGATGAGGGGCCACCCACGACGCCAGACAAAGGAACTAAACCAACATATAATTTGCCGCAGCATTGATCTGGGAAACATTATAGGGGAGCATATGCATGGGATAAAGCCCAAACGAGGCAGGACATTCATCTTAATAAAGGCTATTTGGTCTGACTACAAAATTGGAAGAGCCTCCCATCTCTGGAGATCCCATCTAATATTGTCAAGCAGGTGAGCAAAATTAGTCCGAAATAACTGATCAAACACAGGGGTAATAAAGATATCAAGGTGTCAAAAACCCACCCGCGACCACTTAAAGGGGAACCTAGGGCCATTTTCAATCTCTGGTACTTCCTTGAGGTTCCCCAAAGGCATAGCCTCCAACTTTGCAAAGTTGATCTTATATCCTGAAATAGCTCCAAATGAATTAATACATCGTATCAGATGTGGTACAGAGGTCATCGGGTTCGATAAAAACCGAAGGACATCATCCGCATACAGTATAATCTTATGTGCCCTCGATCCCACTTCCGAAGCGGTTATGTTGACACTCTGACGAATTGCCTCTGCCAGCGTGTCTATCACCAACGTAAACAACAACGGTGCGAGGGGGCAGCCTTGATGACTATCCCGCCAATCCTAAAGTTCCCGGACTTCATCCCATTGGTGATGACCGCTGCCAGAGGGTGGTGATATAAAACCTCCACCACCTAGCAAAGACCTCACCCAACCCAAACCGCTCTAAGACATAGAAGAGACATGGCCATTCCACCCAGTCAAATGCTTTCTCTGTATCTAAGGAAATCACCAACCCCTGAATCGATTGTTGCTGACAAGCTTGAATCATTTTCAGCAACCTTCTAATATTATGAGAAAACCTACAGCCCCTTATAAAACCTGTCTGGTCTTCTTTGACAATATAGGGCAACACCTTCTCCAATCTCAGCGCCAAAATCTTAGGCAGAATCTTAAAATCTGAATTTAATAGAGAGATGGGCCCCCTGTATGAGGCACAATCCTCAGGAACCTTCCCCTCCTTAAGAATGAGGGAAATATTAGCTTCTCTCAAAAATGGTGGTAGGCATTCATGCATATAGTAGTGATTGTACATCTCCAACATCGGCCCTGAGAGAGTCCCTATAAACCCCTTGTAAAACTCACCCAGGAGACCATCAGGGCCAGGCGCTTTCCCACTCTGAAGTTGCTTAGCTGCATACTGTATTTCCTGAACCGTCAAGGGGGCATTAAGGTGAGAAGCCTGTTCCAAGTTTACCCCTGGGAGGTCCAGTTCTTAAAAAGGGCTTCCCACTTGGCCCATCCATCCTCACAACTTTCAGACCAATACAATTCAGAGTAAAATCTCTGAAAAGCCTCATTAATTCTTCTGGCATCATATGTAAGGACCCCAGCGCTGTCTCTAACTGCAGTAAGGGATTGGGGAGCACGCTTTTTCCTCGTCAGCTACGCTAAATACTTCCGTGGCCTATCCCCATACTCAAGCAGCCTTTGTCTAGCAAAAAATAAGTTATTTCTTGGTGGTTGGTGTAAGTATTGAATTCAAGGTAGTCTGAAGGGTCATGATCTGTTGTAGCTTGGTCACCAAAGGCCTTGCAAAATGTGCGGCCTCAGCGGCTTTCAGCTGTGTCTCAAGTAGATGCTGCTGTTCCCCCTTCTGTCCTTTCTAGTTCGCCAAATACAAAACAACTAATCCCTTAGCAAAGGCCTTGGCGGTCTTCCATAACACAGACTAGCCGTGCCTGAGTTGATAATCAAGAATTCCTGAAACTCCCTCAAAAAGTATTCCACAAATTTGGGATCCTTAAGGAAAAAACAATCCAGATGCCAGTGTTGCAAACTTTGCCCCTCACTCTTGGCCTTAACCTCCAAATATACCGCCATGTGATTAGAGATAGCTATGTTCCCAATTTTACAACTCATAATCAAATCCAGAAGGGTCAACAGAGCCAAATAAAGATCAATTCTCATGTGACATTTATGTGAGTTTGAAATAAAGGCGAAGTCCCTGCCGGTAGGGTGAAACATCTACAAATATCCACCAGCCCCAACTCCTTGCATATGTCAGCCATCTGCTTGGCCTGCGAACAGGTAGTTGGAGGTCCACTAAGCATCCTGTCCACTGTTGGATCCTAAAGGCAATTCAAATCCACCCCCCCCATAACAATATGCCGTGTTCCAAAGGCACTCAGCTTAGAAAAGGCACTAATCAAAAATTTGAGAGGATGCGCCAGAGGACAGGAGATATTTAAAATGCCATATTCCTCCCCATGTATCAGGGCCTTAAGTATCACAAACCACCATTGCTCATCTTTCACCTGCTCTAATAATGTGAACAGAAGATTTTTCTGGATAAGTACAGCCACTCCCCTACTTTTAGTAGTAAAGGATGAAAAGAATACCCAATCATAACCCCCCCCTGCTGTAAGCCCCATCATCAAGATGGGTTTCCTGTAACAGGGTGATATCAGCCTTTTCCCTCTTAAGGCTAGAAAGCACTTTTTTTCCTTTTAACAGGCGAATGACTTGATGTTCCAGATGCACCATTTAACAAGACACTTAGCCATATCCCCTTTCAGAGACCCTTGAACCCCCGGGAGGGAGAACACGGCTTGCAATGCACCGAGCACAAGTAAATGGTGACTCATAGAGTCACAGAATTATGTATACAAAAACTACTCTATGATAACTATAAACAACTATTGCTACCAAAAAACTACAAAAAAACTATAAAACCTTGAACGGGAGACTCTCCCCCCTGCCCATAGGGGCACTCACTCTACCCATGTCCTCCTGCATAGTCCTTCAGGCCCGGACTGTGCCCCAGCCTTGGGCAAAAGAAATAAACAAGGAGATGATCCTTAAGTCACAACCTTCTGACCAATACAATTCAGAGTAAAATCTATGAAAAACCTCATTAATTCTTTTGGCATCATATGTAAGGACCCCAGCGCTGTTTCTAACTGCAGTAAGGGATTGGGGAGCACGCTTTTTCCTCGTCAGATATGCTAAATACTTCCGTGGCCTATCCCCATACTCAAAAAGCCTTTGTCTAGCAAAAAATAAGTTATTTCTTGGTGGTTGGTGTAAGTATTGAATTCAAGGTAGTCTGAAGGGTCGTGATCTGTTGTAGCTTGGTCACCAAAGGCCTTGCAAAATGTGCGGCCTCACTACTAAAAAGAAGACAAAGTCAGGATAAGCACTCTGCCCATCCCCAGTATCATGTCACCCCTACTTGTGACTAAAAGGTTTGCTCTAACTTTAATGCTCTTATCTACCAATCAAAATTACTTTGTTTGATCCTTTCAAACTCACTGTAGGTTTGATCTTAGATTCTTGAAACATTGTCTGTAGGCTTCTGGCACAAGCTCATATGCACTTAAGATGGCTTTCTTCACCTCCTCATACACCCCAAATACCACCTCTGATTGTGATGCGAATATCTCACTAGCTCTACCTCCAAGTTTCGTTTGGATCAACAAAAAGCACATGGTCACTGGCCACCGCATTTGTTTAGCTACCTTTTCAACTGAGATGAAAAAGGCTTCCACATCGCTTTCATCAAATTTAAGCAATGCTTCTCACCAGGCCTTTGGCTACCATGGGTTTGCTTGTCCTCACTAAGCTTACCTTCAGCCTTCATCTCCATCCTTTTAGGCTGGCTTTCCTGTCTAAGTGCCAATATCTTAAGTTCAAACTCCCCCTCTTTCTTCCTTTCCTCTCTCCTTTTCTCTCTCTTTCTCTCTCCTTTTCTTTTTGTTCTACTAAAGTGATTGTGTCCTTTTCTTTTTGTACTGCTAGGGCCTTTCATTCTTTTTTCTCTTCCTTCTGCTTTTAATCGTAATTCAAACAGTTTCATTTCTTTTGCCCTTCCCTTGTCTCTAACTCAAGCTGCTTCATTTTCAATTGAACTTTAGCCATCTCTAAAGATTCTGATGGTATTTCCAGCAAATTTAAATGCTGAGCTATTGCGCTAATTATCTCTCCTTTCTTTACGGAAGGAGGCAGCTCCAACTCCAGCTTGTTCGCTAATTCCAGCAGCTTGACCTTAATCACCTTTTGCAAAACCCCCAAAGTACTGACAGAAAGAGCCATTGCTATCCCAAGGACTGTTCAAACAAACCAAAATCTACATCCAGAACACAAAACACTAACACCTATCACTCACAGCCTTTGAATCCAACAACCTTAATCTCAATTTGGACTATAGAACAAATCCCAAGTGAGCCTCCAACTTGTTATGGACCAGGCTAGACCCTCTCAACACATTTCAAGAAAGTAGTCCGGACCCTAACTTTGGCAGTTGTTTGGAGCAGGTGTATAGTAGACATTCCGGAGTGACGCAGCTGGTCCAACCATTTAGTTTTAAACAAAACAGAGTTGATCTGCAAGATCACCGAATGAAACACAAACAAAAGAAAACAGAATACAGAATAACTTAACCTATCCAAAAACCCATGAGTCTATCCCAACTGTTCCAAAGCTGTTCCAAATTCCTGAAACAATCCCCAAAAACATACCTGGGCAAAAAGAAAAGGTAAAATCAACCACAGGATCTTACATGAGAAAGAGAGATGGCAGAGGGATTCAGCATGAAACACCTTCTTCCATGTAGCTGTTTCTTGGATCAGGACCCTCAAAACTGACGAGCAGCTCAGAACCCAAATCAAATCAAATCAAAGCAGAGACAAGCTGATCTGGAGGACTGGCCACTTCCCTTTATTGTTGTGGTTCTGTTCGCCGAGCTGGGAATTTGTGTTGCAGATGTTTTGTCCCCGTCTTGGTGACATCCTCAGTGCTTGGGAGCCTCCTGTGAAGCGCTTCTGTGATGTTTCCTCCGGCATTTATAGTGATTTGTATCTGCCGCTTCTGGTTGTCAGTTCCAGCTGTCTGCTGCAGTGGCCGGTATATTGGGTCCAGGTCGATGTGCTTATTGATTGAATCTGTGGATGAGTGCCATGCCTCTAGGAATTCCCTGGCTGTTCTCTGTTTGGCTTGTCCTATAATAGTAGTGTTGTCCCAGTCGAATTCATGTTGCTTGTCACCTGTGTGTGTGGCTACTAAGGATAGCTGGTCATGTCGTTTCGTGGCTAGTTGGTGTTCGTGGATGCGGATCGTTAGCTGTCTTCCTGTTTGTCCTATGTAGTGTTTTGTGCAGTCCTTGCATGGGATTTTGTACACTACATTGGTTTTGCTCATGCTGGGTATCGGGTCCTTCGTCCTGGTGAGTTGTTGTCTGAGAATAGCTGTTGGTTTGTGTGCTGTTATGAGTCCTAGTGGTCACAGTAGTCTGGCTGTCAGTTCAGAAATGTTTTTGATGTATGGTAGTGTGGCGAGTCCTTTGGGTTGTGGCATGTCCTCATTCCATTGTCTTTCCCTTAGGCATCTTTTGATGAAATTGCGGGGGTATCCGTTTTTGGCGAATACATTGTAGAGATGTTCTTCTTCCTCTTTTTGCAGTTCTGGTGTGCTGCAGTGTGTTGTGGCCCTTTTGAACAGTGTCTTGATGCAACTTCTTTTGTGTGTGTTGGGGTGGTTGCTTTTATAGTTGAGGACTTGGTCTGTGTGTGTGGCTTTCCTGTACACCTTTGTGGTGAATTCTCCGTTTGGTGTTCTCTGTACCCTCACGTCTAGGAATGGGAGTTGGTTGTCCTTTTCTTCCTCTCTAGTGAATCGGATTCCTATGAGTGTGGTGTTGATGATCCGGTATGTGTTCTCTATTTCTGTGTTTTTAATGATTACAAAGGTATCATCTACATATCTGACCCAGAGTTTGGGTTGAATTTGTGGTAAGACTGTTTGTTCAAACCTTTGCATTACACTTCTGCTGTGAGTCCAGAGATGGGTGAGCCCATGTGCCGTTGATTTGTTCGTATATCTGGTTGTTGAATGTGAGGTGTGTTGTGAGGCACAGGTCCAGTAGTTTGTGTATGCCATCTTTGTTGATAGGTTCCCGGTCTTGTTGTCTGTTCTGTATGTCAAACTTTGGGTCATATATGTAGATGATACCTTTGTAATCATTAAAAACACAGCAATAGAGAACACACATCGGATCATCAACACCACACTCACAGGAATCCGATTCACCAGAGAGGAAGAAAAGGACAACCAACTCCCATTCCTAGACGTGATGGTACAGAGAACACCGAACGGAGAATTCACCACAAAGGTATACAAGAAAGCCACACACACAGACCAAGTCCTAAACTACAAAAGCAACCACCCCAACACACACAAAAGAAGTTGCATCAAGATACTGTTCAAAAGGGCCACAACACACTGCAGTACACCAGAACTACAAAAGAGGAAGAAGAACACCTCTACAATGTATTCGCCATAAAACGGATACTCCCACAACTTCATCAACAGATGCCTAAGAGAAAGACAATGGAATGAGGACATGCCACAACCCAAAGGACTTGCCACACTACCATACATCAAAAACATTTCTGAACTGACAGCCAGACTACTGCGACCACTAGGACTCATAACAGCACATAAACCAACAGCCACTCTCAGACAACAACTCACCAGAACGAAGGACCCAATACCCAGCATGAGCAAAACCAATGTAGTGTACAAAATCCCATGCAAGGACTGCACAAAACACTACATAGGACAAACAGGAAGACAGCTAACGATCTGCATCCATGAACACCAACTAGCCATGAAACGACACGACCAGCTATCCTTAGTAGCCACACACTCAGATAACAAGCAACATGAATTCGACTGGGACAACACTACTATTATAGGACAAGCCAAACAGAGAACAGCCAGGGAATTCCTAGAGGCATGGCACTCATCCACAGATTCAATCAATAAGCACATCGACCTGGACCCAATATACCGGCCACTGCAGCGGACAGCTGGAACTGACAACCAGAAGCGGCAGATACAAACCACTATAAATGCCGGAGGAAAGATCACAGAAGTGCTTCACAGGAGGCTCCCAAGCACTGAGGATGTCACCTAGACAGGGGATGAAACGTCTGCAACACAAATTCCCAGCTTGGCGAACAGAACCACAACAACGAGCACCCGAGCTACAAATCTTCTCCCAAACTTTGAACTTCCCTTTCATTGTACAGATGTTTTATAACTTAAAGCTTCCTCAAGTAGATCAACCCCAGGAGACTTCAATATTATAGTAACAGATATTTGGAAAATTAATTGAAGACCAACTGGGCAGTAGCTTGGAACATCAGAAAATCCTGGGCAGCATGATGGCACAATGGTTAACACTGCTGCCTCACAGCATCAGAGACCCAGGTTCAATTCCTGCCTCAGGTGACTGACTGTATGGAGTTTGCACATTCTCCCCGTGTCTGTGTGGGTTTCCTCCCACAGTCCAAAAATGTGCAGGTTAGGTGAGTTGGCCATGTTAGATTGCCCATAGTGTTAGGGGCAGGGGGGAATGAGTCTGGGTGGGTTGTGGATCGGTGTGGGCTTGAAGGGCCTGTTTCCACACTGTAAGTAATTCAAACAATAACCTATCTATAGATAACATACGTATCTATATATAGATCATTGACCACAAAGATGATAGAACTAATTCCTTTTTTATTAAAATTAAATATTATATAAATTATTTCAAGATATAAGAAATTTTAAGCATCCCTTTACAAGAAAGCAAACAAAGTTGAGGAAACAAATACAAGTAAAATAAAAGGCTATCACTATATCTCTCTTTTTCTTAAAAAAAAGATATTGCTCATGCTACTTTTTTTTAAACAAAAAGCATTTAAATGTTCTTAAAAGCA